>NC_071441.1:41085345-41442845 GCF_017976375.1 Cuculus canorus
AGAAGGCACTTATGTTCAGAAAAGGGCATGACCTCGGCTGAGTAGTATTCTTTGTATTATTATTGCACCCACCATGCTATATCTGGAACAACATCTGAGACGTGTGGCTCGAGGTGTTAATGTTCTTTCTCCATTTGGGTGCACAGGGCAAGAAAACCACAGCCGCATTGTCTCCTCTGCCTATTTTGAACTTGCATGTAGGCATTATCACAGCATCAATGGCAGCCTGTAAGGGATGACTCCACACCATCACTTAATGTTGTTCCCTTACCCTTTTGTTCTAAAACCCACAGGAGCTTTAAGGTATTTTTTTCTCTCCATAAGCCTCCTGTCAGCACTGCACAAATTGCCTGCTAGCGCTTGGACAGTAGTATTTTGCATGGAGGGAAAATGCAAAAACCTCACTGCTTCTCCGCTGGAGGATACTACTCCCTCAGAAGGTCCAGCTGAACAGTACGCTCCTAATCGGCCTTGGCACAGCCAGACAGCAACTGATAAAAGCACTTTGTGCTAGCTGAGGTCGTTTTGTACTAGGCAGATTAGGAAGGACTTGTACACAATTTTGCCAGCCAGTTGCAGAGACAATAAGGTGGAAGTAAATAATGGCTTTAGACAGACAGACCCAGCAAGACCAAGGAAAGAACACCAGCCACTGATTAAAGGAGGCACAGGACATTATTTCACATGCTTTAATAATTCTCTTTACTGCACTGAATGTTCCGGTTACACTGATTTACAAGGGATAGTTGTACCAACACGGTTTTCCATTTAGGCACAGCTCTTCAGTAACAATTGTACAAGGGAGTCACATCACTACATACAATGAGTAACAGTAAATTTTCTTGTACAAATGAACCCTTGAGACAAATCAGTTTGGTGTTTCTCCTGATCATAGGTAGTCAGTACCAATGCCTATAGGTTAAAGTCATCTAACACTTCCTGCTGAAAGATCCTTCTCACTATAGCTCATAGGTTTTGTCAAAGTCCCACTTACCATAAGGAAAATTCTGTCTCAGACACATTTTTAAAATAAGAGGTTTGGTAGCTGCTGTTGCATCCTGGCTGGGCAGCCTGTCGTTGTCCCAGCTCTGACAACTCTGTGTTTCTGAGAATAGCTGACTACCACAGAACTCGGGGGGACTTTGAAGAGAACATTAGAACTTCCTTGCAATCTGAATGACAGTAAACATGAAGAGTTGAAAGAAATCCTACACATTTTTGCTAAAACATGATGACTTTTTTTTTTTTTTAAACTGGACTCTAGTCTTCAGCATGTTTTTTCTCTTAGGATTTGCATGGTTTCGTTGGTCACATGTTTGTTTTACATGAGACAAGGTATTTTTCTGTTAGATACCTACCTGGTTATTCCTTTATTAGTAGATATTATCTTTGCAAGCATTATTAAGCTTGTACAGCCAGTATAAAAACCTATTAAGCCTGTCAGTAGACGACTCTTACTGATTACTTCTAGACATCATTTTCAGACTGACAACACTTAAGAAAATACTATAAGATCAGAGGATCCCACTGTTCTTGACACAGAGGCATAATACCGCTAAATACAAGATCTTGGTCAGACCACAGGTGACTAAGCGGTCACACCCCAACATACACTGACCCAGTAGACATTGTTCATTATCTTACCTTGGGATGAGTTTTCTCTGAAATTCATGCCAGTGTCTATAAAGAATACTCTACCTTGTTACAACTGCCTTCTGAATTTTGGTTATGAAAGGTATGGGAACTCAGTAACACTATATGCAGAGGGAAAAATCTGTTCCCTCTTCACTCATGAAGTTTATTTTAAGGATTCCGTTTGTTGTATCTCTCTGAGATTTCCTGACTGTTAGTGGCAAATATATTCCTTTGTCCTGAAGACCTTGAACATCCTGTCTTATCAATGCACCAGATTTAGTGTAGTTTCAATTAGGAACAATTAATGGAGGTAGAAACAGACAGTTTTTGTTCTATGCTGGAGCTTCATGCGTGTTGGGGGGGAAGCTATCCCCAAAAGCAGATAACAAATCTCCAAAAGTCTGATGTTCATGTCCATTTTAAATGTTCATGTGTCACTATAAAAAAGTTTTCTCTATGCTGGGAAAGCAGCAAAAGCATTAAAAAAAATCCATAGCTTTCATATATTAATTCCACTCTCTGTGAGTTGTTTTAGATTTAAAAGAATGCATTGAATTAACATATTTCAAGCAATCTCCTCAATGGTTTAATTACAGAATCAGCTTTTAATGTTTAGTATCTGAAAGACTGTTCATATTATGGACTAAATACTAGTATTTAGTTGTTCCCTTTATGATCATCTCCAAGAAAATATTTCATATCAGACAAGCACTCTATGCTAAGGACAGAGATTACAATAGTCATTGACTGAAAATAGGCCAGATGCAGCAGTTTTCTTGTACAGGCATACACATCCTTTGCAGCTCAATACTGAAAGTGCCTTCTATCTTTCACAAAGATGAGGAAAAATACATCTTGGCTGAATGCATGCATGGAAAAGATACGAAAAGCCTAAAGGAGGAACAAGGATAAGACATTGAATGTGAATAGGTCCCAAATAAAACCATTCCTTCCCTTCCAGTTCATTGAAGATACATAACATAACCAGTTAGAATCTCTTCCGACCTATGACCTCAGTTTGATCTGGTTACAAAGGGTGAAGAAAAAAAAGGTTACAATTTCAGCTGTCTGAACAGAATTCCAAGAAAAAACTATGCAGATCTTCTAGGGTCCTACCTTCCTAGGTACCTGCGCAGGTAAGATTCAAGGCTTCACTGAATACACCAAATGTATTGTAAATTTATGGGATGAGAATATTCCAGTGCAAAAACCTCAATGCAACAGAATCCAGTATGCCTAAAAGGGGATATTTTATTTTTACCTGTATTAGCATCTGAGAAGAACAGACTATGCACACCTAAAGACCAAAAGAAATACATTAAAAAAATTCAGACAAATGCTTTAAGTTTTGTTTTTATTACAAAATGACACTTGCTGTTAGTTGCATACATCAGCATGTGCTGTCAGTGTTGCACAGCTGCTCCAATACAAGGCAACAACTGCAGCACTTGCTTGCACTAACCAGAAGTGAGTTACTTATATCCATTATAGCTAAGTTACCTGCAGTCGTTACTACTGCATCTGAAATGACCGCATTAGTAACCACAAGCAGATAAGGCAGGGCATGAGAAATAGGTTTAGTGCTTTATAAAGAGTAGGTTTAACTTTATGTATTTCCTATTAAGAAATAAACCCTTTAGTTGGTACATTTCACTAACTAAGCCTTAAAACACTTCCTGGCTGCACCTAGAGCTTTCACTGGTAGCAGCAGTGACCCAAGACTACACAAGCACTCTGCAATCCTCTTTCAATGCAACACCTCTTCACCAGGGGAATACTACACTGGATGTTAAACTAGCTGATGACCCTACTTAGTACCGCCTTGGAGCACCTTGAGAGCTTAATGCTGTTTTCTTCATGTTCAGTTATTGCTGCTTGTCCGTCAGAATGCTCTGTTCCGTGCCTGAGCTGTGCTTGTTCTTAAGAGACCTTCCAATGTATCTCCAGTATTCCTTTCGGATGGTGTCTTTTTCTTTAGCCAGAATTTCACACAACTATGAAAGAAAATTGAGACATTGGAGTGTTATATCAAAACCTTACAGAATCCTTAATTATCTTTGGAAGATGCATACAATATATAGCCAGTATAAGAAACATCTTTCTTTAGCAACATTTGTTTTAATTCCCTGGATTTGGAGTAGTCCAAGGACCTCAAGTTGATGTCAACTCCAGTTGGTAACAGATAACACTGACACTGCACAAAAATCTCACCAGTCGTATTTCAGGTGCAACTGCTTCCTTGTGACCCCTTTCCATGCCTACCACTTGTCATCTACCCCAGCCTGTACCCTATTCAGCCTGTAGTACACTATGGTGTATTTGTGACTACCTGACAAACTTGATTGTCTTTCAGTGATACAGTAGGCTGTAAACCACTTCATTCAAAACAGTGAGGGAGCTTCCTGCTCTTGAATCTTCAGTACTCCCAAGGGACTGACAGCATAAATTTTATTTATGTTTTTTCTCTTAGCACACTGTCCAGAAAGGATTCTCCATGCAAGTCAGTAACCTTCTCTCACAACATGTTAGAGCCGGTGCTATACAGATATTTCTACGTGTTTTGATTTTTATTTTGATTTGGGTGAGCAGTGAGGCACAGCAGAAATCAACTTTTCTCACAGGACACACTGTGTAAAATTTATGGTATGAACATTGTCTGCAAAAGTTCTAGTCAATTTCCATTTATTATGCAGATGACACTGCTTCATTCAGTGAGCCAGAGTTGAGAAATAGGAGTTCATCTTCATCTGCCTAAACAGATGAAGAAGTCCAACCCAGTGAAATAGTGAAAAGGGACATGAATCTGGGAACTACAACTGCACTTAGATATATTCTGGTCCTGGAACACAACAAAGGGAAAATGTTGGAAAGAACAATGTTGGAACACTGAGACTCCATGCAAGAACTGCAGCCCCAATTATAGCGCTCCAGTCTGTCCCCCAATGAATGAAAAGGGTTCTTGTGAAAACTACACAGCAAGGAGTTCCTTCAATATGAAGCCCAGGGAGATACACAACATTGCGAGAAGTCACTTACTCTCTGTAGGAAACCTTGCCTGGCATTCACAGAATCATAGAATTGCTAGGTTAGAAAAGACCTATGAGATTGTCGAGTCCAACTGTATCTGTCCACTAATAAGTCACATCCCTAAGCACTTCATCTACCCGTCTTTTAAATACCTCCAGGGATGGTGACTCAACTACCTCCCTAGGCAGTCTGTTCCAGTGCCCAATAACCTTTTGGAGAAGAACTTTTTACTCATGTCTAATCTGAACCTCCCCTGGTGCAACTTGAGGCCATTCCCTCTTGTCCTGTCCCTGTCACTTGGGAGAAGAGACCAACACCCACCTCCCTACAACCTCCTTTCAGATAGCTGTACAGTGATAAGACCTCCCCTCAGCCTCCTCCGCCCTAGGCTGAACAATTCCAGTCCCCTCAGCTGCCTCTCATAAGGCTTGTTTTTCAGCCCCTTCACCAGCTTCATTGCTCTTGCCTGCATGTGCTCCAGCACCTCAATGTCTTTCTTACAGTGAGGGGCTCAAAACTGAACTTCCTTACTGATGTCTCCAGCGCCTGCTGGCCTTTAAGGTAATTCTGCCAACTTTCTTAAGAGCTAAGAAGTGCAAATGGAGTGCAAAATTCTCTTTACTTACAGATAGTCTGAGAAGAGAATTCATTAACCTACAGAGAAGAAAGTACATTCATGCTATCAAGTTAGCATTGGAAACTCCTTGACTGTTCAAACGCCTCCCTCCTTCTCCACGCAATATTAGAAACCTTCCTTTACTACCAGGTGAAAAAAACTTACAGTGATTTTGTAACTGGCAAGTTATTATTTATACATAAATTCATGAGACCCTTGTGATCATTTGGCTTTCATGTTCAACTCGTCATGGAGCTCCTGTGAGTAGCAAGTAACCTGTTCTATTTATGAAAATCAATTCCATTTTGTTGGGGTATTAAGGAACAGAGCAATAGATGTATCCCCAAGAAGCAAAACCAAGCTCTCAAAACATACCTCCAATGCCTTGTTTAGTGTTTCTTCTTTGTTATCACACTGGTTTTCAAGCATATCCTCATATATGTCCACAAGAAAGGCAATCAGATAGGGTGAACTGTGGCTGGGCTGTAATTTCAACAGTTGCTCTAACAGATTCGGGTATCTGGAAAGACCACGATCCTGTAGAATCCTGGAACAGACATTAACAGGCTTGAAACATAACACTGTGAAATCTGATGTGAAGAATCACATTTTTATTATGTCTCCTTTATTTGGAGATCAGTTTTAAAATAAGGGTTCAAATAAAAAACAGCAGAGAGTAAGCAGCATGCAGCAATAATACAGCTAAATGTTGTATCAAGCTAGTATAGTCATGCTCAACTGAACAGAAATTAGACTGAAAGTATACTCATTACCTCCTACCGTATGCTCTTGAACCCAGTAACATTACAGGCCAAGTTTTTAAAAACATGAGAAGTACTTAAAATCCTCCCACAAGAACTACAGGGCCAGAAACTTAGTGGAAAGTTACAGAGAAATTAGGGTAATATACTAATG
The DNA here is from genome assembly GCF_017976375.1 of Cuculus canorus. NCBI lineage: Eukaryota > Metazoa > Chordata > Aves > Cuculiformes > Cuculidae > Cuculus > Cuculus canorus. The sequence continues at coordinate 41,091,539 of NC_071441.1, forward strand.
CCTTGTGGAGGTTTTTACCAGCTTGATTAAGCGTACAGCACAAGAATGAGCAGCAACAAGCTCTTTCCAGTTAAGAGCTGGGCATAAGGCACCTTCTACAGACATTCTCTTTGCCCCCCAGAGAAGGATACCTCACCCTTTTAAATAGTTCCAAGCACTCTCATTATGTGGCACTGCTGTGATCATCTCAAGAGTGTATCTGTGAGAAGAAGATAACAGGTTACGAGTGTAGGAAATAACCACTCAGTCAGAAATTACCTAATTGTGCTCTGACACTCCCAAGTACATCCCTCTAGTATGTATTTCAGAGTCTTTTTGCAGATCACTTCAGCTGGGTCATAGATTAAAAATGTCTTGCAATACCATCACCCCAAGTCTTAGAGAGGAGGGCATTGTAAGAGCAGTTTTAAATTCTGAAGTTTTATTTGCTCTATTTTATTGAGTAATGAAACAGTATTCAAAAGTATGAGCAATATCTCTAAGAAACATGATATACCTCCTTGTATGCTAAAGAAATAATGTGTGTTGATGCTCAGAAATGGCAAGGGGCTGAAAAGGCCTAGAGTAATCAAAGCCCAGGGTGAGTTATACTAATATGACTGCATGTGGTATGTTCTGTACCTATCTGTAGAACTTTTTTCATGAGGCTCCACTTAAGCAACCAATAGAAAGCTAGGGCTTGAACGTTCAGCTCACACAGCCTTATGCAGCAGTTGTTTTAAAGTAGCAGTTATGCAACTCCCCTAAAAACAAAGCAACATGAGGGAACTGCCAAAGTTCTGTAAGCAGTACTGGGAAAAAAAAACCCAAACAACCCTAGACCTTTTTTAACCTTCTGCAGTCATTATGACAAGATTTTATCAAGCAACAAGCAGCCCAACTACAATCCTACAATGACATTTGAGAAGTCTTCACCTTAGACAGTCTGACTCTTAAGATGGTACCCAATTATGTTGAACATAGAACCATGTATAAACAGATCAAGGAAGAATGTCAGATCTAAACTGAAAAAGCTGGAAATATCCAAGCCTAAGTCATGGAAATGGTTCAGATTTATTAATCTACAGGAAAGTTATTAACTGGAAGAGAAGTGAAACTTACAGCAGTTTGCAAAGACAATCATAAAAGTTCGTGGGGGTTGGGATCCTCTATGAACAATGTACCAATGGACCTACTCTTTCTTCTGAAGGGTAATTCCAGAAAACTGCTGTACCTTCTTTTATTGCTTCTTCACTTTAGACAAACATCTCCTAACCATCAACCCCAATCAGCAGTCTAAGACGTGAAAACCAAAAAAAGACAGTTCCTTTACCTCCACCAGTAGCAAAATAAATGGCCAGAAGCCCAGTTTGTCCTCAAATATACCACTTTAAAAGTTTACAAACCTTATTTTCCTCAAAACTAGCTAATCACACAGACACTTGTCTTTCTGCTGACAACATACCTCTGAAAGGTCTTTTTCCAGCTGCATCAGATTCCTCACAAAAGGCAATTCCTCTTTCAGTTTACTATAACACTGAAAGTGCCCCTCCATCCAACCTTTCTAAAGGTAGGATGTAGGATACTAATAAACAGCACAACTTATGTGGTTGCAGTGTCACAGATTTTCTGCAGGTTATTCTGCTATAGCTAGAGGACTACAAAAAGCCCAAACTTGTTTCCACAGTAAAGAGCAGGGCAGGAAGACAGATTCACAAGAACAATTTGCTCAGGGTAAGCATAACTTGCTTGAGCACTACTCAACAAGTCAGTGCCACTGAACACGTCTAAACAGGCACTAACACTCGATCTGCTATCCATAACAATGAGCCCCAAAACTGCATGAAAACCAGAAGAGACAAGCCCACAGGGACTGCCAAAGTATTTCTTTGCTTTCATGTATTGGAGAATGCTCAATGTGAGCATGAACAGCATTACTAACTGGACTTCTCTGTCTAGGACTGCTGGGTCATCATAGCCAGTGGTGTTGGAAATTACGAAGTGTCGCTGGTTCCAAACAGAGTTGTTTCTTACATCTTCCCTCAAAAGCTGGTCTACGTACTCCAATTCATTGTCCCATAACTTGAACTCCTACGGAAAGGGAAGAGAGAATAACACAATCAAAAGTTTTTACTTTTTAAAACACATTCTCCTGGTGCCTAAGTTCTCTGAACATTAAGATACAGAGACTTATTTAAAAAAAATTGACACAGACTTCAGATGAAAATAAGGAAGGGTGCATTGGGAACATGAAACACTATTAAGCTGCACACAACATTAGTTCATAATTACATTCAGACATCTAACAGTAAACAGCCAACAACAGACTTTCCTGGGCTCGTGTTGTGGTTTGAGTTGAAGTAGGATAAGCTTCTGGCACTTAACTCAGTCACTCTAAGTAACTTCATTTCTCTGAAAACTAACCGCACACTATTGAGACACTGTTCTTCTCTAAAGTCACAACACAGAGCATTGGCAGAAAGGCCAAGTATTCCATCCCATATACATCATACTCGGTATAAATTTGAGCGATCACGAGGGTCTTGCTCTTCTGTGATGGCCAACACCCAGTGAGGACCTTGTCTGTCTGGTTGCTCCTGACTCCAGATCTGTGCATTCCTGAATCCAGTTCCTGAGTCCAGCTGCCCCCCACCCACAGCCCATTCCCTTGTGTCTGCTCTGCAGCATTTGTAGTGACGTATTGTCATTGAGGGGTGGGGACATGATCTCATGTACTTGTTTATATATTATTGCTTTCTAATTATTTTCATTGTTATCACTGTAATTTTATTAAAACCGTAGTTCTAGTTTCCAACCCTTACCTCTTTCTCCTCTCATCTACCTCTCTCCTTTCCCTGCAGGGTGTTGGTAGGGAAGGGATTTTGGAGGCTTGGCTTTAGCTGCAAGTTTGGCTGAGTGGGGCTAAACTGTGACAACTCACTTTCAAAAAGGCAAGTTTATAGCTAACCTGTACCGTAAATTAAAATGCAATTGTTTTCCCCCTTCAGCCTTAAGAAGCGTAACACCAAATGCAATTCTGATTGTATTTAAGAAGGAAAACTCTATAAACTGTTATTTAGTGAATCAAGAGTTCTGTGGATACAATACCTGAATAACCCATTGTCTGTGTTGCCATGCGTGGTAATTTTTGGCATCCTGGTTAAGAATGTCAGCTATGAACTCAAGCTCTTGGGATGGATCCTGCAGCCACTCCACCAACACCCGTCTGTGGTGCCTAATGACAAGAGGAGGAAACTATTTTTAGAACAGTCTAAAATTTTTTTGTGGAGGTATAGTCTGTATTAAAACAAGCAAATAACAACCATAGTACTTAGGAAAAAACCCACTAGTTAAAAACTCCAAAAACTACCAAAACATTTCACTTGGCTCTGAGAAATATATGATGCATACTTAGAACAAATTCTAAATACACATTGGGCAATCACGTCCTTTTAGATAAATTATGTTTACTTGAAGTAACATGTTTCCACGTTTAGCACTTACAGCCAGAGTCTTCAGCAGAATAAAATCTTCTAGTACTACATAATTTCTCTAGCAATAACAGTGCTACTCTTTTGCTCATTTCCAATCACTATGGAAAAATTCAACAATAGGTAAGTGAACTCCAAGAGCCAACAGAAGAAATATACTCCTCTCTATTTATGTTTTTGTTTGTCTTTTCATAAGTATTTCTTTTACCTGCCACTTATTTTGACAGTTTAAAAATTGAAATTTAAAGGAAACATGAACTATGAACTTTTTATCATGTCATACACATGTTAAGAGCAAACTGCTAAAGAGGACTTTGGCAGTGACACTGATGCAACTCCACTTAACCCCTCCACTAGTGCCACTGCAGCAGATGCAGGAAGCAAGATGCAGCTTAACAACTTCTAAGATCAGTGATCACAACTAATTCTAGAGAATTTACACAACAAAATTTATCTGTAAAAACATTAAGAACTGAAAAGTGAACATGATTTTACCAGACTTGGTAGTTCTTTGGCTGATCTTCAATGATAGCTGTAATATACTTAAGTTCCTCATGGAGATCCTTTCCCAAAGACTGCAAGAGGACTCTCCGGAAATGCCTGTATAAAAGTCAAGCATTTGAACACTGCAACAGGGCTTTCCTATAATTCACTGGGCAGAACACAGAAGAACCTTTGTTCATGGTTCTTCTCATAGATCTGGAGTTGAAAAGTGCAAAAAACTAAAGCAAATATCCAGTTCTGTTAAAGGCCATTCAATTATCCAACAGGGGAGAACTGGAATACAATTCTGGAATACAACTGGTGACAAGAGTACGTTATCTAAGATCACAGCAATCCTGTTTCAAATTAACAGGTCTATCCACACTAGTCTTATCATCAGAGAAACTATGACTTCTGTGCTTAAAATAATGTAAACTTTCTGATTATATGCAAGTTAGTGGAACACGACATACAAGAGGTACTTGTTAGCATTCCCAAATTAGAAGGCTCTATTCTGAACATCAGAAATTCACTGTTTATTCACTACCTAACTGAACATTAACTTGACAGATCTTTTAAAATGTGCCATTTAATAAGTATACAACTATCTAGGAAGAAACAGCTGCTATTATGCTTTCACGTCTCTTCTTGAAGTCAACTGAAGGCTTCAGCATTTTCCCCAGCCCACATTACCAGGTAAGTGATCTAATTTTAAAAAGCAGTTATTTTTGTGGATAATCCTGACCTTGACTGATAATATCCTCAAAGACAACTGAATGAAAACCAATGAATCAAAATGAGACATGGGAAATACTGAACAAGGCTTTCTTCAGAAAGCTCACTTAAGCCTACACTACTGCTCTGTGTAAACTTGACTAGTCATACCCTGAAGACAATCAAGTGATGACAGAAATAAAGCAGATTATTACTTACCATACTGTGTAGTTTGCAGCATTTAACTCAATGGCATCTGCAGTTAGTTTGAAGGCTCTTTCACTTCTCTCATCTCGCTGCAGAACAGCCCGGAAGTAATCATAGACATCTTGAACTAAATAAATAACAGCATCTTATCCAAGGCTATAGGACAATGGCCTGATTAGAGGGTAAGGTTAATAATCTTTTGAAGTTACTTCCTAGTTTGTGTACTTTAAATATACCTCTTTAAAATGATATCTATATCATTTTAAAAATAAAATATAAAATAAATATATAAATATATAAAATGATAACTATATATTGCTCTAACAGCACTGTTGACTAGCATCTCTAAATGATATTAGTATATAAAAAAGCTGCAAAAAACTCTTAAAATACGCCATCTGAATAATATCCAAAGCAGTAAGAAGAGTTCCTTGCTGCTTACTCTTACTATTTCCCCAGATAGAGTAGCTTCATATGCCTCTCTTCTGCTTGTGGGCTAGAAATGCTCTGTTATGTGAACCAGCCTGTTGTATTACCTTTTGAACCATATAATTTAAAAATTAAACCTTGGCTTTTAACATCTCAGCTGAAGATTCACCTTCAGAGATGCCTGGTGAAAATATCACACACAACTACCGTAACACAATAAATAATTTCTTCACAGAATTTTTTTCTTTTTTTTTCATTTTAGCAAATATGTTATCCAAAATATGAAGTCTTGCTTTAGAGTACTAAGGACAGATAGAAATTTAATCACCATAAGTTTTCAGTGCAAAACATATTTAAAACTTACATTTTTCACTGTAGATGATCTGAACAACAGGGTTTGGTCCATCATTTTGAGGGACAGGTTCAATATCTGACCATTCCTTCCTGTCCCTGTAAAAAAATTTTGTCATTTTATACTTCTAAAAAGCACAATGTGCTACTCACACCACTACACGCACAAATCTATGTCCAGCAACACATCCTTGTTCTGAGTAGTCACTACTACTGTCATTGTATTGTCATTGTCTGTAAGACAGATAAGCATATAAAAAAGTGAAGTAGGTATTGACATACGTAACTCTATCAAAATCCAGAGAAGTTGTGAGAGGAAAGCTATCAGCCCCCAGCCCTAAAGCTGTCCAGTGATGCCACTGGCGCAAGAGCAGTACCGATACCACTCAGCATATGCAGGCAGCTGCTGTTTCCATCCCTAGGCTTCTGCTCCAGCTGGTGACACTGTCTCCCCAAGACAGGTGTGGTGGGAGGGTGACTGCCCACCTGCCGGCCCTGCAGCCCTGCCGTGCCCAGGATGGTACCTGTACAGTATGCAGCCCACCCTCTTCCTCTCTTTCCTCTTCCTTTTCCCCCACTCCCTTGATAAAGAAGTACCTATAATTACAAAAAGTGGAATATTTTTATTTAAGCTAAAGTTTCATCTAAAGTTAGACAGAATGTCCCTCTCATAGCATGTTTTCTTTCAAACTGTGTTTTCCATACATTGTTCTTTGGAGGTGATAATGCCTTGCGTGCAGTATGATCTGAGCTGTACAGATGTCTCTTCTGTAATCACCTCTGTTTGGAGTTTCTCCCTATCTCAAAGGCAACACCAAGGAGAGAGCTGGAGCCAGCTCCAAATTAGCAAGGGTTTTGACTGTTGTGAAGTTCATAATAACAGTAAAATTAGTCCTTAGAGTACTAGAATCTGCATAAGATTTCTGGGAGGATTTATCCATATCCATGTAAGCGGGAAATCCACCCTGTCCCAGCTCCTGGCTGGCTGCACACGACTGATGGAGATCACTCCTCGTGCTACCCAGCTCTGATGGATAGTGGCTTTCTAAAACTCCAAAACGAGTCTTAGAGAGTTTATGCGCCGGCATTTTCGATATCACACACACAGACACGCGCGCACACACAGAGACACAGACACACACAGAGACATAGACACACACAGAGACACCCTCACCCCCAGTCCGCTCCCGCGGGCAACACGCCTCCACGTGACCCGCGTCACGTGACGTGACGCTCCGCACCCGCCCTGGCGCCCGCGGCGGAAGGAGGGGAGACCCCTCCCGGGCGCTCCGGAGCGGCGGCCGTACCTGTACAGCACGTAGCCGCCGTCCTCTCCCTCCTCCTCCTGTTCCAGCAGATGCCCGAAGCCGCCCTCCGGCTGGCCGCTACCCTCCCCCTCCGGCTGCAGCTCCGCCGCCTCCGTCCCTTCCGCCGCCATCGCCCCGCCGCCGCTTCCGGGGCCCGGCGGAACCACAGGGGTGTGCCTTGCGGAACCACAGGGGTGTACGGGCGGCGGAACCATAGAGGTGTAAGGGCGGCGGGCCAGAGCGGCCGCACGACTCGCTACCGCCCCCACGCTGCGCCCCGAAGGATTTCGAGCCACGGTTCTGCTGATTAACAGTCAGAGGCGCGGCGGGAGGGCGGGTCAGGCCTGGGGCATTTAGAATCATGTCATGGAACGCCATGGGTTGGAAGGGACCTTAAAGATCATCTAGTTCCAACCCCCCTGCCATGGGCAGGGACATCCCACTAGATCACGGTGCTCAAGTCCCCATCCAACCTGTCCTGGAACACCTCCAGGGATAGGGCAGCCACAACTTCTCCGGGCAGTCCGTGTCAGTGCCTCCCCACCCTCATTGTAAACACTTTCTTCCTAATATCACATCTATATCTCTCTTTCAGCGCAAAGCCATTACTCCTTGTCCTGTCCCTGCGATCCCTGATAATAAGCCCCTCCCTAGCTTTCCTGCAGGCCCCTTTTAAATACTGGAAGGCTGCTAAGAGGTCTCCCTGGAGCCTTCTCTTCTCCAGGCTAAACAAGCCAAATTCTCTCAGCGTGTCCTCATATGGGAGGTGCTCCAGTCCTTTGATGATTTTCACGGCCCTTCTCTGGACTCACTCTGACAGGCAGTGCCCTTCATGTGCTGAGGACTCCAGAACTGAATGCAGTACTCCAGATGAGGTCTCATGAGAGCAGAGGGGCAGAACCACCTCCCTGGACCAGCTGGTCATGCTTCTGATGCAGCCCAGGATAGTGTTGGCCTTCTGGGCTGGAAGTGCACATTGACGGGTCATGTTAAGATTCTCGTTCAGCAGCACTCCCAAGTCCTTCTCTTTAGGGCTGAAAAGCTTCTCCAGTTCACTCTTCCTTTTCCACTGTGCCCTTTCCACTGTGCCACAGGAAAACCTGTGGATCCAGAAGGGTCTGTCAGCATTATGCCCTGACTGGTAGTCATGCCCCGGCTCATGCGATACAGGGTTATCTCAGTGGCTGCCGTATCCTCTTTTGTAATTTATGCTTGTGTTTTGCTACTGTAAAAGGGCGCTTCAAACACAGATCTTTAAGAAATCTCATTCATTAGTTCCTCTGTTTGGGCAGCAATTTGGGTTTTTTGGTTGTGCCTTCCCCCAGAACTAACATGTAATGACCTGCCATTGCCATTGCTTATGCTGGTATCATCTTTATCATCTATTTAACACGGATTACAGACAGGCCACATCCTGCAATAGGAGTTTATTTTCTCAGAGTGGCATAGCAGGACAAGAAATAGAAGTGAGCTTTTCCGATGCCAGCCACTGGATGGAGCTGGTCCAAGAATACCTTGCTAATGGCACGGGTTGGGCTATCCCACGGCCCTCAGGACTACCTTCTGTGGTTTCAATCTAAAAGTGTAGGTTGTTGGGATCTGTGGACTGCTCTAAGGGCATCTTGAGGGATGGTAACTCTGAAAAGCAAGCTCGTTGCAGGACACCGAAGTATGTTACAAACAAGTTGTGTCCTTATGAGAGCAACTTAGGAGTCTGGCAGCTGAGGAAGCTTAAAAGCATGAGTATTAGTGAGTTTAAAAATGACAGAGCAGACCAAACCCCAGTAAGACTGCAGCAAATCCTTCCATAGACTGTACTAGGCTTCTGATCCGACTCCAATCACTGAATTTAACTTAGTGAAACCACACAATTGTTGTGTTCTCTCGGCCTCGGGGCACTCTACAACCTTAGTCAGGCCTGCAAAAGCAGGAGTCTGCCTTAGCAGGCATCTGCTTTACATAATAATAATACTTGGAGGTTCTCGCTGCATGGAGATTATGTTACATGTACATGTAACAGAACTAATATCTGTAACCACACTTCACAGAGAATATTAAAATCGTACCTTAACCTTCTACTTAAAAATAAGACTCCAGCTGCTAGGCCTTTTGGACGACAACAACAATAGGATGAGAGTTGCAGTGATGGTCTAAACAAAGAGTGGAGGATAAATAAATTGGTCATGTCCCAACACTGCAGTGTCAGTTACTCGTTTTCACCTTGGGAGGAGCCTGGTAGCTTGGACAGAAATTGGAGCTCCATGGTGCAGTGCATGCAGCAAGACGTGGGTGATGCTCCAAATAGGCTGCAGGCACACAGCGCTGTGGAGGAAAGGGGGGCAGAGCCAGCAGGGCAGGGGTCACTTAAACTGCTGCAGAGGCCAGGATTCAGGTTGTCCACTGAGTGCCCTTGTGGGCCTCCTGGGAAGGTTGCAGACATGACCCACCGTAGAGTAAGGAGATGAGTGGTGTGCACAACATTTGCACAATTTATATCACTTGTGCGTTTCAGAGACACATCAGGTGTTCCTTCTGTCTCCTCTGGGACTCTTCCTCCCTCCTCTCCCCAGGTAACCACGTGCTTGCACCTCCCCTGCCTGCCACCTTTTGGTCAGAAGCAGCAGATATGGTGCTTTCCTGTGTTTGTGTATAAATACAAGCACATATGAGGAACTGTGTAAGTATCAGATACCTCTGTGTTAATACCAAGGTGTACGTATGAGGCAGATATTTTACAAACACAAACACGTATGGTTGATGTGTCTGTATTGGCTAGGTAAATACGGAGCCTGCCCTAAGCCAGCAGAACAGCCCTTCGGAGTAAGTAACTTTCACTAAAACCAGCAAATGCCATGAACTCCATGAAGAGGGGCCCAGCCTCTGGGAACAACGGCCCGGCGGGCAGCACCCCGTCGCTACACTAAGCCCTGCCGTGACGCCTCGGCAAGGCTGGGAGCTAGGCACGGTCTAGGACGGGATGCTCGCCGCAGCCTCACGCCCGAGGGAGGAGGGATGTGATCCCTGCCAGTCGGAGCCAGCTCTCCAAGCGTCCCAGCTTCCGTGACGCATTTCTTTTTCTGGCAGCCCTCTGGCTGGATGCAGTCAATCTGCGCCTTCACCGACTACACAACCTGCACCGTTGTAAAACAAAAATACCCAAACTCCCAAACCAACAAAAAATGCCAAAAACCGCAATTACGCCAACATCTTATAGAAATCTGGGACGAGTGTATTTTGGAGGGTGCGCGAAGCCTGGCGGTGCGGGGAGGCAGCCGGGGGCGGGTGTCACGGGCGGCTCCCGCGGGCCGCTTCTCCCACTTCGGAGAGCTGCGGACCCCAATCGAGTCGCCCCCCTGTTGGAGCGCCCCCCGCGGGGCGATGGGCGGAGGGAGGCGCGGAGCCGCCCCGCCGCGGGGGCCCTCTCGCCCAGCCCCCGCCTCCCTCCGCCCACCCAGAACCGCCCCAAATCAAAGTGTCCCGAACCCCCGAACCCGGGCGGAGGGAGAGGTTTATCCGGGGTGAGTATCCGGCGGAGAATGCCGGAGCCACGGGCGGGGAGCGGGGCAGGAGCTCTCGCCGCAGCCGCTCTCGCTGGGGCTGCGGGACGGGCTGAGCCTCGCCGAGGGAAAAACAGCCCCGGCCGCTATGCTGAGCCCGGGGGAATCCGTGCGGGAGGGAGAGGCAGCGGGGAGACACAATGGGAAGTTCGGAAAGATCTGCAGGACAGCCGCGGGGGGGTGTGTGTGGTGATTTATCCTCATTCTTTCAAGCCCCCGGCGCCTCCGTTCGGCCTGGCCGAGCTGGGAAGGCGCTGCGAGGTCGCTTTTGCGGCGGAGTTGTAGCGGGACAGAGCCTCGTGTGTGTCGCTGCGAGCAGAGCCGCAGCGCCGCACCCGGCGGACGGGCGGGGGCCTCTCGGGGGAACACCCCGAAATGAGCCCATTACTACTTTGCCAGCGGAGCAGTGCATTCCCGGAAGGACGGGATGTCATCCAGAGGGACATGGACAGGCTGGAGAAGTGGGGCTGTGAGAACCTCATGAGGTTAAACAAGGCCAAGTGTAAGGTCCTGTACCTGGGTGGGGGCGATCCCCGTTTTCATTACAGGATGGGGGCTGACATGATTGAGAGCAGCACTGCAGAGAAGGACTTGATGGTGCTGGTTGTTGAGAAGCTCAACATGAGCCAGCAGTGTGCACTCACAGCCCAGAGGGCCGACCGCATCCTGGGCCGCATCAAAAGAAGCGTGGTCAGCAGGTCGAGGGAGGTGATTCTGCCCCTCTGTTCCTCTCTTGTGAGTCGTCATCTGGAGTACTGCGTCCAGTTCTGGAATGCTCAACATAGGAAGGATATGGAGCTGTTGGAACGGGTCCAGAGGAGGGCTACAAAGACGATCAGAGAGCCCTCCCAAGCATCTCCCGTTTGAGGACAGGCTGAGAGAGTTGGTCCTGTTCAGCCTGGAGAAGAGAAGGTTCAGAGGAGATCTTATAGCGATCTTCCACTTCCTGAAGGGGCTACAAGAAAGCTGGGGAGGGGCTTGTGGTGATAAATACAAACTAAAGTAAGATAAAGGCTTGTGGGGATACGAAGAGGGAGAATGGGTATAAACTGGAGAGGGACAGATTTAGACTAGACATTAGGAAGAATTTTTTCACTATGAGAGTGGTGAGGGACTGGAATGGGTTGCCCAGGGTGGTTGTGGATGCACCATCCCTGGAGGTGTTCAAGGCCAGGTTGGATGGGGCCTTGGTCAGCCTGATCTAGTGGGATGTCCCTGCCCATGGCAGCGGGCTTGGAACTAGGTGATCTTTAAGGTCCCTTCGAACCCAAACTATTCTATGATTCTATGATTAAGTGGGTCATTAGAGTCATTTTGCCATGAACAGGGTAAAATGTGTGCTATTAAACATACCGTTCTGCTCCTCGGGTATGTTTTCACCAGCACGGTTGCCAGCAGATTTCATCCTTTCCCTCTTCTAGTGCCTCATTTTGGCTATAATGCAAGAGGGACAGATGATGCAGAGGCTTTATAGAAGATCCTACCTGATATGTGAAGTGGCCGGCCAGCAGCTGTGCACTTTTGTGCCCACACAAAGCCTTCAAAAGCAGCTGTCCCATGCAAAGCAGAACTCACACTGTGTGATTTTGTATCAGCTTTTACTCAGGAGGCTTTTCTGATGGTTGATGGGTATGGATGAACACATGTTGCAGTGAAAGCAGAAACAGGATTGTTATTTTTTTGTCTCTAGCTCCCAGTGCCACTTAGGTAGTATCACACTGTGGCAGGTGGTAGTTTTGGGACCCATAGCTCTTTGTCAGGTTTTTGGAACTTCGTGAGTGGGATTAGGATGGGAGGAAGCTGGCAGGTGCATGTACGTGTAGACAATACAATCACATACACCTTCCTGTTATAGAAGAACTTCCTAAACAACAGGTGAATCTCTGAAAGAGCTGAGTTTTAAAACAGCAATTTATGAAACATCTTTTTTTTTTTTTGGTGTGTATTTCTGCTTTCAGAATACCTACATTTTGGAACTTTACTCTTCTGCCTTGAGAGATAAAGTCTTGTGTTTCTCCCTCTCATCCTTTATTTGCTTTTATTTTTTTTTCTGTGCTTCGGGCTAGATATGTTGGTGAACAGAAGTCCCAGAAGACTTCAGTATAGTGAGTCCTAGGGCTAGATGGTTGTATACCTCCTCTGGGAGCATTTTCAGGGCATGCCCAGGGAAGGGTAGTCTTTTATCAATCACCTGCTTCCAGGTGCTGAAAAGCTGCACAATTTGCCATCTTAAACTCAGGAAAATGGCTGTCCTCCCCAAACAGGACTGAGCTGGAATGACCAGCAAGAGAATAGATGCCTGGGGGTGTGCATGAGAGTGCTGTTTTCTGGGTACATGGCTCAAAACGTGTCTTTGGCACCTACAGAAAGCTACAGGTAGACATCAAGTTAACCACTGAGCTTGAGGAGCAATCTTTATTCATGCTGTACCCTTTTTCAGCAGCGGTCACCATGAAGAGGAATAAGGATGGAGTGGAGAAGCCCTGCAACAAAGGCTGAGACTTTAGTCAGGCTGGCCTTCCTGGGGCCTAGCTCTAACTACTCTGTCAAACCTGGCAGTGCAACATGATTAAAATGAGGAGGAAGAAACTGTGGGCATCTTGCTTCTGCTTTGCAGCTGCCTTTTTCCTTTTCATGACACTGCAGGTACGGGGGCAAAGGGGGGAGGTATGCATGAGGTCACTCGCAAAGTGTGACACAATTCAGGCAAATGAGAGAAAGCACTGAAGGCAACAGACATTTTCCGTACAAGTCTGTGTTTTGAGAGGAGTGTTTAAGAAACTCTGTCAGCAGCATTGGCTTGGTGGTAATAGTTGACTCCAGCTGACAGAGAACACCTTTCTTGCATAACTTCTTGGCTCCTGGACAAATTTTTCAGGAGTGGTGTACCACACCATGCCGTGTTGTCTTACCTCCATCCACTATTGCCTCCTCTGATTGTGTGTTTGAATTAATTCATTAGGCAGGGAGGCAAGGCTGGACCCATTTGATGCAAATGCGGCAGGCAGACCAGGCATATCTGAGCACATTAGTAAGTGATGGTGGAAATCTGTCCATCAGTCCTGCCTCAAAGGCCATTCTTAGCATTGGGAAGACCAGTAGCTGGTCAGTTAAAAAAACACACAAGAGAAAAATCAGTGTGAAGGCATATTAATTTATGTCTGGGGCAGGTTATCCTATATTTTTGTTAGAAGAGGACAACTTGTAGACAAACTGAGTCAGGCTTGGCTGGTAGTCATGGGACTGTAGGAGACTTCAGTCATGAGATGGCAAGGATCTACCTCAGAGATACCTTTCTACTTGAGCTGTGCTCTGAACTGAGACTCTGGTTCAGACAGTTACCTCAGGTAACTCCCAGTGGAGCCAGCAGGAAGACCTCTGAAGTCCTCCCAGGCCAGCCACCTACTCCAAATTGTGTCTGTTTCTTGGGGGCAGCCACTGACGCTCAATGGTCGCTTTCAGTTCTCTTTCCCTGAACAAGGTATCCAAAGGTGATATAGCTGCCCTAGTATAGAAGCAGTGTCAGCAAGTCTTTAGGACCTTTATTGGGAGGGTTTGTGACTCTACTGCACCTCCTCAACCAAATAGGTTTGGAAGTAGCTAGAGCTTCTCTGTCCCTAGCTGGGACTTTTATCTGTGGAAGTTTGCTGGACGGTGATGCTTGGTGCCCTGCTGCCGAGACTGTTGTTGCACACAAGCTGTTGATGCAATTGGAGTGTGTCTACCCCAAGGAGTTCAGAGACAGCTACTATAAATTCTGCATAAATATAGAGGTTCCTTAAATTTTGCCAGGGCAAAAGCTGGAAGCAAAGAAGGAGCATGTTCCTGGATAAACCTAGACGTGAGGTAGTTACAGACTTATTTCAATTATATTGCTGCAGTTATATATTGTCAAACTTTGCAGCTAGTATGTTGTCCACTTGCTGATGTGGGAGTGTTTTCTGTATTTTCATGTACAGCTGTACTTTGCACAGTCTCCTCTGTGTGCTGTCCCAGTATCGCCTGTTGCACAGAGCCTATTTAGTCTAACTACAGTGTGTTTTGCTACACAGTGAGAGTGAATGACACAGCAACAACAAGGTGTATGCAGGCAGTAAAGATACCAGGGAAGATAAATGTTTCCAAACAACTTAATATAAGCAGCACCTTCCTGGTTTACATCCTCCTTCAGAGCCATCCAACAAGTGAAAGTGCTGCGGTCAAAGATGTCTGTTGGTTTTGAATGTCCCCATCATTCTTCCAGCTGTTCATGTGGTGGCATTATGTACTGCATGTGAAGGTGCATGCAGAAAAAGCTGTTTGTATGGTAGCAGAAGTGTCTTTGCCCTACTAAAGCTAAGAGTAGGAGCTAGGTATCCTGTGGCCATACCTGCTGGCACCATTTCTGTCACTTCACTCAACAGACTTCTCTGCCTCTCTGCTTTTATAGCAGAGAGAAGAGAATCTGGAGAAAAAAGTGGTGGCTTCATGGGCACCAGAAACACCCCAGATTTTGGGTTGAGTTTTTAAGGTTGCTTATAGGGTTTCAGATCTGTAAGTGATGATTCATACTTGTAGGTCTTTCACTTCTCTGTATGCAGATGGGGTTTTCCAGGCTATTGAAGGGCTGTTCTCTGTTCTGTGCTTTTCTTTGGGATAAAGCAGAAGATGTGTTGTTAAAATAATACATGATGTGGCCATGTCTCAGTGCAGAAATGTATGTCCTTCCCCCTCTTTAGAAAGTCAAATTACAGCTTTTTGCTCTTCTGATGTAAGATCACCTGGATGGTCACTGCAGTCAGTGAAATGCACCCACTTTGAATCACAGAAACTTCACATGCAGACTTACTTAGTGCTTGATGCTTAAATGGTGATGTGCTGTGATACGTATGTTTATTTTCCTGAAGGTTGTCACTGAACTGGGCAATTCAGAGAATATGGTGGCAGTAATCTCCAGTTTACACAGTGGCCCATTAAAGCCTGCGGAGAGATATGCTTTTCAATTTAAGAAGCAGGAACTTCACAGCAGCCTGAAGACAGAATCTAATGTAAATCACTACCCCATCCTGCTCTGGTGGTCTCCCCTGACTGGAGAGACAGGGAGATTGGGTCAGTGCGGAGAGGATGTTTGCTTCTTTACCATCAACAAGACCTACCAGCACAATCAGATGACGAGAGCATTTCTGTTCTATGGTAAGGATCTGTTTCTTTTTGAAGGAGTATCTTTTCCCTCCTGCCCAGTTATTTTCCTTTAGATTTTAAATATTCTAAGTGGCAGTCACTGAGAACGGGAAACTTAGACAGCTCATTGTGCTAAACTTTTCCTAGTGCTAAATACCATCAGCAGAGATAGAGAGATGCATATTCTCTGTAAAAAGTTCTTTGAAAAGTGACCATGCTTGTCTGTGGGATGGCTGTTGCATTGTTCCATGCTGCTTTCCAGTCACATGTGCTCCCTGTTTTATGGGAAAAAATATAATTTCCCATAGCTGCCAAGTCAGGAAGACAGTCTGAGACCAAGCCAGCTTTTTTCCCGTCTTCTGTTTTGTCACCCCTAGCTGAGGTCCTGCAAGGCCTCTGTGGAACTTGTGCAAGTCTTTTGTCTTAAAATAATGTCATCGCTGGTAACTAACTGTGCAACTCCCCTGCCTCATGTGCTGAGGAATTGCTAGCAGACTGTAAATGGAAAGTGGTGAAAGAAATGTATTGATTCTGCAAAGAGAGCAGCAGGTAGTGCAAACTTTTAAGCTGCTCTGTATCTGCTGCACCAGAAAATGCCCACTACTTGTACTCTAAAGTGAATCTACAGAACACTGAAGACACATCTTATAAAAATAGGCTTTATTTTGTTAATTTTGTTTTTTTTCCTTATACAGTTGCTTTTCAGAGGAGAAGTGAATTTTAGGTGGAAAAATAAAGACAAATTCTTTTCTCTTGGTTCAGCCCCTTTGTCTAGAAATGAAATAAAACAAAGTCCTGAATCTCATTCACTCAGTCAGGATTCTGAAGCATTCTGCTTCAGAAACTGTCAGCCTCTGGACTGGACAGGTGCACACTGTCCTGGGTTGAAAACTGGTTGGATGGCCGGGCCCAGAGAGTGGTGGTAAATGGAATTAACTCCAGCTGGAGACCAGTTACAAGTGGGGTTCCCCAAGGCTCAATACTGAGTCCAGCCCTGTTCAATGTCTTTATCAATGACCTGGATGAATGCATTGAGTGCACCCTTAGCAAGTTTGCAGATGACACTAAACTGGGTGGAAGTGTGGATCTGATGGAGGGTAGGAAGACTCTGCAAAGGGATCTGAACAGGTTGGACTGCTGGGCTGAGACCAATGGCATGAGGTTTAACAAGGCCAAATGCCGGGTCCTGCACTTGGGGCACAACAACCCTATGCAGTGCTATAGACTAGGAGAAGTCTGGCTAGAAAGCTGCCTGGAGGAGAAGGACCTGGGGGTATTGGTTGACAGATGACTGAACATGAGCCATCAGTGTGCCCAGGTGGCCAAGAAGGCCAATGGCATCTTGGCTTGTATCAGAAATGGCGTGACCAGCAGGTCCAGGGAGGCTGTTCTCCCTCTGTACTCAGCACTGGTGAGACTGTACCTCGAATCCTGTGTTCTGGGCCCCTCACCACAAGAAGGATGTTGAGGCTCTGGAGCGTGTCCAGAGAAAAGCAACGAAGCTGGTGAAGGGGCTGGAGAACAAGTCTTACGAGGAGCGGCTGAGAGAGCTGGGGTTGTTTAGTCTGGAGAGGAGGAGGCTGAGGGGAGACCTTATTGCTCTCTACAACTATGTGAAAGGAGGTAGTGGAGAGGAGGGAGCTGGCCTTTTCTCCCAAGTGACAGGGGACAGGACAAGAGGGAATGGCCTCAGGTTCCGCCAGGGGAGGTTCAGGCTTGACATCAGGAAAAAATTTTTCACGGAAAGGGTCATTGGGCACTGGAACAGGCTTCCCAGGGAGGTGGTTGAGTCACCTTCCCTGGAAGTGTTTAAAGGACAGGTGGATGAGATGCTGAGGGGCATGGTTTAGGGATTGTTAGGAATGGTTGGACTCTATGATCCAGTGGGTCCTTTCCAACCTAGTGATTCTATGATTCTATGATACAGGTGAGCTGGAAATACAGGAAAGAAGGACATTTTGCATGGTTGTTAGCAGTGAACTAAAAACATCTTGTTACTATTTTTTTTCAGAGTCCAAGTAGGTCAGCTTTCTCTGTTGGTAACATAGTGGTCAGGCATGAAAGTGAAGGTATAACAGCAAAGGAATGAGAAGCTGACCCGATTAAAGACAAGGAAAGCTGGGTTTGCATCACATGAGAACTGTAAAGTCTAGTAGTTTTGGTCTTCGAGATTAATTCTGTTTGTTTGTTTCAACATTAGAAAGACTATTACTGTGGATGTGATTTTCTTACGTATTCTTTAAGGACTAGTTATACTGGCTAAAAGACTCTCTCTGTAATTGTTTTTTTCTTTTGTTGTGATGCTGACTCTGTACTGTGTAAAGACAAGTGTCAGAATCTGCAAGAATGTTACTTATTTTTAAATCACAATAAGTAAAAAAATGCTGTATCAAGGCACAGTCTCTCTCAATACTGAGGCTGCAAAAAGGCATATTTTGCTATTTCAGAATTTCTCTCTAAACAGCCTGCTGTGTGAAAACTTTAACATCTGCATTTTCCTGCTAAGGCTGGTTCAGGGCACAGTTTCCCCTTCAAAAAAACTGCATTAGTTTTCCTCTTGGTTGGTGAGCTAGTCAAGAGAAGAATGATCCAAAGCTTAGTAAAAATATTATGCAAAAAATGAGGTACAGATGATTTCCAGCACAATGGCTTTTCTAGAAGCACTGACTTTTCTGCAACTTGTACTGACTTACTGTCCTTGCCTGGGAAGCCCTTAGGTAAAGGTGATGACTTTGTTACATGCTGCTATCTCCTGTTTAGAAATGAAACATCGCATCCACTTGCTGGATTTTGTCACTGCTTTGGGCGGGATTCCCAGCTCCACCTTTTCAGTGTCACGTATTTCACAGAAGTTTTATGTGTAGTGTGAGCTACCAGTGCAACTGAGTCAGCATGAACTGGATCTGGTGCCATTCTATGAGAGCCTCAGGGGTGTTGTTCTTGAGTGAGGAGTATGTGCAGCTTTTCTGCACTGGGGTTTCGGGTCCTTGGAGTATTAATCCTGAACAAATGATGTCTTTGAAGATGCAGAACTTCTCCTGTCAGCATCCATCTTTATTTTCTGTACTTTGCCACATATATAATATTTCCTAATTAATAGTTTGGAAGTTGAAATTGCTCATAATTGTAGTCTTGTTGCACTTTCTTTATCCCCTCATAAGCTCATTTATTTCTTTTATCTCACAGGGTAGGGAACATGCTGATATTACCTTTCCTTTAATCCTTAAAAGCTTCTTGTCTTATTGCTGGACTGAGATTGATTGCTGTATTAGCATCAGTCATTCTGATGTGCTCTAATCTATAATGCATTTTTCTCGTAAGTTTCTCTTTGCCTAATTCTCTCTTTGTTTAATAATTTTTATGTCTCTTTTTATTCCTCTTTAATCCCTTTTCTTGTCTCTTTCTTTACTGCAATTTCCTTTTCCCTGCAATATTACCTTGAAGAGGGAGCAGTGTTGTGAGAAACAGAACTGAAGTGCTATGGTTTCAATCCACATAATTTCATTACTGTCTGTATGCACTTCTCCTGTGGCCATCGCTTAGAGCAAAGTATTTTCGAAATCAGATGGGCCTTGCAAGCTTCCTTGTGAAAATTTGGTTTATTGTCCATTTATCTCACCTTCTTCTATCACTATAACACATCAGAACCAAAGACAGCAAATGGCATGTTTCAGTGAGTGGCACAGCCCATTGTCCTTTTAGTGTTGAGGGCTTGGGACCACCATTCAGTGGGAAACAAAGTCAAATATGTAGCAGCCTTGAAAAAAACAGTCTCTATAGTACAACATCTTTCTAAGACTTGAAGTCATTCATGTGAATTTTCTCAATCTTGTCCAGCATTTTAACATGCTTTTTGTTGTTTTGCTGCTGTAACCAAGTTGAGCCCTGCAGTTATAATTTCTATATAACCATTATAGATAGAGACAATACCATTTGTCTCCCTATTTACAGAACCAGGGGATTATTAAGCATCTGATTAGTCTCGTATCAGTGCATTAAAATATGAACTTCCTAGCGAGCCTTTGAAATGAGAGCCCTTTAAACTAACATGAAGCAAAAGAAAACCTTTTCTAGTCTTAACTGCTGGTTCCAATTCTCTAGATGCTTTTGCTGACAAACTCTAACACTCCTCTGTCTTTGCATGAATTGCTCTCGTTGCAATACTGCCTTATAATGTCATAAATGCAATGGTTGTAGAGCTAATACTAAATCAAGGCTAGGCTGTTGTGTCGTTGTAATTGGTGTGGCATGATAGGTAGGGGCAGACTAAACACTGTTTGCTTTTGTCTAGGAACTGACTTCAGTATAGACAGCCTACCGCTCCCTCGTAAAGACTACCATGATTGGGCCCTTTTCCATGAAGAGTCACCAAAAAACAACTACAAACTCTTCCATGAACCAACAATCACCTTATTCAACCACACTGCAACATTTAGCCGCAATTCTCATCTACCCCTGACCACTCAATACCTTGAGAGTGTAGAAGTCTTGAAATCACTGACGTATGTGATCCCACTGCAGATTAAGAACAGCCTGAGGAAGAGGCTTGCACCACTTGTCTATGTGCAGTCTGACTGCAACCCTCCTTCTGACCGAGACAGCTATGTGCGTGAGCTGATGTGCCACATTGAAGTAGACTCTTATGGGGAATGTCTACATAACAGAGACCTTCCTCAGCATCTCAGAAATCCAACTGCCATGGATGATGGGAACTTCTATAAAGTACTGGCACAGTACAAGTTCATTCTAGCTTTTGAAAATGCTATCTGTGACGATTACATCACTGAAAAACTCTGGCGGCCACTGAAGTTGGGAGTGGTACCAGTGTACTTTGGATCTCCCAGCGTTGTAGACTGGCTTCCTAGTAACAGGAGTGCAATTCTTGTGTCTAGTTTTTCTCACCCTCGGGAGCTGGCTCGCTATATTAAAATACTAGATACAAACGATCAAGAATATGAGTCCTACCTACAATGGAAACTGAAAGGGGACATTTCCAACCCCAGGCTGCTTACAGCAATGAAGGAACGCAAGTGGGGAGTGCAAGATGTCACCCAGGACAATTACATTGACACCTTTGAGTGCATGGTGTGTAACAGAGTGTGGGAAAACATACGAAGGAAAGAAAAGGTACTTGTGACTTTTGTCTTTATTTCTCAGATAGGATTTAAAATGGCTCTAGGCTCAGATTTGTCCCAGGGGGTTTGGTTACCAGATTACTGCACAGCCTACAACCACTGTTATTGCAATGCCATTGGGTTGTGCATCCTCATGTCAAGAGGTGTTGGCAGAAGTTGTGGATACTCAGCCAAAGCATGTGTTCCTCATACTGATGCAGTGCATGAGATCATACACATTGACCATTCTGCTGGTGGTCATTTCAGCAGAAGGGTTGAATTGTGCAGGGAGGAGGTTTTTATCAGGCTGCAGGAAGCAATCTTACTTGGCTGGCTTGCTTTAGATGACTTGGAACATTTGGAAACAGGTTGTCCAGAGAGGCTATGTGACCTGTGTCCTTGGAGGTGTTGAAGCCTCCACGCAATGCTGCCCTGGGCAGTTAGATATGATCAGACCTGTCCAGCATAGTAAACTGGACTAGGTGATCACTGGATCCTGACTTCAATACTGTACGATTGTTTGAGTCTGTTTATGTGTCAGTACGTGCAAACCCATAATGACAGCATGCAATTGTCTGTGGCCACGTTTGGTGATGAAACATCGAAACATTGATGTTTATGCCAGGTTGTGCAACCTGGTAATCATTACATTTAACCAGTTGTTCTTACCTGAAAGTGGTGCAAATCTGGACAGATATCCTCTCTTTGAGTTAGGAATACAGCCATGGAAAGGTGTAGAATTGATTAGATACAGATATTCCTTCCCAATGCTTTAGTGGCTCTCTAGTCAAAAGACTACTAAGGCTAGTTTGCTCTCCTGGTCAGATTCATGGCTTGTTTTTTTTTTTTTTTTTCTTAGATATTCTCATTAACTGTTTACATGTTTAAGATAAAACCAGAATATAATAATGAGAACAGAACTCCTTGCCATACAATTTCAGTTTTGGTGGGTTGGTGCTGCTCATTTGCAGCCAGACCTGATCTGAGACTCTGACTCTTCTTGACAACGTGACTGGCGTTGTCCTGAGCGCTTTGGGGAGACCTTCCCCACTGACATCCACAGGAATGTGACTAGAACCTGTAGTAGGAAGGAAAATGTCACTGACATGCTTTGATAGTTTATTGGTGGCAGAGCTCCTTTCTTCTCTGTCTGCCAAGGTCCAGGAATAACACTTTTGTTTCTCTCTATTTCCAGGGATGGCTGCCGCAGAGGTGGAAGGCTCATGTTAACCATCTGACATGCCCCAAACCAGAGGCATTCTGGTTCTTGTCTTCAAACCGTGGCTGGACTTCTCTCCAAGAGATGTGGATACCAAGCTATGAGCAATCCAAGAAAGAAGCCTGGGCGCTGAGGCAGCTGGTGGAAAGGAACAGGAATTTTACAGCTGAAGAGTTTTGGATGCTTGTGTTCAGAGAATAAACACAATAACCTGTAAAGAGGAGTGAGCTCCTCAGAACATTCTGTGGAATTTTCTTATGTAGGTAACTTTACTATATGTAGGATTGGTAGTCACAAGAAGTAGACCTGTAAGACTGAGTTTAGTATGTTCAGTGCTCAAGGAGTACTAAGGAGTGCTAAAAACCAGAGTGACCCTGACAGGTGATATGTATGTGTATGTGTATTATATTTAGAATTACTTATCTTTATATTAATTATTATTAGTTCAGACTTTTGAGCATTTAGGCACAAGTTGTCAAGGCTCTGAAAGCCCAGTTCTAAGCACACAGCTAGTTCCTATGAAGCAGATGGATCTCACTCCATCTTTAGATACACAACTGTGCTCATGGTGTCAAGACCCTTCTTCCCCTAGTTCAGGAGCCTCCTTTGCTGCATCAATAGCAACAGGCTGGAGAGCAGCTGGCACCATTGTACTGGTACAGCTTCTGTGCTACTTTGGAGGTAGAGGAAAAACTTGGGACTGTGCCCCTGGCTTATTATCTATTTTCCTGGCATCAGCAAATTTAACGGGGACTTGGCAGGCTTTGTGTCCTGACAGTGAGTGCCAATGTAAAGTGCATTAGTACTTGGCAGAGGGAAGGACCATCTGTTACTGTCCAGGGACAGATTGAATTAAAAACGTGCTGGCTCAGATTTACCCACCATCTTCTGCTAAAAATAAGCAGAGCATATGAATATCTCTACTCCCCAGAAATAGAGCTGGCCTCCATCTGACTTACTTACATTCTTGCCTTTCTGATGATGGACTAGTATCACATATAAATATGGAATTATGTGCTTGAAAGGGCAGGGATAAAACTGAGTCTGTTGGTGCTGAAAAATCTTCAACAGACACAAGAAGAGATGGGTGATCACACTACCTGTTTTAACATAGAAAACCTCAAATTATCTGACAAAAAGATCTTGGTGGTCCTGGCCATCACTTGCCAAAGGACACACCCTTGCCTCTTACGCTGACTGTTGCAGTTTTCATCATAATTCTTCCAGCCTCAGTCTGTGGAGTAGTCAACTTCCACAGTATCTGCAAAATGGCATTATCTGGGTGTAGCCATTCGGACGAGAGACAGTCATTCATACTCATACCTATTTATGATGACACAGGCGACTCTGACTATCAATGGTGAAGTTCTTCACATTGCTGGAAAGGCAGATTTTCACCTGTATGATAATTTCCATGGAATTGCTCCTTGTAGCAGGCTATTTTAAGGCTGCTGTCAAGCATCTGGCTGTTTTATGAATGGTTAGCCATGGGGAAGGATGTGAATAGTGTTTGCACCAACAAATTCTTCTGCAAAATCTGCTTGCCTTGGAACAGTTTCCTTACCAGAAATTTCATCACCAATTCACTGGTCAATTTTTTATTACTTTTAAATCTAGCAAGAGAAAGAGCAGTTCTGTGGCCATAAACCATATACTATTGGTCCCTGTTTCTATGAGCATATACTTAATTTTGATTAAGCCAAACAGTCCCACTGGAATTTCCTACCTCTAGTGTTTTGCCACTATGGCTTATAGCATCTGCTGGACTTTTCTTAAACGTTTTCCCTATTGGTTTACAGTGCAAATGATTAGTTAACTAAATTCCACAAATGAGGCCATTCAGGAAAATGGCATTAACAACAGACTTGTAGGGTTTCCTGAATCAAGACCTAGACATAAATACCACAATATTTGCAAAGGGAACT
Source organism: Cuculus canorus (assembly GCF_017976375.1). Classification (NCBI taxonomy): domain Eukaryota; kingdom Metazoa; phylum Chordata; class Aves; order Cuculiformes; family Cuculidae; genus Cuculus; species Cuculus canorus. The sequence goes on from NC_071441.1 coordinate 41,115,475, forward strand.
GCTGAATCCCCACCCATTGCTGTGAATCTCTGTTTCTCCTCACAGAATAACACAGACTATCTGCAGCATGAAGGACTCTCTTTTTTTTTTTGTGATGTTTTGCTGTCTCCTTTGCCACAAATATCAAGCCATGTTTTTTAAAGACCTTGGGAGCTGCACAACTGAAGATTTTTTCTTTGTTTTTGTGGTAGAAACTGACAGATCCCAAGCTTCCTGAGCAATCTGGTAGATAGATATTATCCAAAGATATGAGGCATATTTCTCTCAGAGAGTTTATGGTGTGTTATATTTATTATTATTTACTTTGGTGGAGTAGGAGGGAAAGGAAGAATGAAGTTTACAACCAAAAATATGAAATTTCCAGTGGTCAACATCAGGTGTTTCAGAAGAGAGAACATCTTCATCCCTTCATCCACTGATATACACAATAGAAAGAGGAACACCCAGAGCAGCTGGCTGAACATATTCCATGTATAATTGTCACAAAGCCTCAAAAAATCCTCTGAAAATGCATTCTCTTTAGAAGACAAGCACTAAGCTCTTGGTTCCCAAAGGCTAGCTCAGAACAATTGACCTCTTGGCCTTTAATTACCCTTAAGAGTCTTTTTTGCCTGTGCTAGATGGAGGGAAGTCTTAGTGAATGTGACCCTGGGAGACTTGCGACAAATATTTGTGCAAGCTCATCAAGTATAAGAAAGATTGACCGTCATGAATTTTAAGTTGATGTCTTTTCCCCCCTCTATTGCTCTGAGAAGAAATAAGCGGAAGAAGCTGACCAGTCTCTGGTTTTGGTGGTGGTGTGGTTTTTTTTTCTTTCCAACTGGGGGGAGGGGTGCTAGCTGATTTGCTAGCCTTCCTGCCATGTGCAGGTTTAATTCTGGCTGCAGAGTAATTCAGTTTGTTTGGCCGGCTCATGTATGTCCTGGATGGCACAGATCTTTCTTTTTTTTCATTTTTTTTTGCCATTGAAAGGAAATAACAACACAGTTGAGAAAACTTCTCTATTTCTAACAACAAGAGCTGATTTTGTGTGAATTAGTGCATGTTTCCCAACCTCTTGCATAGTAGTAACAAGCAGTCCTGATTTCCCCTTTTGTGGGATACACGACACAAAGACAGTTCCTACTAGGCTTGCGTTTATTCCTGTGCATCCACATCCATCTCCTCACCAGTACTGTCATTTGCACCTGAAATACAAAAACTTGAGACTAGACTGCCTTCAGAAGATGCCTTCAGTCATCTTTGAAGTATCTCTGGGAATGGGCAGCAGTCCCAGCGGGGCTGGGAGAGCATGGGGAAGGAGATCACCCTGGAGGTAAGCCCAGGATGTGGTCCTCCTTCTCTCTCTCCTTAAGGAAAATCAGGATTGAGACACGGACAAATACAAGCAGAGATTGCTTTTGCCTTTCCAACTACAGTCCCCTGGCCTCTCTGTGCCCAGCCTCTGCCTTCCATAAAGTCCCAGTGTTGTATCTGCACCCATGTGCCTCTCATCCTCTGTGGTTAGGTAAGGAAACAAAATGCAAGATGGTTATTTTTTCACTGCAATGATTTGCTTACATTTCTCCACTTCCACTGTGTCAGAGGCCTGAGCCTTCTCCCTGTTCTCCATGGGGTCTGGCTGCCTATCCTCAAGGCCTGCTCTGACCCAGAGCAGTGATACCTGGGATCAGACTGCAGGGAAACAGATAAGATGTGTGTGAGAAGAAGCCATGAGAAGCCTCATCTGGGGCCTCCTTTGTCATTCCAGAGCTACTTTTGAGGTCCTGAATCCCTGTCCAGGCTATGCTGTGCCATGCCCTATCCTGGCCGTGGGGCTGACCCTGGACCCAGGCCAACATGCTGTCTGAATATTTAACTGAATATTCTGCTGTCTGAATATTCTGTCTGAATATTTAACTACTTCATCATGTGGGCCTTCTGGGTGATCACTAGGCTGTGGATGGCCCTATCCTTCATTACTACCATTAGCCCTGTTCACTGGCTTGTGGTGCAGTAATCCCTCCACCCTGGTGGACATGCTGCACAACTGGCAGTGGAATTTTGTTCTCCAGACAGGAGCCCTTCCAGAATGTGTCAGAAAAAGTCCCTGGGATTACCTGGTCCTGCCATCATGAGGCTTCTTCCAACTGTATAAGGGTTGTTTTGCTTCTTGGTGAGCTGGTCCACAACTGGTCTACACCATATGTCCCCATTTCTTGTGACTAATACCCACAAGCCTTTGACAGCCACATCCCCTGTCCCCATCCTTTGCCTACTGTGCTCTGCCCCTCTTTGCCTTCTCACAGCACTCCAGTGGTGGGGTCTCTCCTGCCCCGCTGATTTGATCCCGTGTGTGCACAGTTCCAGGATTCTTTCCTCTTCTGAGCTCTGGTTACTCATTCTGTTTTTCCCAGACTGGTTCATTTTTTCATATTTGCTCTTCAAAAATGCCCTTGCCGCTGACAATAACCAACACACTTGGCTTATTCCATTTCCTTGAGAAGAGCCTTGCGGAGTAGGGGTGTTAACACAGGTGGGAGCAGATCGTAAGAGATTGCTGTGCTGGGCATACATTAGACAAACAATAGAGTATTTACCCCAGAAAATGGACAGCAGGCCAGTGACTGGGAAAATAATTAGAGAATAGAAATGCAAGGAGCACTTTGACTGTATTCATTTCAGTGCAAGACAAGACTTGATCCTATGCTGTGGGTGCACAACTGTGCATTGTGGGCTTCAGGGGTCAAATCCTAGCTTTCCTCCCTCATTCAGCACTATAGAGAGAAACAAAGCCAAATGCTTACTTCTGGCAGGTATTAAAGAAAGCCAAGGATCTCGATGCCAGTAATACACATTTGCAAAGCACGTGTTTACTCTGTTTTTTCAGCAGCCTGGCATTAGCCTAATCTTACATACTATCAGGGTGGCTGTGTGCTTCTGTAGAAAGTGTATGTGCTATTGCATGTCCATGAGATGAATGGTGGGGAGGTTTCATATAGCCCACGTAGCAGTGTCACACGCTGCACAGCTCTGTGGGCACTGTTCTAACAACTGGCTGAGGTTGAAGCCAGGATCTCTCTGTGTAGTTAATGGAAAGAAAGAACTTGACTGACTTACCCTTCACAGCAGCACTTTTTTCCAGCAGTGGTAAAGATGGAAGGCCAGGTAGTAAGGGGCAGGGTGGAAAAATGCTGGTGTTCTGCTGGCTGACATTGCCCCCTAGACGTTTTTAAACCACTGTTATTGAATCCTCATGTGCAAATCTTGTTTTTACCGTGTCTCCCACACTCAGGATTAATGAATTAATTATTGAAAACTGACAGCTATTTGCTGATCTGTTAAGTTTCTGGCCTCAGATAAAGGTGTAGAGACAGCTATTGTGCATCTGAGGAATCAAACATCTTGAATGCAATCTTGTCTAATATACATATATAAATTCTGCAGCGAAAATCTCACCTGAAGATTGCTAATGTTGCAAATCAAGGCAGAATGAAGAACACTTGTGTAACTGGGCTTCTTAAAAATAGTTTTTTTTTCCCAAGGATAAACCAAATATTGTGGGAAGTTGGGGCATCACCAAACTCTTGAAGCCCATCCCATTTTGCACTCCTGGTCCCATCCCAAGCCAACCCTCTCTCCCCGAATCCTGATCCCTTCACTTGCGGCCCATTCTTAAGCTGGAGTGAGGTGAGAGTCTGGGAAAAGCACCATCCAAATGGACTTAGCCAGAAGCTGTATCCTTTTGCCCAGGCACAGGAGAAACACCTGGCATCTATAACCTAACATGGCACATTTGACTTGCTTGTTTGGTAGTCTTCTATACATAAAAAAACTACATTAAATGGCAGGATGCTGCATGTTGCTTTCTCATGGCTTCTGACAGAGAGACTTCTTCCTTGGTGCAGGCTTCATGGCTGCTTGGCAGCTTTGTCAATCTCCCTTTGAATGCTCTGTGCTCCCTGCAGAAAAGTCAGTTACTTCTGGACCTCCGGCATGTGTCTTCTGGATGGAGAGGTGTCCTCGGTGGACACTGGTTGCTGCAGTCCTTGAGACAGGGCGGAGTGAGGCAGCTTGAGATGCAGCAGCTGCAGCCTGGAGGTGGTAGTGACAGTTTATAAGTAATAATCTGGCAAATTTTCCACGGTGATGAGACTCAGAAAATAATTGTGTTTTTTTTTCCTCTTTGCTGGCATTCTTTCTGAGTGTTTTAATGGGCACACTTTGCAGTTTCAGGTATTTCTTCAGCATGGGTAGACCTCAGAAATCCTTTGTTTCTTTATACATATGAGGAAATGCTCTCATATTTCCCTGTTCAGCTCTTGGCACATTGAGAAAGACACTGCATAAACTGTGCAAGATCTATGATGAAACCAAGTGACTTGGCAGTCAGAGTATGGCTCCCCAGGAGAGGTCATATGCTCACGATAGATTCGTTATCCCCAGGATCATGTGTGCCTTTTGTAACTACACCACAAAACTCTTACTTTGAATAAATTAAACTTTTTGTGGAGTGTAAATTATTAATGCACTAAAATTTGCTGCTAACAGTTGTTTGCATTTAAAGCTTTTACTCACTGTTCCTGACTGATGCATTTGGTTGTTTGCCATTTTCCTAGAGTCAGCAGAAACACATCCTTTCTCTCCAAGCCATATATTTTGTGCAAAGACCACAGAAACCCAAGAAGATTCATTCCAGGAGTGGGGGCAGTACACACAAACCCCTCTTAATAATGGAAGAAAATACAAACTCTGACCAGAAAAGACCATTTTGTTGCCTAAAAAGACTTCATCTTAGAATTAATTTCTCTCCTGCCCTTCTTCTGTCTGAGAGGTCACCATTGGACTGTCCAGCCCAATGACTACCATTAAAGTCCACAGCCAAAACACCACCCGGAATCCAAGTAGTAGGCAGTGGCCACAGGGACAACATCTTGACCATCATGCAGGTCGTGGGTCACTTGGAGGGCGAAGTTACAGAGGGACTGCACTTTTGGTTTGGTTGAAAAGCCTTGCTCCAGCTTCAAATGAGTCTTTTCTACAGAGAAGCTGGTCCCGGACCCTTGTGCTGTCGAGGCATGGGGGCAAACATGCAAGACAGCTTTGCTGGGACCATTGTCACTGGGTGAAGACTCCTCTGGATGCATAGGGGTGCTTGTTGGTCTCTGGGATCCACTCTATAGATAGGAAGCAAAGCCTCGATATATAGCCTGGGGCAGCTGGGATAGGTCCAAAGGAAAGGAATGCTCTGCCACCTTGCTGTGGCACCTGTTTCTAATAGACCCTCATCCTGCCCCTCCTCAGACCTGTCCCACAGGGCGGTTGTATAGGATGGGATGGCCACTCACTGGAGAAAGCAGGAAAAATGGTGAAAGGAAGATTCCAGGGGAGGCTGGAGAGGAATAGCCTGGGTGAGTAAAGGAGGTAGTCTGATGCCCTCCAGGATGTTGGTTGTTACTGCAGACTAGTTTTAATATGCCCCATAGCATGCAGCGTTAAGACTCACTCTTGTTTTGGCAGTATCAGCCTGCCTCAGAAGGGGAGGATTCCTCCAAGATAGGCAGAACAGGTTTCTGTGCTGGTTCCTGCCGGACAAGGACACTTCCCAGGGGCTGTCTTACTGTTCTGACTGTCGTCAGCACTTTGGAAGGAAATTGATGTTGCTTTTGTGGGTTTGGTAGAGGCAGGTTTGGTTTGGGGGTTTTGGCAGAGAAGATGGTGGCAAAGAGGTGTGAAGGTTGGGTTAAGCTTGCTGATAAGACACCTGAAAACCTCTGGAAGAAAACTTTGAGCTGTTCTTAAGGAAGGGTGAACTGAATTAGGTATGCTGACACACATCTGTTTCCTGAGCGGGGAGAGCATGTGATGCTGAGGAGCATACGGCTTCAGGAGGAGGTAGTCCTTCTCAGGACTTAGACTTTGCCATGTCTTCCACTACTGTGAAACGTTCTGGAGTACCAAGTCCTGTTATGAAGGATATCCCACTACTAGGAGCAAAAACCTGATATTCCCACAGAGATGGAGACATGCAAGCGAAAGCATGGAGTTCCTCAGACTAGAGCGTAGTTTAAATACATCTAGGATTACCTCTGTTATGTACTTGCACGGTGCACCTGACAGCACTTTCCCATATGGCTAATGGCTGGCACATAGAAAAACAGACCTCTTGCACGCTGCGGAAATAGGTCAGTGTTAGTTATTAAGGTAGGAAATGCTTAAACATATTACTTAAACCCAGGAAGGGTTTTTGAAGGAAACAAACAGATGCAAGCACTCTTGAACAAGAGGTCACCTTTTGGGGGTCTCCCCAGCCTAGAACATTTGCTATTATTACTGGATTTTTGAGAATCCTTTTAGAGGAAGAAAGATCAGTATTTCACTGTTGCTGCAGGAAGGACTGTCAAAAAACTCACTAGGTGTGGTAGAAATCACTGCCATACCACCCTCTCACTGGGTGGGAGGGTACATACATGTTGTTCTCACCACTGTATGTTGCTTTGTTCGTACAAATACCAAACTCACTGTTGCAGCTGTGACCCAAGTTGTGCCAGGATTGCTAATCAAAACTACTTAGAACCACATCCAATGGCACAGGGAGATTTGTACTGTAATGGGGTAGCAGAGAACAAAGTGTGAAGTAATCATGAGTTACTGGGTCTTAAATCCCTGCACATACCACTAGGTCATTGCAAAGGGCCTTATAATGAGCATAATGTAATTTAATCCTACTCAGAAGTTGCTGTCTGTCATCAGAATAGTGTAAATGTAAATTCAGGTTAGGGGCTTTTTAATGATTGAAACACTGGTCCACAGTGTGGGAGCTGGTGAAAGCACCAGGACACAGAAGAGTGCAGACAATTCAGATGTTCAGAGGCATCATGTGATGATAGTGATCGCAGAGCCAACTTGTTTTGTCTGGCAGGGTTATTGGGGTGTGCCCATGCCCCCATGCTTGCAGCTGTTCCAGCATCTCTTCTTCCACCTGTCGAAATGGCATGCCTGACAGCTACCTGACACCATGCCTCTGCTCTAGCAGAAAAAATGAGTTTGCTGTGCAGGAAATCAGCTCTGGGCATGCTGATGAGGGCAGGGGGAAGACAGCCAGAGCTTTTTCTATAGGAGCAGCAGCAGTCATTTGGGTGCTATAGAAAGCTGCAAGGCTATAGAATTTTTTACACTTACGGAGAAGGCAGATAAAACTGCTGTGCAGTCAACCTGAAGTGTGTGTATGATGTCTTATCTCTTCAGTCTTCTAGGCAGTATTCTGCCTTTGAAGTGCACTCCAGCATTAGTGCAGAGCGGCCAGAGACTATACTGCACCTATTCTGTACCTCTTTGCCAGCTACTATGTGAAGGTACTCTTATCTATACTCATGGGAAAAGCCACCAGAATGGTGTTTTGCATTTGCATGAAGGAGGTCAAATTCCTGAGAGCATTTCACCTGTCCCTGGACAAATCTACTGCTAAGATGCCAGAGGAGATTGTCCTTGGCAGCACTTCTTCCCAAGGTCTTTGCAAACTCAAGCAGACATGCTTGCTAGGAACATCTTCTTTGGTAAAGACTCTAAGTAATTCAACACCTGGCATGGAAATATCTGAATAACCTGCCACTTTGAAAGTCCAATTTTGAGACTTTGAATTTCTCTGTAGGAGGACAAACCAGTAGATTTCTTGCGTGTGGTTTTTTTTCCTTCTACTTGGCCCAGATGTGCCCATGCTACACCATGTCAAAGGTATTGCAGTATTTCATGGTAGGCAGACATTGGCAATGTGGGGCCAAACCTCATCCCTCTGGCAATGACTTTTCCTTTTTCTCTGTCACCTGTGGCTCTGCACAGAAGTGACTCAGACTGTTATAGTGCAACATATTATTTTGCAGCATTTCCCTTTGAAATACCGGTGTTTAGTCTACTAAGGGGAAAAGCAGGGGAGTTGGGAGCAAGTGCCAGGCTGGTAATGGAGAGGAGAGGTAGAAATATGTCTTCCCCAAAAGGCACTGAATGCTGAGCTCAGGTTCATGGGCAGTGTTTCCTCTCTTTTCAGGCACCGGTTGCTGCTAGGGGACTAGGAGGTTTGATCCGCTTAGCTCCCATCTCAAACCCTTCCAGTCACAGACCTGCCTCACAAGATTGCAGCCCACCTGGCCTCTTTCTTGCTCCAAGTGTGAACACTGCTTGGTGAATTGCTTTGATTTTCCCTCTGGCACCCCAGATCCTGAGTGTCAGAGAGGCTCAGGCACCATGGTGTAGCCAACAGAGATGTGATGGAGCAGGCCCACACACTTGCAGCTGGCTTCTCTCCCTGCTTCTGGTTGGGGACAGATGTGTCCCCTGACATGTGGCAGGCCTGCTGTCCTCAGAGGAGGCCCTGAGATCTGCCCTAATATGGGCTGGAAGGCAGCTGTAGTGGATGGAACGTGTTCGGGGTCGATGGATGGAGTTAGCCTAAGTTTGGGTGATATGGGTCTGTCCTTTGATCTGACACAGGTTGCAGGGCGTGACTATGGGTAGCCAAAAAACTTCTCTGCTCACCAGCATTCCAATGCCCCAAACAGCAACAGGGCTGGCTATGAAGTTGTCCCAGATACCCATTAATGAGTGGGGCACCATAACCTTGAAAGATGTTGGGACTGACTCAGCCCTGCAGATGCGTTTCACAGTCAATAAATACATCCTGTGTCGATTACCCTGAATATGCATCCACAATGCCTCATCCAACCGCATCCTCAGAACCTCTATTAATATTTAACCTCCTTCCCGAGCAGCCAAACCCAATCTTATGCCCTCTCGGCGGTGTCATCCCGCGCAGGGACACCAGATGGCACTGCAGGGCTGGGCACCGCTCCTCCCCCCGCGGGTTTCGCCTTCGGTACCTCCCGAGAAAGCTGAACCTACGCTAAAGCGAGGTGTGAACTTCGCACCTCGCTCACCGGCACAGTGACCTTATTGCAGCATCCCAGTACTTAAAGGGGACCTATGGGAAAGCTGGGGAGGGGCTCTTCGTCAGGAGGTGCAGTGAGAGGGTAACAAGTAATCGTTTTAAGCTGAAAGAAACAGATTTAGATCATAGAGTCATAGAATCATAGAATAGTTTGGGTTGGAAGGAACCTTAAAGATCATCTAGTTCCAACTCCCCCACCTTAGGCAAGGATGCATCCCACTAGATCAGGCTGTCCAAGGCCCCTTCCAACTTGGCCTTGAACACCTCCAGGGACGGGGCAGCCACAGCTTCCCTGGGCAACCTGTGCCAGTGCCTCGCCACTCTCATCGTGAAGACATTCTTCCTTCTGTCTAGTCTAAAACTGCCCCTCTCCAGTTTACACCCATTGCCTCTCGTCCTATCACTACAAGCCTTTGTAAAGACTCGCCCCCTCAGCTTTCTTGTAGGTCCTTTCAGGTACTAGAAGGTGGCTATAAGATCTCCTCCGAGCCTTCTCTTCTCTAGGCTGAACAGGCCTGACTCTCTCAGCCTGTCTTCATACGTAAGGACAGAGATGAGATATTAGTAAGGACTTTTTTACTGTGAGTGTGGTGAGGAACTGGCACAGGTTGCCCAGAGAAGTAGTGGATGCCCCACCCCTGGAGATGTTCAAGGCCAAGTTGGATGAGTCTCTGAGCAACCTGACACCATGGAAGGTGTCCCTACCTGTGATTGAGGGGTTGGAACTGGGTGATCTTCAAGGTCCCTTCCAACACAAATCATTCTGTGATTTTACCTAGTCCTCACTTGGGTGGTATTTCTGTTGAGTACTTGCTCAGGAAAATTAAAATACGTGGTCCTTTGTAAGACAAAAAGCTTATGACGTGGTCACTGGCAGTTCCTACACTGTCAGCCTAGGGAATCCTTCGTGGTTCCTCGCATGTGGCACAAGTATTCTTCAGTATGCTTTGAAGGAGGTACTCAAAACTGTTTAATTTCCCGTGACATGTAGTCATGGGAATGATCTGCTTAAATACTTACAAGGATGAGAAGTGAATTAAGTGTTCAGACTTTTGGACTGAAGGGGCTGAACTTCATGAGTACCCCACTGGCAGGCAGCCCAGGCAGGCAAATGTGGGCATGACTGAGTGGCTTTTAGTGTGCTGCTCTTAGGGACTGCTCTCTCTTGATCTTTTTTTGTACAGCAAAGGACAAAACTGCCAGTATATCAGATTCAAGAAAGCTTGAAGTGTTAGCACATGAACCATATAATGGTTTATTTACAAATTCATATCAAATAGTGTTATTTTAATATTATTATAGAAGAAGGATATGAAGAATATTCCTATTTCCCAACAGCGGTCCTGGTGCTGACAATCAAGACAGGACTTACATGGCGTGAGCTTACATTGCTGTGAATGGCTCTGGTGTGTCCTTGCAACACCATCAGACTTAACACAAATCCTTAGACTGGGTTCAGAAGGCAGTTTTCCCTTCAGGACAGATTTGTGGAGAGATGCTGATGTTCCTTCTGCTCTGCTCTATCTAATGGATTGTAACTGTCTTTTAAGATCACCTTGTATAACCAGCTGGTGTGTCCCTTGGGCTGTGCCAGGAAGCTTTTTGAAGCACATGGAGTGCACATGGCACAGGCAGCCTGCTGTCCTCTCTGTAATATACATTTGCTCTGCACTGCCTGACACAACAGGGGACTGAGTTAAACAGCGCTGATGTCACCCAGGGTCCTATGAATGTGGCCCTTTCCTTAACATTCTAAAACCCACTATGCTCCAAGAAATAGCAGCTAATGGTAATATTCACTTTCAATCCACTGCAGGTTCTTTGGGATGCCTGCACAGTAAGCTGACTGCAAAATGACAATCACGTCAGTAACAGTAAGGAAGCACAAAAGAAGGAAAAGGAAAATGTCAAATCCATACAACACTATTAAAACAGCCTGTTGTGAGAGGCAGTATTTACAAGTACCCAGGCTTACTCCCCAGAAGCAGTTACCTGCAGTTTATCGATTGGTTTAATAATACTACATCAGTACTTTCACATTAGTAATTCTACAGTACTACACAAATATTAATCAGTATATTAATACTACAGTTTTTTTTTACACAAATAAATAAAACTGGGAAGTGCTGCTGTGCCAGCGTTTCTTGTTAGGTGACTTTTCTTTCCTTTTTATAAGAAGAATCCGCAGGTCATGATTAATGTTATGACATTCATATTGGTATCCCAACTAAATGATGATTTAACTGAAACATGATTGATCCTTGTTCTAAACTTCTGAAGTTTAATTTGTAGTTCAAGTACTTACTACTGCAGCGGATAGAATTGTGCAGTTAAACCAGTAAGGTCTGCCCTGTCTTCCCTGATCTCCACAGGGAGGGACAGTCCCATTTCTATACGGTGTCCTACTTGTTAACAAAACCTCCAGTTTTGCCTTACCGCACTCAAGTCAGTCATCGCATGCTGAGATTGCTTGTCTCAGCATTGTCATGTGTGCAGTTCTCCCTGGCAATCACCCTTTTGCTGCCCTGGTGTGCCAACACTCTGCATGCATGACAAAGATGTAAGTACCAGAGTTTCCTAATTTGAGTTGTATTATTTGTTCCTTAAAAGCAGTAAAAACTCAGTATAGTGGATCCTCAGCAAAAAAGGGAAAACACCAAGAGTTACATGACAAAGCACAACTAATAAATGAACGATTACGGTTACTAAAGGAAAAGATGTATTGGTAAAAACTGATAGAGTTTGCCTCCTTGTTTGGTTGCTAGCAGACATAATTTTATTCAGAAGAATTAACAAAGATGGTTGTAGCACTCTTAATGGTATTTATGTTCACCTTCTCAGAAGGGTGTTGTATTAGAGTAAATTAGGGGCAGGAAAGAGTTTTCTGTCATGGTCCCTCATGGACTACAACAGTATTGCACTAAGGTAAAAATCCTTATATGTCTGGCAACTCGCCTAGAGATGTTAACAGCATGTGGGCCTGGGAGTGCCTCTGCAGCCACGGGGCAGCCTCCCCGCTTCCATGGAAAGTCAGGTTTTGTTGCTAGGTCCTCAGGTGGGCTGGTTGCATTTTACTGTAAGCTGGTTGCCTTTGCCCAGGCATTGTGGTGCCCAAAATCAGGCAGAGAGAGTCAAGACAAGCTTGACTGCTGAAGCAGCTACTGGATAAACAAATCTTCTTGTGCCCTGACACATAAGGAATTGGTGGAACATCCACTCAGAGATATTAGTGTGCAAAGCAGTGATGATATAAGTTGAGAAGCAGTTCTTCTTTCTTGCCACACCAGGGACCTGCTAGCTTACACTAGCAGAAAGGAGACTGCAGGGGGAACATTCTGCCCCAAGTCTCAGGGTTCCTTGGACATGTGTATTGGGTTTTGTTTGGTCTGAACACCACAAAATAGCAACCAGAAAAGCAAGGCTGAGTGGGAGGCTGGCTTTGCATGGACTCAGATCCTAAAAAAAAACCTAGGCAGTGTGACCTTCATCTGTGTTTTCTTAATACGCATATTTACTACGTGTTCTGGGAAATCTCTGTTCTGCTTTCCATGATTTTAACTGCTGATGACATGTTCCTTATGACAAAGAAGCTAAGTATCTGTGATAAAAGCAGAATCAATAGAACAAAATAGAATTAGATGAAAAAAAGGGGGATAGGGAAGTGGGATTAAACTTCTTTCCCCTCCCTCCAGGAAACCTGTGTTGACTAATAGCTGAGCTTTTCTGACTGAGAATTTAGATGTGTCATTTTAATAAGGAGAGTCCCGACAAGAGGGGAAGTGCATCTATCATGATGATTTAAAACATCATGTTTAATCATGATTTAAATCAAAAAGCTGGGAGCTTCAATTTAAGTTATTGCTATGTGTGGGCTTTCAGGCTTTTTTCTCCTCAAAGAATGTCTGATTCTCATTTTCTGATAAAATCCAACATGTCTTTTGGCTGAGCTGGGGGTACAGTCAGGCCCCACAGCTATTTTTCACTCAGTCACAAGGTTTAACGTGTTTGTTCAGATTAATAATTTTTACTTTCTCTATAATGCTGGAGGGTGATGAAGATGCATTTGCTTTTCCTAGTTAATGGAACAGTTCTTTTGACCTTGATTAAACAGCTTCTGGATGAGAACTAGGATTGAGTTAGTCCCCAGACAGCATTTCATCTAGGGTTTTGTATGTGTGGAGAGAGGTATCTCATTTCTTCTTTTTTTCTTTTGTAATTACAGAGAAGTACTATATACATACTGCAAAAGAGGTTTATCAAAACATGTCCAACATTTAAAACTAAATGATTTATTAAACAAAAGTAATGCAACCCTTAGCTAGTAATTTGAATGTAGCTCCTGGTCATAATAACCTTCAAGATTTTAACAGTAACAAATCTCATTTTACATCTTGTTTTTGTTTATAGATCAGAAGAAGAAAATTAAACTTTTCTGCCCTTCCTTTTACCTTCCAGTTCTCAACTCTGAACAGCTGAACGAGTGCTCAAGAATGAAGAAAATGCTCTCTCTGCTCCTTTGGAAGTGACTGCTCTCTCAAGCTGACTTCACTTTTTTCAAAACACCCTTTTCCTCAGGGCTTAGGTGAGAATTAGTCCTTTGGTTTAGAGTTTCCTTCCAAGAAAGGAAGCTTGCTGTCTTCCTGGGCAAGTAAATGCTACTGTTTGCTCTAGCTGTTTTGTCCTTGTCTAACTGTTCCTGGTAGGTGTTCCAGCTCTGCTTTCTCTCTCTGATGGTTTCCATCTTGTATATCTGTATCGTGTCAGCTTGTGCTTTCTTTGGGGCCACATAGAACTGCAGAGAGCCCTCCTGCAACCCACGGATTCTGTAGCAGCTTAGCATGAAAACTTGGTTTCAGTTTAGCAACAGAAAAGGATCAAATATATTTTCCGTCAACAAGCCAGAAAAGGTAAAACAGAACAGAAATATATATAAAAAAGCAAGTTTTAGATTACATTAAGCATGAAAGACAGTACGTTTCCTGTGCCAGTATTTTTGCAAAGTGTGAGGTAAGGCTCTTCAGTTAATTCTTCTGCTGCAATTGCTTTGCTGTCCTGTGGGCAGTCTTTTTCCTTTTTTCTCCAGGATTGCCCTCTCTTCTGTTCCTGCAAGCTCTTCTGTGTTTCCATCTCATTAGCCTGCTGAAGGAGCTTATTGTCTGTAATCCTAAAGATTCCTCAGTTGCACTGTACAGCATGCACAGCTCGGACGACTTCTCTGAGATGAAATTTCCTCCTGTAGGTTAGTGTTAAAGCAAGAACTCACAGAAATAAATGGAAGTGACAGGCTTGGCATTTAGGTGTGTTTTTTTTGAAAAATACCTTCCTCCAGTCCCAAAACTTTTCAAGAGCTTTGAAGGTCCTGCCCACCCTGTGTTCTCTAGAAAAGGGAGTTGGAGCTGAGCCCTGTCCACTATTTGAGCCCATTCAGATCATAGCTGTTCTCCTAAGATTTGCTAGCAATCCCATGAAAGTGATTCATGACGTTAAGAGCTATGGAGCTGAAAAGGCCAGAATCCATTCTTCTGGGAGCCTTCGTACGATGTAAAGAATCTCAAGCTACTACCACAAACATCTTGGACAGCATGGCTCAAGGCTGTGTTTGAAGAAATCGAGGAAATCTGCTAGGAGATGCAAAGCACTGAATGGAGAGAGTATCTGTGAGGCCAGATCTCTACCAGCAGGGTCAGAGCAAGAATTATCAGGAAGTCTGTGGGTGCCTGGGTCATCACTAATAGCCATTCATCACCAGGCAGACCTTTCTGCACACTATAACGGGCCTCATCTGTGAACCATTGTTTCTCTAAGCCACTCTTGCCTTGGGAGAATTTTACTGCCTCAAACTGGAGACTGGAAGATGTGGCCTCCACAGTAGCACTGACTGAAATCCTGTCTTGTGTGAGGCTGAGGAGCCGGGGAAAAAAATCAGAGCCTTGAGTTGTGAACGAGATAGGCAATGATGTAAAGAGGTAGGCGGTAAAGATCCAGGAAACCTTTCAGGAGAAAAGGAAGACAAGCAGAAAAATATGGCTATCCCTCTTCATAACAAAACCCGTCTGCTGGTACAGGAAAGGAGAAGGTAGTTGAGGAATATGTCAGCTCTGAGATGGGAAAAAGCACTGTATCAGACTGATGTGTCCTACAAGGAGGATTTGACTGACATTATTTGGGTCTAAGGAAAGGTTGTTAGAGAAAAAGAGAGCACAAGCACACAGAAAATTAGGTTACCTGCAATTCCGGTGACTTGGCATATGCTAGGAGACAGAGTGAGGGCAAAATTACATGTGCACTAATTTTGGGAGCCTGAAAGCCTGAGAATTGTCTGTCTCTGTGGTTAATAAAATACTAGCAAGTGACCTATGACCAGATGGCATTCACTGAAGGGAACTCAGGTGTGGACATGCCTATCTGCTGCCTGAGGTGCATAATGTATCATTGCAAACAGTAAGTGCCTGATGGCTGCTGGAATTACTAACCAATGGATGACTTACCCTCCTGAAAAGATGATTAAAGTCTATAGTCAAGACCTAAGTTCATAGAGCACATGGGGTAAACAGTGTATCAAGAGATCATCAGGAGGTTTTGTAAGACTGCATATTGCCCCATATGACTGATGGGGTTTAATGAAACATCCTCTGGAGCATATCCAACAAAGAGCTGGAAAAGGGCATGAATGGAAAACCTTGGTGCACATGTATTTTGAGCAGAGTCCAGGTCTTTTCTCTCTCATGTCCAAGAAAGACATGCTGGATTCAGAAAATGGAAAGAAAAGATCAATTAAAATGGCTCTGGGTATGGAGAAGCTACTTTCAAGGACACTACAGATGCTAAGAGTTTTTAGTTTGGGAATGGGCAGAAGGGTGTGAGACAGGCACGTTCAAAATCAGTGAAGTGGAGGACAAGCTTAAAGTGGAATGGTAGCTCACTAAGTCCTTCAACACTGGAGCTGAGGGAACTGTTTTAAAACAAAAGAAAGAAATACAAAGGGGAAAGAATACAGAGAAGGGAATTTTTGAAAGCTGCTGTCATAAGAGGCTGTGACAGCAGACTGTCTCACAAAGGAACTGGAGAAACTCATGTAAGTGGATGGGATTGTCTTTGCCCTAAGCAGCATTTCCTACTGCTACAACTGGGGATAGGACACTGGCCAAAACAACTGCTGTGCATCAGTAGTAGAATGTTTCCTATACTCTCTCATTCATGTCTGTTCCTTCCAGATCCCTCATATTTCCTCCAAGGCACTTGTTCCTCCTTTAGGAGGCTCCTTTTAGGAGCCATGTGATGGACAGCGTGAGATGGGATGGAGAAAGATTATGTGGACAAATCTAGTGGAGAGGCGCTATATCTCTTCCATCCCAGCCTCAACAGCAGACACTGCAGCATGGATCCATGTGGTGTGTGCATCTCTGAGCGTGTGCACTGTGAAGAGGTGCAGCAATGGAGCAAGTCCTGGAGGGCAGAGTAAACAAGCACAAGCTGACTGGTAGCACTCGGCCCATGAGTCAAGGCAGGTCCATTTCACTCACCTTTTCTGACTAAATTGTTTTGATTATAAGGCTAAGAGCTCACCCAAAATAAAGTGTCAAGTTATCAAAAAAGAAAAAATCAAGGAAGGACAAAACAAAATAGAGGAGGAAAAAAAGAACTAGTCTCGAATGTTTGAGATGTCTGCTTCATAAATTCAGTGTCAGCTTCCTTTGATCCCCAAACCAAGTCAGCTCTAATGCTATTTGTAGATATAGATTGCTGTCTTTTTCATTACTGTTATCAAATGCTGCACTTGTGGTGCAGCTTCAGAGCCCTCTATGCCCTGGTAAGTGGATTATGCATCCTGGTGCCAGCACTACTTGAGGTATACATTTAATGCTAAAAATAAAAAAAGCAACAATAAAATATCTCCCAGGCTTCTAGATTTTTTTCTCTCATTTTTTCAATGATCTAATTAAGATATTTATATCCCAACAGGCAGATGAAGCCTAACCCCTGCTTTGTTAGCAAAATGTGACAAAAGTCACTTTGCAAAGCACCTGCAATCACCACTATTGCCTCTAAACTTCTGGGAAATGGTGTCACTGTTTATTACTACTCTCAAGGTTGAGCCAGCTGAACAAGATGAACATCCCCTCAACAAGCCATCTGGCTACCTTACGTCACCACATGTTTTGCGTTCCCTCACCAGCATCAGGTATAAGGAATCACTTCCTATTCCTGAGGCTGCTGGAGTGGAAGTAGAGAGGGTACTTTTCCCTCTCCCTGGTGCACATCCAACCATGCTGCACCTTTGTTTCCAACTATAGGTGGCACATTTTATGCCTGGGTTTGGCAGGCACATCTCACTGGCAGCTGTTCTGTTTGGGGATGCCCCTGAATGCAGTGCATCACTTTTAGAGCCCAAAAGAAATGCCAGCTGTTTTGCTTGGTATGAGTTGGCTTTAGTAATCTCTACCAAGGCCTTTTAAAGCAACATTTCTCTCACTGTAAGATTAACTTCACAATTGTCCAGCAGAGAAGAGACATTGGCAGAGGTCTGAGTGCTCCTGAGCCTGAGGAACAGGTTTTTTCTCTACCAGAAAAGTCCAGAGGGGCAATAGATATTTCTGATGTCCTTTGTCACAGCTGGATCTGTCACATTATTTCCCTTCTTACTATTTGTCTGCTTAAATTCAAAGGATTTGGAAAGAAGCTTCTTCATTCCGTATTTATGTAGTATCTCCTGGAACAAGTGAGAGACTCTTAGCCATAACCTCAGGTACAACCACAAGCACAAGCTGTTTCGCAACGCTCTGGGTCCACTCTGACAGTGTCTGTTCAGACAGCGGAGGTGATTCGCAACTAGTAGGACTATGGTAGAAGTGGAAAGGAAGTTAATTTGCCTGCTATCCATCTGAAGTTCTGAAAACTTGATGGCTTCATAGTAGTCCAATTTTGCTTGTTTCTTCTCACGTGTTCAAGATTCTGTCCAGTTTCCAGACTGTGCCATTATACAAATGATCTCCAACTCAAATCCTGATCTCTGCCATGAGCTGTGATGTTTCCACTCTCACTGCACTGCCCTCTTTTCCCATTTGCACCATATGCCTAAGAGCATCACGTGCACCAAAGCCTTAGTTAAAATGTTGCGAAATACCAGTGGAAGAAGGCTGAAAATGTTTTCGGAGATCAAAAGTGATATACAAAAATAACACCAGAGGAGAAAAAGTGGGCTCTGCAATATGATCTTCCAATAGCAGTGTTATTAACCTCCAAGAGTGAAATAAAAGGTGGAAACATGAGCTACAATCAATTGCCTTTTTTTTTTTTCCTTAACATTTGAAAGGGAAAGAGAATAAAAGGCTTGATAGCTGCTGAGTCAGATCTAGAGGACCCAGCATGTCAGATTCATACTAAAGAGATTGTGAGAAACCAAGCAGTTCTGTGGGTGCTGCATAAAGACCTGCAGAATTCATTGCACTGGGAGGAGCTTATCACGATGGTTATGAAACTTGCCTAATCAGTGCAAAACTGTCTTGACTTTTGGATCAGTCACTATTACTGCATTGAAGGAACTAATCCACTTCAGTTGCTAAGTGCTAAAGATGAAATCTGCAAAACAGATTTGCTCTCTGGCTCCCATTAGTATTGGTGTGGTCTCATCACCCAATACACTCCAGCAACCATCGAAATCTTGGTCTCCTTGATTCTGAGGACAAGACAGAAGAGAGAGATGAAAAGATGCAGCACCAAATTTTCAGTAGGCAGAAATCTGTGTTGCTCACCCAAAGTGAATTGTAGGCCACACTGGACTACACCAATCAAACTTTGGTCCATAAAGACTGACCTCAAAAGCAACGAATGGCTTGATCAACCATCAAAACTTTACAGTCACTGCAAAGAGTCTTGGGGTCATAAAATGCAGAGCACAGAAATGTTTGCGCCATATTAACAAACTATATAAACTTGCTATTCTGGTGCATCACCTCAAGTTTTCTATTATTTAACATATTAATTAGTGGCCAGGATGGATGTAGAAACATAAAATCAAATGCAACACATTAAAAATCAATCAGAAGTAATAACTGGCACAAATATGCAGCCTGAGAAGGCAATGGAATCCAGCCCAAAAGGAATATGAGAAGAGATTGCCTTTGATTTTAAGAGCTCAGAACTGTACTTGTTTGAAGGGTAGAATGACATAATTGTCTAGCTATGTCAGTCAGAAAAGTTTTATGTGAAGAGAGATCATCAGAGCAAAAGCAGGGAGCTAGCCACTTGTTTCACAATGGTAAGAAAGACACTGTATCAGCTTGTCTTTGTTTAGACCAGGAATTAAGAACACATGGGGAGAAGACAAACTCTACCTCCCAAGATTGCACAGCTCAGGTGAAGATTGACAAATATGGCTTAGAGTCCACCAGCTGGCTGACACCCTGAAAGCAAATGCTCCGTGCAGCAATGACCTGCAGCTTACAGCTTTGCTCACCCCTTAGCTCATGTTCCTCTAGGCACAGTACGAATATTAACTAGCCCTTCTGCAAGCAGACAATGACTGAGATGAAAAGCCAATTGATTTGGGAAGAAACTGACCACAATTCCAACCTTTTTCAGAGGTTTCTGCTTTTCTTTGGCAGAATATTTAGTACAGCAGATACCTTCTACTGAAGAGACTGAAATTTTGTGAATTCACGTCAGGTAACAGTCACCTCCAAGGTAGCCTGAGATATTTGCACAACAGTACATGATAACCTACCTTTTCAGGTTTCTTCTGTGCCTCAAGCCACTGACAATTCTTAATAGTGGTCACTGTTTCATGGGTCTCGTTAGCACCACTCGCTCAGAATGCCCTCTTCCCCTTCATTGATTCCAGCTTGTCTCTTGGGTCACTGCCTCTTGGCTTTGCTTTAGTACGTGTTAGTGAAGCTCCAAAGAGGTATCTCAGCTCTTGACAGTGACAGAAGATGGGTTTAGTCAGTACTGGTGGCCACAGGTTTCTTAATCGACTACATGAAAAACTAGAAAAGAGGAAAGATGTGTGCATGAAGGTGCATGAAAGTAAAGGCTTATAATGGAGTCTAGCTAGCTCACATTGTCTTTGTATGAAGGCTTCTTTCTTTTTGCCTTTCTTTTCCTGAGTCATTCAAAATCTCCTGATAACTGCTGTGTCAGTAGCTGATATGTCAATGTTGTTAGTTCATATTACAGGGTATTCACTGGGCTGTGAAGTCAAACGAGCACAGCTCCACCAAAGTCATTCAAATGTTTTTTGACTTACAACAGCTGAGAATCATTTTTACTAGTTGCAATAAATAACAATCCTGACAACCTGGCTTGGCTCCAAAGTGCAGTGCAAAATTTTATGCAAGTTGTTGTAAGGAAATTATTCTGCAGGCTCCAGGCAATCCTCTGGGACACAAAAATTAATGAGCAGCACTTAAGTTTATCAGAATTTAAAAGAAAAATGTCCTCCAGCAGCCCCGAGTAGTGCCTCTTTGTAGTATTAATCTTCAGAGACTGGTGCAGATTTCAAATAGGAAGACAAAATTTAGAAATTTAGATATTATAAAAAATATTATCAGAGGTTTGCCAGCAAATGACTGTCAGCTTCTGATATGAGGGCAAAAGTGTTCTGAAAAATATAGATTCATGTGTAGAATTCTATATCATACAAAATACATATCTATTTATTGGTTTATAGGTAAAACTATTATTTATGAGATATATTATATATACTATCTGCAATGTATCTTTCCATTGCAAATATATGGGGTGAATGTTCAAAGCAGACATGAGGCAGATATTTTGAAGAACATGTGGCGAGATTGGGAAATCCTCTAGCCACAACAACTTCTTGGGAATGATGACATAACAAGACTGAAAATTTGCCATTTCTACATAGCAAAAAATGGCCGTTGTAAGAGCTACTGCACATCAGTAGGAGAGAGAAGAAAACGGGTGGAGTTCATCCCACCTTCGGATGTCCTGTTGTTACTGTCTCCTCTGCATAAGGAAAGGTCTGTCATTAAGATAAATACTCATGAAATCCAGCATACTTCATTACAGAGTGCTGAAACCCACTGATAAGAGATGCCATCAAGTTTGCCAGGAAAGCATAGTGCTCCTAAAGAGACATAAAGATTGTCTTTACGCTACAATACGCAACTAGGTGAGCTCTGTCGTTCAGAATGAAAGAGATGGTTGGGGAAATAAGGACATGCCATAGTAAAAAGTTGGGAAACTGGGATTGGTGTGCCTTTTTCAGTTCACTTCCTCAGTGACTAAGACACTCACTTCTACTTCCTATGCCACTGACTCCACTGCATGAATTGTCCAACAAAGATGACCGGAGGGCTGGGTCACCTCCTATACGAGGACATGCTGAGGGAGTTGGAATTGTTCAGCCTGAAGAAAAGAAGGCTCCAGGGAGACCTTAGAGGGACATTTTACAAAGGCATGTAGTGGCAGAATTAGGGGGAATGGCTATAAATCAGAGAGGGGAAGATTTAGACTAGACATAAGGAGGAAATTCTTCACAAGGAGGGAGGAGGGTGGTGAGGCACTGGAATAGGTCGCCCAGGGAAGTTATGGATGCCCCATCCCTGGAAGTGTTCCAGGCCAGGTTGGATGAGCCTTGGGCAGCCTGATCTAGTGGGAGGTGTCCCTGCCCATGGCAATGGGGTTGGAATTAGATGATCTTTAAGGTCCCTCCCAACTCAAACCATGCTATGATTCTATGAAGCTGAGCAGCTAGCAGAGATAAGGTTGTGAGATGGCTTTGAAACATGGGAAAATATGTGTCTTGGGTAAGTGGAGTGCAGATTCATACATCTAAATAGTATGTTTGAACACAACTTCCCAACATCTCATGTGATGTGCTAACTACTAAGGAACACTCTTACTGGTATGGCCTTATACACACTCAGAGTCAAGAAGATCTGCTGTAAGATGAGACAGCCTTGGGCATGCCCTGAGGCACATAGACATGTAACTGTTCTCACCCAAGCCCAAATATTGCAAGGACTGGACTCAGAAATTTGAGCAATTCCAGAACTTTGCCTGCTGATTGTGGTTGCGACTACCTGGTGCCAGAAGCTGGAGGAGTGAGAGAGGAGAAAAGGCTTTGCTGAAAATATGCTCTGAACACTCAGGGTTAGCATTAGCACCTTGACTCTTCACTAGAGGCAGCTGTGGGAACGTATGTTGGTAGGACAAGACTGGTACAGGGTTAGGTTTACACAGTGTGCTCATATCTTTCCATGAAGCCTTAGGTCTGCTCCTGGGAAAGTCATCACTGACTGGGGAGAAGCAGTTTTGCTGCAATAGCAAAAATGCTGGAAGAAAGGCTTCTTGGGGAAACTAGGCTTAATGTAACTAGAATCTCAATGAACTTGACGCAGTGGTACTGGGCTCGTGTTCTGTGAGAGGGATAATTCTGTCTTTAGGATTGTTTTTCTTTGATATATAGCTAAAAGCGTTACTGTTCTTGGGCTGATGCCTCTGCCTGTAAACCTGGCAGAAACTCACTTCAGCTTAAATTTCTGAGCTGTCAGTTGAAGCAAAGGACATATTTGCACTCTGCTATTTGTTATCTCCTTCCCTCCTCAGACATTCCTAGTGTTGCAACTGGAAGCACTTTTTATGGTGGGAGGAAAACTCTTGCATAAGAACCACAAATTGTAAGGGAGAAAGTAATTAACAGCCAAGATCTTAGAGTAGCAGCACAGGTGAGGGAGGAGTGGGAATGTTATTGTCCTGAAAATGCAGGTCAGTCTAGCAGGACAACTACATGTTACAAGTGATATCTATAACGAATGGCTTACTTCTCCCAGGGTGCTGACTCAGATGTTACCAGCTTACTTCACATCTTGCAATACCACGAGGCTGTGGAAATAAGACAAGGTATGTCACAGCTAACCTCAGCTGGGTTACCTCACCCCTCTCAAGGGTCTCTAGACTTCCATATTGCCTCTTCTTGGGTACCTAAGAGCAACCCCAGATTTCAGTCCTTTAAATTCCTTAAAATCCATGTCTGTCAGGCTGATTCATACCCAGACTCCTTCTGGTGGTGTCCTCCATTGATTTCTATCCACTCAATTCAGCTGCCTTCCCGCAGCCCTGTAAATCTGCAAGCCAGACACAGTTGTTGTGTATATGCTCGTCAGATTGAAAAGCCATGCAAGGCTAAGCTGCTGGAGAAAGGTGATAGTGTGTAGCTGCAAATATGAAGGACAGGAGTATGCCTAAATGTCTAAGTTGGAACTGGTTGTGCAAAACTCTGCCTTGCAATGTTTAGCTGCTATAAAAACGCTTGTATATTTATTAGAATGTAATTTATTTTTTCCTTTGAATTAGTGAGCCTTGAAACTGCAATGCAAGAAAAAACAAGAGTATCACCAGTCAAAGCAAGATCTTGTCCTATTTTGAGTTATGCTCACCAATACAGCTGCTGATTTGGCTAGTCTCTTTGGCAGCCAAAAGGAAAATGACCTTTTTTCTACAATCACTCAGTAACACACTTGCAGAGGATATTGTTCTACTGTTCTCTTATACACACTTATTCTAACTCTCCTCCCATTTCTTTTCTGGAAAGAGGAAATGGTATTACTGTTCTTTGCCTTTTGCCTCAAGACAAAAACATTGGAGTCATTTTGCTGGATAGGTTTTACATGTAGAATTGCTGGATGATTAATGAGAATTTTCTAAGAAGGTCTTATCAAAATGCCTCTGCTGGCTTTTGTCTTCTATATTTCTCATTCTATTCCTGAGCTGCCAAACTTCTACAAGGTGCTGGGGAAAAGCCTGTAATGGAAGCAGATAGAAAATAATTTATCTTGATTTTTCACCCCTTGTATAGCTCAGTTCTGTGCAGCTTGTGTGCTTTGTATATCTCCATGTCTGTGGGACTTTTTATTTTTACAGTGGAATACAGTACATCTTTGTCTGGTGAGCATATGCCTTTCCAGACACCAAAAAAAGACTTAAATGCAAGGTATGGCAAGGGTGTAAAACTCTTTGTTGAGTCCTCGCATTTTGAGGGGTGGAAACATAACTTACAGAAAAGGTAACTTCTCTTTAGCACTCTTAAGAAAGACTTTACTATATCTCACGGCAATGGCAAGTTAATCTCCTCTTTCTTATGCCACTTATCCCATTTTCAGTTTTTCACAAGTGTTCTTGACTCCTAGGCTCCCATAAGGCCTTCATTTTCTGCATTGATAACATCTGATCTCATATGTATTATCTTGTATTACACGGACTGAGATTGCCTCCTAACTTTTCTCCGACAGGTTAAGCGTGTTGAGCGTCTTTGGCATCTTATGTATCCTGTAGATCTCAGTACAGTTTTGTGGATCCTTTCTCTTCCAATGCAGCTGAAATGGCAGTTCATCAGCCATGTCCTCAACCCCATTTCCACTGAGATGCCTACTGTACATTACTTGAGTCTTCTAGTTTTCTACACGCACACTTTCGCTTATGTTTTTCCTCGACCTAAGTCATGAGCCCATGGCTAGTTTCTTCCTTGCTTTTGGGACAAAGTGCTCCCAGACTTGCAAAGGAAAGAGCAGACAAGGCACGAGAGAGTTGTTTTGGACAGCAAACATGAAGTAGTTCCTGCTAGCTCTCCAAAGCCTATCTTCTCTTTGAGCTAAGGGCACTGTGTTGGAGGAAAGAACTTTTTTATCAGAAACACTCAGCTGAGTGGGAGCATTCTCTGCAAGACAACAAAGAAAGAATTTCTCTAAGGCAAGACTGTGCTTCTGCCACCTGCTACGTGGAAAGAGTCTCCGGTTTTCAGATGGCATAAACATTGTGGCTGTCAGTGCAGTGTTTCTTAGGGCAGGTTTGCTGGTAAAAGTAATATCTTGTCTTCACTCTTACAGAGAAGGATGCACCAAGAAGTCACTAAGAACTCCCCCCTGCAAAGTAACCAGTTAGGTCTTCTGCAGTGGAAAAGACCGCCTGAGAAATAGGTTCTGCTGACAACATGAAGTATGCCATATATCTAGGGCAAAAATAACCCTACTGAGTTATTCTGAATAGCCTTTTGTGGGCTCAGAGTGGTTTAAGGTAAATAGAAGGGACCACTGGCTCCATCACTGAGTGGTGTCCATAGTACTAGGCATGGTACTGGGAGGAAGGCTGGAGCACTGGATAGTACCTAGCAAGGGTGGGAGCTATATAGTCTGGTGTCAAATCCTTATGACCTTCGCAAGTCAGTAGGACTTTTGTCTTGTTGGGCCACTGCGGAGGGCTCGGCACAGAACACTGAAGATAAGAGGATCTAAATTAAAGAAAAGTTGTACATTTCCCTTGCAGCAATCAAACTACTGAGGGCACTACATGTGCATTCTCTTTCAGAGCTGAAAGGATCATAATTCTGCTGAGTTGAATTGACTTAAGACAAGAATTGAGTTAATCGAATTAATGCCCAATTAAACTAAACTGAGGTCATAGAGCTGTAGTGCAATTTAACAAATCCCTTTTGAAAGTTATTTTGAATTAATTTCCTCAAATGTTCCTGTGCTGAGAAAGAACAAATGTTTGCCTGCAAAGGGACATTAATTTGTTTAATGTTATGGTAATAACATAAAGCAAAAGAGTGATTTGTGGTTCACTCCTCGTGCATGAGCCATTCTCTTGCTGGCACAAGTGTGCTAATTTAATCACGTCTGCTCTGGACCAAGTGTTGTCATGGAGTAGGCCATCAGAAGTAGCTATTCCAGAGCAAATATTGGTGTAGAAAAGTGCTGAGTGCTGCAAAAAAATCTGTTCCAAACTGCCAGTCAAAATTTAATTTCTTAATGTGTTGAATGGCAGTCCTTTGCTACCTTTGCAGCTTAATACTACAGAACAATGATATGTGCTAGATCCGGCCACTTTAACAGCATTACCTCTTCTCCTTTTTTATTTCCCTTTTTTAAAAAAAATAATAAAAGTGCTTAGACTTGCAACAGATAAGAAAAAACCGGCAGTGATTTAAATTCCAATTCAGTGCTAGGAATGTGTTTCAGGCTAACTGTGATCTGTGTAATTGAAAATCTATAAATACATCAGGCTGATGCTGGTTAAATCAAAGCCAGATTTACTTCTACTGCTACTAATCTTTAGCATGGTCTTGCTCTTACTCTCCAATCCCACTCCCCATCCTTTTTGACAGAAAATTGCACATTCTTTTTTAATGCAATAACAACTTCAAATACTATGATGTGTATATTTTTAGTAACACTAATTCTTAAAATTAAATCCAGAGAAGTAAACTAAACAAACTGAGAAACTGCACAACCAGACATGACCATAAAGATGAAGAGAGAGAATTTGACCCTTTCTGCTTTCTTAGGAGCAGAAAGATATTTTCAGACCAATTACCTCAGAAAATAAAAGTTATGCAGTAGTCCCAGCAGTCCCAAGATGTTTTGAATCTGTTGGCCTGTTCCAACCTAGCTAGTTTGATAGAGGAGGAGAAACATCAGAGATAATTGCATTTCTCTGTCCTAGGACAAGAATGGAGAAGTCTTCATGCACTCCTGCTGAGGAGAAGGTTTGTCCTAGGTGTAACTGAACCCACACAGGAGACACACTGGAAAATGTAATTGGTTATTTCCATTGCTCAGGAAACAGATTGGTTTTCCAGCAGTAGACAGCAATACATCCCCAGATTTGTTCAGCTTGTCGGGCAACCAGAAGTATTGTCTGATGATTTCCAGCCAGTCTCTGCTTCTCCACTAGGAAGGACATCAGCTGTTTTTCTGGCATAGCTTGCTGCTTCTCCCATGCTAGAAGAAAAGGGGTTGGCTAGAGACAAGGAAACAAGGCAGTGGGCAGCTGCATAAAACCTGCTTTATGCTGTTCCTTAGGGACAAAATTATTTCCTGCCCTTGGAACCTTAAAATGCAGCACTGGGGCAGAAATAGGTGGGGGAGGACTGCATAATGGGGGCTCTGAAGCAGCGTGTTGAAGAGAAGGATGCTGTGGAGAGCTGCCATGGCCGTGGAGGGTGTATTAGCATTTAGTAAGCAATGTCCCATGGCAAGGAGGTCTGCAGCTTGCTCACTCCTGCCCAGGTCACTACTTAACTGCGGACACCAACCAGCACCTCTGACCCCTCTGCATATCTCAAGAGTGAGCTGCTGAACATACTGCATGGTCCGCACGTTCAGTGCAAAGCATCTGTTTCATTCTGGAGCCCCTCTGCCTTTTTTTTTTTTTTTTTTTGCTTTTGTGCAGCTGATGAATAATTTAGTAAACAAGTAAACAACTGACTGTCATAAGAAAACGGCTTTGACTGCATGTGTCCACTAAGATGTTCTTGTGACATTCAAGAACATAAGCAATTTACAGAAGGAGAAATAACAGAACAGGCTCTTAGTAAGTCCAGGAATATTCGCAGTGCATGCCTTGAATTGAGATCAGAACATTGCACAATGAATAAATTGTGGCTGACATTTGATCAGTGACTCATTGCCCAAGTATTTGGAGAAGAAATATTGATCCAAGTGTGCTGGAAAACCCCAAAAGCTTTGACAAAAAAAAAAAAGTCTATTTTAATGTAGCCTTTCAGGGGAAAAAACAAGAAGAAAAGTCATGATCTTTTTTTTTATGGCTGCTAGGAGTTTCTTAACATTCATTGTAGACTCTCATTCCAAGCTTGCAAATATTTTTCTTTTTTTTTTTTTTTTCTTATTATTTTTCCTATAGAAAAGCAAAAGTCTTAGTCTACAGGAGTATTCCATTTTTTGGCTGACAGTGGCACTACTGCTTGAAATTTACTTGTATGTACATGGAATTGGAGCGGATGACTGAGACTACCCTTGAAGTTAAATAGCATTTAGGTAAATAATAATAATAATAATAATAGTAGTAATAATAATAATAATAACGGGGTGTGAAACTACAGAGATTGTAATAAAATGGCTTATTATAAATAAAGATACTATATTCTTATCTTATTATATAATTGTCTTTCTGACAATATTTCTTTTCTTGCCTGCTAGAAAGACAAGGTATCTTTGAAATTAAAAGGCAGCTTTGGATTTTGCCAAATGCCCTTATTTATGCTGTCCTCATGCAGATGGGTGCTGTTCTGGATGCACTGTGGTGCTAATACCGTGAATGATAAACTATGCTCCTGCTCATGGGTGAGGTCAGGCTTGCTTCTATGCCTCTCTCCTTTAAAAGCCAGAAGCAATCATGCACCTTAGGGAGATGTCAAATGTAATGATCCCTACTTTATAATTTTTTGTGAGTGTTGTTTTTCCTGTGAACACCCTGTCATTGTTGTTCTGAAGGAGAAAAATCATCTCGCCTCTAGCTGCACTACAATGGAACTTAGATTAGCTTCCTCCATTTCCTGTCTCCCTTTGGAAAGGTGACCAGAAGGAGGAATTTAGGCTGGGTGTTTCTGGCGTGGATATCCAGGTATGTAACACACACAGTATGTTCATTTAAGCTATGGCCTGGATGATCAGGTATTCAGTCTGCACTGGCACATAGTCCTGTTCTGTAGGCTTATTCAGCCATTCAGTCTCTCACCTTCATCTTTCAGTAGAAAGTCATTGTGTTCTGCATAGGGGTGAGTGAGAGCTCTCAGCTGGCTTTTGTATCACAACCCTTTCTCCTCTGCCAGCATCAGGTGTAGTCTGTCATGTTCATCTTATCCCACAGAGAAGGTTTATGAACAGACAGCCCTTTCAACCTCACTTCTGATGCTATTCTACTGTATTTCTTTTATTACAAAGGAAAATCTTGAAATCAGAAAAGTAACCAGAAAACCTTGTATCTTTGAGAAGAAATGAAGTTTAATATGTAATTATAGGTAGTTCTGAGCTTGTAGGTCTAGGGATAGGTAAAGTGACATGCTTTTTCTTCCTTCACCTAAAGACTTCCAAACTTGCATGCCACAGGATTAATCTGTGATTTTGATTGACTGCTGTCTGTACTATGCTACCTGTTAACTTCCTTGAGGGGCTGTACTGGAGCCTTACAGAAAGGATCTTCAGTATGCACCATGCTTAACACTTCTCTCTAATTCAAGGAGTGTTGCAAAAAACTCTGTTTTGTGCAGCTCTTAGAGCTGAAACAGTGCAGTAATTTCACTGTTTCACAGATTAATGTTAGAAGTCACTGAGTGAATCACTCAAACCAGGCGCTAAACCGACAGGACTCTTCTGGGGAATATGGTTCTTCACTGGTTACAGGTGTTTTTCTGACCAAAAATTTTTTTTTTATCTGACATTTTAGTACTTGCAATTATTTTAAAACCACTTCTAAGTTGGAAGATCCTTTTAATCATTTGGCAGGAAGGAAAATCTTTGTGTTTCAGAAGGACAGATGAGGAATGCAAATAGGTTGGAATTACACAACAGTGCTGTCAGTGGCAAAACGCTTTGTCAGCTGAGAAATGCTGTGTGCTTTATTGGAGAAATTAATATAAGAAATTAAATGTCTATTGCCTCTTCTGAAAGAGAGAAAGAATAACATTTAATTTAAAAGGTGAGGCTTCACTGACCACATCTTGTCCAGAAACAGCTTTGAGGTGAATAAAATACACGTTGAGATCAAAGATCTGTAATGAGGCAGGAGGTTGCTCCTCTTCAGAGCATTACTTCACATTTCTTTCAGTTTGCACTCTAGCATGTCAAGATGCCAGGATCAGGCAGGGAAGAGCTGGGTTGCCTGGGTCTGAGTCCCCAGCAGTCAGGCAACACTGCACAGAGGCAGCTTTTCACTGCTATGCTGAATAACTGCACCAGGCCCTCCAAATCCAGACAGGAGCTGGGGGCTGTGAAGAATTCTGCAGGATGCTGGTAGGAGTTGCTCTCTCTCAGTTTATGCCCCCAAAGTGAGTTGAGGTATGCCAGGGGCTAATGGTCTCAGCTGGTTGTTGCTGCATGCACAAGTGGCTGTGTTGCTGGAACACTCCAGCCAAAGGTGGTGGTAGAGCAACAAATCAGAATATGAGATCCATCCTTGCTCTTCCTCTCTTCTCCCAAGCTGGGCAGTGGAGGAGAGGTGGGATAACAGCCACGGTGCCAACTATTTTGCCAGCTGCAGGGAGCTTTCTGTAGGCTAAGTTGCACCAAGGCAAAGCACAAAGGCTCCTCAGTG
This sequence comes from Cuculus canorus, assembly GCF_017976375.1. NCBI lineage: Eukaryota > Metazoa > Chordata > Aves > Cuculiformes > Cuculidae > Cuculus > Cuculus canorus. Next base: position 41,145,470 of record NC_071441.1, read on the forward strand.
TGCAGGAGGCATGGGCTGTGCGGGTGCAGGATCCTAAGCCCCCATCTCCAGGATGTGTAGGAAGACCATGCATTGATATCTTGCCATGGAGGGAGGTCTGGCTGTTTGCCTAGCAACCATCTCTTCTGTCAGGGAGATGGTTCAAACAAGACGACAGAAATGCTGAGGCTTGAACTCCTATAGCCCCACAGAAAGGAAGTGCTTTTGCATGTGGGTAGTGAATTTCACAGCTGACATCATTAGGATAAAGGCTTTGTGTGAGACTGCATTACCCAACCCCCTTCCAGCAGGACAAAGGCTGGCTTTTTAATGCACAACCATTTTTGCTTGGCGCCTCTTCAATGATTTGGTACAAATACATTAACAAGAAAAGGAGGACTAGGGAGAATATTCAGTCCCTATTGGATGCAGAAGGAACAACAGTGACAAGGGATGAAGACAAGGCTGAGGTACTTAATGCCTTCTTTGCCTCAGTCTTTAATAGTAAGGGAAGTTGTTCCCCCTGTGTACAAACCCAGGAGTTAGAGGAGCAGAATGTGGCTCCCACGATCCAAGAGGAGGTGGTTAGACACTTGCTTGCCCAGCTAGACACCCACAAGTCTATGGGGCCGGATGGGATCTACCCAAGAGTATTAAAGCTGCTGGCAGATGTCCTTCCCAACCCCTTTCCATCATCTTCCAGCAGTCCTGGCCAACTGGGGAAGTTCCACTAGACTGGAGGCTGGCTGATGTTGTGCCCATCTACAAGAAGGGTTGCAGGGAGGATCCAGGGAACTGCAGGCCTGTCAGTCTGACCTCAGTGCTGGGGAAAGTCATGGAACAGGTGATCTTGAGTGCTATCATGAAGCACATGCAAGAGAACTGGGTGATCAGGCCCAGTCAACATGGGTTCACGAAAGGCAGGTCTTGCAAACTAACCTGATTGCCTTCTATGACAAAGTGACTCGACTACTGGATGAGGGAAAGGCTGTGGATGTGGTCTTCATGGACTTCAGTAAAGCCTTTGACATAGTTTCTCACAGCATTCTGCTTCAGAAACTCTCAGCCTCTGGCCTGGGCAAACGCACACTCTCCTGGGTTGAGAACCGGTTGGATAGCCGGGCCCAGAGAGTGGTGGTCAATGGAGTTAACTCCAGCTGGAGGCCAGTTACAAGTGGGCTTCCCCAGGACTCAGTACTGGGTCCGGCCCTGTTCAATGTCTTTATCAATGACCTGGATGAAGGCATTGAGTGCACCCTTAGCAAGTTTGCGGATGACACTAAGCTGGGTGGAAGCGTGGATCTGCTGGAGGGTAGGAAGGCTCTGCAAAGGGACCAGATCTGGTTGGACTGCTGGGCTGAAACCAATGGCATGAGGTTTAACAAGGCCAAATGCCGGGTCCTGCACTTGGGGCACAACAACCCTATGCAGTGCTATAGACTAAGAGAAGTCTGGCTAGAAAGCTGCCTGGAGGAGAAAGACCTGGGGGTGTTGGTTGACAGCTGACTGAACATGAGCCATCAGTGTGCCCAGGTGGCCAAAAAGGCCAATGGCATCTTGGCTTGTATCAGAAACGGTGTGATCAACAGGTCCATGGAGGTTATTCTCCCTCTGTACTCGGCACTGGTGAGACCGCACCTTGAGTACTGTGAAGAGTTCTGGGCCCCTCACCACAAGAAGGATGTTGAGGCTCTGGAGCATGTCCAGAGAAGAGCAACAAAGCTGGTGACGGGGCTGGGGAACAAGTCTTACAAGGAGCAGCTGAGAGAGCTGGGGTTGTTTAGCCTGGAGAAGAGGAGGCTGAGGGGAGTCCTTATTTATTGCTCTCCACAACTACCTGAAAGGAGGTAGTGGAGAGGAGGGAGCTGGCCTCTTCTCCCAAGTGACAGGGAACAGGACAAGAGGGAATGGCCTCAAGCTCCACCAGAGGAGGTTCAGGCTTGACATCAGGAAAAAAATTTTCATGGAAAGGGTCATTGGGCACTGGAACAGGCTTCCCAGGAAGGTGGTTGAGTCACCTTCCCTGGAGGTGTTTAAAGGGACGGGTGGATGAGGTGCTGAGGGGCATGGTTTAGGGATCGTTAGGAATGGTTGGACTCGATGATCCAGTGGGTCCCTTCCAACCTAGTGATTCTATGATTCTATGATTTTCAGACTATGAAACGACATTCAGCAAGTTTAGAGTATTGTTGAGACAGTGAAAAAAAAAAATACCTCCCTGTCCCTGAAGGTGGAGGGAAACAATGAGTTAATATAAAGTAAGCCCAGCCCAAAACAGCCAGCATGGAACAATATAAAAAGGATGTCCTGCCCAAAGCAGCCCTTTCTCCAGTCCTTAACTCTGAAGAAGAAACCATTCACTTGGCCAAGACACCGCTTCAATAATATCATGGAAAATACACTCTTCCCATTCTCTTACACACTTTTTTTTGACATCTTTTTCTCTCTCCTTTTAATATAATGCAGTCAAAGGTTGTAATATCCAGAAAAACATATTATGTGCTAACTGACCAGCCTCTGGATCTATCTCTGAATTAGGCAGAGCTTTGGCAAGAATGTAGCCCATACACTTAATTTTCACTCAAGAAGTTAGAATTATTTTTTTCCTTCTATTTTATTTTGCCAAAGCTGATCTTGTTTTTCTTCACTGATATTCCTGCTGGAAAGACCCAGAGTGACCTTTCTAACCTGAAGGATGGATAAAGATAAGTAGTTTAATGCAAAGCCCTGTGCAATTTGATGTGTATGGAGAGAGGCCCACATGAGACTAAAGCTGCCTTGCTTTTCTCGTCCCTTTGCTACTTACTTGCTGTAGGAGCTCAGGGAGTCACTTTGACACTGTGCTTTTCTGTCTTGTCCCATTAGGCTGTTTGTCTCTCTTGGAAAGGTTCAGATCTGGCTGTTGCAGGGTGTGAGCCACATTGGTACACCAATTCCAGCAGGGACCCTGGGGCATGACTGTAGTGCAATGCGTAGACAGGTGCTGCAGGATGAACCTCGCTAGGGCAGGCAGATCTCTCCCTTCACATTAACAACGAAAATATAAATCAAACAGTCTGAGTATTCACTCCAAACAGCTTTCTCAATTCAGGAGAAATACCTGCAACATACCCCACTCTCCTTAGTTGCCTGTCTTTTGGATGAACTGCAGTCTAGAGGTGCCCTGCCAAGTAGACAGGAATCAGATGTCTTGGCTGGACTAGACATAAGGCTGCAGATGGCTGAAGTGAGACACAGGCCCTCCTGCCTTCTGTTACAACCTAGGTCTGGATTCAGAGGAGGACAGGGACCTTGTAGAGCTGTAGAGATGAAGCTGACAAAATGCAGCTCTAAGTAGGAAGAAGCATTATTTAGTAAATGAAATTCTTGTTGCCAGTGTTGTGTTATTTCCTGTTCACAGTACATATTTATGGAGCAACAGGACTTTATTCTTGTTGTTAATGAAATAAAGGAAAATTCTTTAAACTTTTTTGAAGTCTTAGCCTTGTTTAGGCGAGGACATACTGGGCATCAGCCTTGATACCTGGGCTGCTTTCCTGGGAAACCTAATGTGATAAATGAGCTTGCTGGATAAAGGTTAATTGCTACCCACAGAGTAATAAGATACTGTTTTGACGAAACTGTAGATGGGCAAATCTGGAGTGAGCATAGTACACAAGAGCTGAATATTTTACAATATTATTATGTTCTGACTTTCTTGTTTGATTTCAATTTAAACAGGAGACATTTCAGATGTGTGGAAAGTACAAGAGAATTCTCCACTTCATGATGAAGGGTTTACCTACACATAACCAGGATTATCACAATGGAAAATCTTTACAGTAATATGTTGATTTATCTATATCCCTGCATTGAGGCCATACTAACCTACTAGCTTCATGATTTCACCATGAGTTAGTGTTTCAACATGTGGTTCAATGATAGTATCATATTAGTCTGCCGCATGTGCATAATGGGCATAGTGGAGATGTTTCTATGAATGAATTTTGCTCCTGAAATTCCATTTAATTTCCATCATGGATGTGTCATGGCCTCATCCTGATTTGCCATTGCAAGCTTTTTAAAATAACAATGGCAATTGAAGCTGATCATTCTGGATTTGCTGTTTGCTCAGACTGTGCAGAAAGCTTCCTGCAAATGCAGAAATCACACTCTGTCTTACTGAGAGAGCACTATGAGACACATGGCACTGCCAGTCTAGGTGGTTTGATAAACTTTGATTCAGAAATGATTTGATAGTATTCCAAAAGGGATGTTTCCCTTTCCAGCTTCTTACAATCAAAAATTACATGCTGCCTTCTTTTTTTTCTGAAGACTGCCAATACAATGCTGTTCGTTAAGCACATAGCTATCATAAAGCTGTGAAATCTCCTTCTGAATCTGGCACATGCAAGACGTAGATGATGGTGGAAAAGCCCAAATGTGGAGAATACAAAGGAAAGAGGTACAGCTGGTGCATTAGGGTCTCAGTGCTTGCTCTGAGTGACAGAAATACACAGGACGGCTCTGAGATATGCTCAGAGACCATAGAGGGAAACAGGGCTCTTGAAAGCACCTGCTTGTAAGTATTGCCTGTCTTCGGTGCCATCTGGTCAAACTCTGGTGTCCTTCCTAAAATGTGGCTCAGTGTTAGAAAGACACATAAAAATTGTGCTAGCACAAATGATGAGATTTCTGCACTTTTTCTGTCTTGAAATCCATTAGTGGATGTATTCTTTCCCTTCAGGGGAGTGCAGCCCAACGTTGTGCCAGGATTTCTCTGCCCCATCCTCCTCTGGGATGCTGCTGCACAGCTCCCAGGTGTGTCTGGGTCCACAGGCTCTTTGCCTCGGACCACAGTGGGAGCCAGCTGTGGGCTGATGTGAGCCCAGGTGTATTAGAAGCAGGTGGGCACAGACTGGAAGAAAACTCTCCCAAGCAGCATCCAAGCACAGGCATACCAAGGCAAGACTACATCATCCTTGCACCAGCAAAAGAACCAGCACTTGCAGGACTCGATTCATCTGTACTTCTCTGTGCAACAAGGCAAGAGAAGCACAGGAATAATGCTGCTTAGTACTCTTCTCCCTGCCTTATCACAGAGCCAACACAGAAATAATTCACCTTAAGGCATATAAGAAAAGCACCTGTTTCAATGACCATCCACCCTATGTGCACTTTGTTGGTTTCATTTCAGCTTCTCTGCAGCTTTCTATTTTTTTTCCAGTACTGCTGTTAGATGCATACAGAGTAGCATTTAACTGCCGTGCACTACCCACCATTACATTAGAATGAAAAAATGTTTTTCATTCTTGTCTTTAAAATGCCTAAATGTAGTTTAGATGAATTAGAGTCTTCTAACAGTTCTAGCTAAGAATCACTTTGTACTTTCCAAGGTGATCTCCTGAAGCTGAATTTATCACAAGGTCAGGTCCAAGCATTTAGCTTTATATAGCGTTTTGAAATATGTTAATTAGCTTGAACAAGTTAAAATCACATGTCTAAATCCTAGACTAGATGTGGTCTTAGCCTTATGCTGCTCAGAAAGGGCTTGATCCCAGCTGGTGGATGTGGGCAGAACAATAATAGTATCCAGCTTTATGGCAGCTGGAGAGAATATACAGTCCCTTTGTTCTGTACACGTTGTTCCTCACACACCGCCAAGCAGCAGGCCTGGCCCACAGACAGTTTCACTGCAGCAATACTGACAGCACAATACTGAAAGAGCTGATAATATCTAAAAAATTATTAAGGGAATTCTTGCAATATGTTCAGAAAAATGTCCACTTGTGCCATATGCGTTGGTCATTTTTCTGCGCACACAGTCCTAGTCTGACTCCACAAAATGATCCAAAATGGAAAATCTGAGTCCTGACTTTGAAGACTGCTGACTGCAACACAAACGTTTTTTCCCACTTCTTCTTGAAATCATAGATTTCTAATTTTAAATTATGATCATTGCAGACTCAAAATCAGGAGGTAGTATTAAGAAAACTCTGGAGGTTTCGTATGTTCCAGTTCTTATGGTATGTAAAAACACCGGTGTCTTCTGACTTTATGCCTTGGATCTTATTGCAAAGGGAGAAATAAAGGGCTCCCCCCTTCAGGTCTATTTTTGATAGATATGTATTTGTTTTTGATTGCAAGGTCTAAAGAGAACTGAAGAAGGGAAGTGCCTTCCTTGTGACTTGTAACTGAAGTGACTGCTATATGCAAGAGGAGAGGAACCTCGCTGGCGTGCAGGAAGAAAAGTTCATGGCACTCTCCAAAATGGTAAAAGTCTTGTTTAACTAGGGAAAGCTTGGCCTGAACCTGGTCTTCTTGAGCAGAGTTTGCATGTGCTCGAGCAATGGGCAGATCATGGCATGTGAAAACCAGCTATAGAGATGGCAGTAGGGCTTCTCACCTGCCTGAGTGTTTTGGCACTTATTTCCTCATCTGCTCCATATCTGTCAAGCATAGACAGGTCCTTAATGACCTTAATTATTTTGTCACTTCATGCTTGAGTCAGAGAAGTTAAAGATTAAGCGGTTTGTACCCAACAAGTTCTGTCGAAGAAGTGCTTGGTTATTACATTGCAGATCCAGTTCTGCAACACAGTCCCCTCCCCTAGTGTTAACAAACAGATATCCTGTCTATATCTGCCTGGAATTTATATATCTGGCTATGCACTGGAACGGCAATATGACTTGAAAAGGATATATACACATATATGTGTGTATCACTTATACATGCATGATGACTGCAGTCCCAGGCAAAGTCCTGTCGAGAGATCACTCTAAGTAGAGGCTTTTGCACATTAACCTTACTTTTTCACATCATTTCCAGTTTATTCAAGCTGTCGGTAAGTGCTTCCTTTGGCACATCTGACATCAGCTTTTGGCAACAGCTATGCTCAATTACCACCAACAGGAATGCTTTGGAGAATGGTAAAGTACAATAAAATGTAGACGTGAAAGACCAGCTCCTCAGAAGTTTTCTAGTCAAGTGTTGCCTCTGAATAGGGTAAGAGCTCAAGCATTTTGGAAAACTAACTATCTCATTAAAAGATCCTGCAGGGAAAAAACCTCTGTTCTCCTTCCTCACTCAGCTTCTCCAAGCAAGTCCAATCCTTTTACTATATCCAGAAATAAAGTGCAAGATTATGGAATTATTAATGTGTGAGAGACTTATCCTAGTTTACATGAGTCAATGTGCTGCAGACTTTCCAAGATGCAGAAGTACAAAACATTATTGACTAGCTTTGAAAACCCGACACTACAGCTCATGATCCTGGTCCATATGGCATTGCTTTGCTGGTGCTACTTGTATTGGGAAAAAAAAAAGTTTAGATGAGAAATGAGGTGTAGCACCACACAAGAGAGCTTACCTAGCCATACTGGTGCAGAGTACATTTTCAGGAGGTAGAGCTGTCACTCTAGCTTCCATCATATAGTTATGGTTACAAAAGCCCACTTTTTCATACAGGAGGATCTTGTTATTGGAACAGTCTAAGGTCTTTTAAAAAGAATAATTATTTTCTGATTTTTACAGGTGAGGAAACTGAAACAAAGCGAATCAAATTACATAAGATCAATCAGGATTTTAGTGACAGAACCTAACTCAAACATTGGGCTGACTGGTGGGTCAGCATCAGGTTAGACAGGATTTATAAAGCCATATTATTTCCTGATCTAAATGTGTGCACACTAGAGGGTGCTGCACTGCTTTTCTATAGTGATTTCCTGGATTTTATTTATTTAAGCAAATTCTGAACTCAACTAAGTCTTCTTTATCCTTGACAGTGAGAGTCTAAAGAGCAGGAGCTGTTCTTGGGTAACTGCATGGGGCTGTGCACTTTTGTTTTGGGGAATTAAGCTCATAAGGAGGAAAAGAAACTCTTTTTTTTATATCAATGCATTTACAAGTGCATTTTCCCAGGGAACACTGTATGCAGACATAACTATAAATGTAGATAAGCACTTTATTCATAAAGTCAATAAAAAATTACATACCCTCATGAATTATAACAGAGGTGGTGGATCAGATTTTGAAGTATTTTCTAAAGACAGTTTCAATAAAAAATGTTGATCATCAAAATCTTATGACTGAATATATAGACATGATAGATTATTTTGCCAAATTAAAATATACTTGAAACAGTCTGAGTTTATAATATCTTTCAAAAGGATATATACATATTTTTCAAAACATCCCATATTTTCCAGTAGATTTAAGAACACAAACTTTAATTAAATTAACAAAAACCTCTTCATCTGAATATGAGGTGGGATGAATTTCTGTAGCTCAGTGACTGTGAACACAGGCTAGCAATGACATCAGGAGGAATGACATTTCTGATTAGTCAAGGAACTGGGTGAGATTCTGCTCCCTCTTACAAGGGAATAAATCCAGAGAAACATTATTGAGGTTTATGGTGTCATTAATTTAAGATTATAGCATCAGTGTCATGCTACAGAGGTGTGACCTCCTGTTCTTAAATAAGAAACATGCATGCGCATGCAAGCACAGATGTGTATGTGTGCACATATAGAGAGCGTGAACACCAGCATGTCTCAGCTAAATTCTTTGGAATGATTTTTTTGGCCTGAGAGTGGGAAATCAATTTTGCTGCTGGGAATGTAAGAGCCCAGGATAGCTATTCTAGAATGAGTTAAATGATAGTTTTCTCAGTGGGCAACTCAACAGGTCCTAAATCAAACACCAGAGAGTGAATCCATACCGTGTGCAATTGAAATGGACATAAATTATGCTGCATTTTTTCCTAACGTCTCCTCTGTACTGTAATCACCTTATGTTGACTTCAGCCAAATCAGTGCATCTACTATAATTTTTGATGTCAGACTCCAGGTGCTTGTGAGAATTAAGAAATTAGGTGCATACATATCCAAGATATGCACTATTTTGAGCTGCTCTCGTCAAACCATGTCTTGTCTCCGCTCTTAGGTCCATAATGTGTGCAGGCGAATTCTCTCAAAACCTATGTTCAAGAATGTGATTTGCATAACATCTCTCATTAAGATTGTGGGAATGTTGTATTACTCTGCTGATAAATCTATGCCTTTGATGAAAAGTAATGTTGTTAATAATTCACTTAAACTGCTACTAGTCACTTTTCAATATATTTCATTGTAGTCTCTGTTATATGTTCTTTCAAAATGGCTGCATGGTGGTGGAACTTGTTATGAGTGAACCTGAAAAAGAAAATGGCTAGAAAACTATGGTATACATTGATTAATACTCAAAGAAATATCTTCCAGCTTCCCTCAGAAAGGCAATTGCTAGTACTGGAAAGAAGAGACTTGCAAATTAAAAAGCTGTCTCCACAGCATCCAACTAGCACTAAATTTTATTGCACCCATTTTGGAGCTTTCCATCAATTGTCCCCAGGTCCTGTGTTGAATTACTGCCTCCCTACAACCTCAAACCTTTGTGGCACCTCTGGTTTCCTTATTCTCTTCTTTTTGGGAGTATCCCCACTCCATCTGCACCACAGCACACTTTGCTGTAGCAAAAGCTCTACCCTGATACATCTGCTGCTTGTGGTGTTTTACAGCTGCCATAAAAAAAATTGGTTTCATGTTTGAATGGAAGCAGTAAGCAAACTTATTGAAGTCAGAGGTAATAGCTTTATACAAAACTTTTTTATGTTCTTCTGAAGTTTGGAGCAGGCTGTTGGGACAGGGGAGATAATTTCAGGTGCATGAACAAGGCGTCATCTGCATTTGTGCTCCAACTTTGCCTGTCTTATGTGTTACTACAGGTGAACATGAGGACTTCCCATGAAAACACTCTACCCTGCTGGATTTCTGTTGAGGAGAAGTCACTTTAGAAAACATATTTTGAATGCTCTTTCCACTGCTGTGCTCTACACATGCTATTGCTCAGAGCACAAAGCTGATAAAGGCTCCAGTAGCAGTATCCAGCCAAGAGAGAGTGGGAAAAGTGCTCTCCCTGCAAGGAGGAGCTGAGCAAGACAGATCACAGTGACCTGTTCCTGAGCCCTGCAGTGGGTTTGAGAGGCAGAGCATGTCTGGTCAGAACTCTGAGGTGCCCCTGCCACTTCATCATCTTTGCACAGTGGAGATACTTCATCCTACAGAGTGCAGATAAAGCCAGTCAGAGAAAAAACATGGTGTACCCCTTCCATTCCAGCAGCATGAAATACACTCAATACCCATTTATAACTGTGCCCTCTGCACCTTCCTCAGTTCATGGGATGTACATTTCACTGATATCAGAGGATGTTGCACAGCCATTGTCTGAAATCCAGGCATGCAAACTGTCAGTCATGTTTTACAATCAAAGGACCATTGTTGACTGAAGAAGATAAGGCTGGCATTTCGTTGCCTTTGCTGACTACTGGACAGCTCTGCACATTGTGAGCCTTGTGAGAGTGACATGCTCAGATTATGGGAGAATTGCTCCACTCCAAGGGAGTCAGAGGGGCAATGCCCTTGTTGCTGCTCTCCTCTCCACTGGCACTTGCAAGATGTTTGAGAGCCAGGCTAGCCTGACATCCAGCCTACCAGCCATCCAATTGACTGGTTTCTGTCACTGAAGCAGTGAGAAATGGTTACATATTTCCCGCTCCTGAAGTGGGGAGCAGAAGTCAGAGCCACAACTTCATTGCCTTCTCTACCTTCATTTTATCTTTGGGCATGAGAAGGTCAGGAAGAGAGTGCAAAGCCCTAAGGACCAGTTTCTGGTTTGGAAACTTCAATCATCATTAAACAGCGACAATTTCTTTGAAAGTGTCCAGGAACTTTTGTCTGAAGCTCAGCAGGAAATTAATCCTGAAGTTGAGGAAACATTCATGTACATCTCTGGCTCTTCAACTCAGCTGATTTTCATGCTACTCTGCGTTTGCTCTATGTTTTTCTGCAGGACACAGAAAGAGATGGGCTTTTCCACTTTTTTTTAACCCTAAAAATCTTCTGTCTTCAGATAAGGTGCCTTAACTGGTACCCAGGCCATCTCACATTCACTTTCCCTGTGAGAGATGCTCTTTGATATTTCTTATGACATTATTTGTAGGGAGTGAAAAATGAGCATCTTAACTAGAAGATGAAGTCTGTTCACATCTTTTACCACAGAGGAGCAACAGGCTCACTTGTGGCCCAGAGGGAGCAGGGAGAGATCTCACTCGTGTTTTCTCAGACTCACTTTCAAGCCAAATCCCCTAAAACTGCATATTTAAGTGGGCATAAAATGTACATTTCCTCTCCCACATCGTTTGAATTATGATTCAGTGTGGTGCCTCTCTTCTATAAGGCTTGTCTGCAAGCCCCAACAGAGCAGCTAACTAGTGACATTAGACCTTTAACCCAGGGTAGAGCAATGTCTGTTGATGCTTGTATTTCAAAACCATGTGGACCATGTGGGTGGGCTGTTTCGTTTGCACGTGGCACTATTTATATTTTCTTGTGTTAAAAACCTAGGAAACTGCATAGAAATATACATATAAATTGTACCACATGTTGCCAAGTTAACATTAGAGCTAAAAGCTGAGTTCTTGGGAGTTAGGTAATGCCAAAAACACTTGAACTCCCTCCTGTGTGCACATTATGAGACAGTCTCGAGTTACAGGATCACATTACTCCTGTTTCCACGGGACAGACAATATTAGGTGCTGCAGGCTGGAAGAAAACTTGATTCCATGTCTCCCGCTACTGTGACAGAATTTAGGGACTAAAATGCAAACCAACAAACTGTGGGGAAAAGGGTAAGTTTTGGAAACAGGAGTAAGCAGGAAAACCAGCTATTTAAGATGTAACACCTTCAAAGTGTGCAGCAATGTTTGGCATAAACGTCCTGACAGTGAGTTGCATCTGCCTTCTTACTATTCTTGTGTGCTCTGATCTGCTCTGGGGACGTTATACTGAAAATTGTAATTATGACAGGCAATAAGACTCACCAGCGTGGCAGAAATAGAAATGAAGGGGAAAGAGTTGTAAAGATAAACAATGTTTTGCTTTCTGCTTCACACCGGTGTTCCAGAGGTGTAGGAAAGTGAAAGGATTTCATAATACTAAACTGCAGAGTTATGTGACAGGTCAGCAGTTCTGCTAGGTTTTTCCTCCACATTTGTGTGGAGTATCAAACTCCATACATTCAGGCAATTTGCAAGTTTTTTATTGTTTATCCCAGGGAGTGCAGTAAACCTATCGTCTCTAGGCTGTGTAGCAGTCTGCTATGCAGTAATGCTTTGTTGTTACAGAGAAGAAAAAACCTTTATCCGGCAGAGAAGAAAAAAATCAATAAAATGAAAGGGGGAAAGAAGACTGTAAGCATAACCTGAAAGTAATCTTCAATTTGCCAAAACTTCATTCATAACAGTAAGAATGTCATTATTAATACTGAATTAAGTTCAAACAAACACCGAGGAGTGAGGTAAAAAGGGCGTCAACTAGAAAAATGGCATAGGAACAGAATAGATGAAGAGTGTCCTCAAGGTCAGCTTTAGGACATCTGTTGTGCATAACATGTGTCTATATATAAATACACAATTACTTGGATGAGGTTGTTAAAAACCTAGGCAATATCCAGCTCTGGTTTCCGTTCATTCACTCTGGAGTAATTCCACAGACTTTATTAGAGAACTTTCAGAGTTAGCCAGGTTAAAAAATGGAGAGCAGAATCTGACTGGAGAACTCCAAGTTTACAGATGATGCAGAAACTGGAGGATGGGCAAATAACAGGAAGCAGTGTAACCAGATTCCCAGAGATTTTGATTATCTTGACATTTAGTGCCAGCTGATGGTAAATGCAGTTCATTGTCAAAATGATAAAATAATGAGGCTCAATTCAAGGACACAATCTAGGGAATAACTGCTGCGTGCACCAACTTTGTCATCATAACTAGATAAGAGATTATAGAAAAATGATTGAAGACCTCAGCCTGTTACACACCTACAGTAAATAAAAAGACCTGTGAGGTACTGAGGTTAAGTGCTGTTGTAAAGGAAAGAATATTAAAGAAGATGCACAATAGCCATACTGTCTAAGGCACTTTCTAGGCAATTGTCTCTGGTTATTACTGTCAGTGTATAGGAAAGCTATCCAATCATTTTCCTCGCTTCTGAGAGGGCCTGGCACTGATCTAGGTAATGCAAATAAGGAGAAAAGACGCCTTGCTATGACTTTGCCTCCATCGTTTTTTCCAGTACAACTGCTGGATCCCAGTTGACCAGACGGAGACAGAGAACGTATCAGTGACACACAAACATTGTACATCACCACAGGAGAAACCATAAATTCCGGTATCCTTCCAGCATTTCAGGAAATCTACACATTCTGTCTAGGACTTGTACATTGGTCCAGCTTTGTGATGAATGGTGAATAATCAGTGTGAACATAAAATATTTGACGAGCTATCCCTATCCACATTCATATTCTCTGCTGGCACCGCTCCCAGTCCCAGAGAGAGCAGGACCGAGAGAAATCTTGTTTGAAAACCCATGGGTGCTATTATGAAGGAGAGTATTTTTTGAGGATTCAGGTTTCTTTATAAGGGCAGATATTGCAAGCACCTTGTTCATAAAACGTACATTCACATTAATTACCTTACTTTACAGAAACCTGCAAAAATTAGAGATGAAGATGACCTGTTATTAGATGGCTAGTAGTCTCTTCCTCAGGAGAGTGATAGGCTGTTATTTCCTATATTATAAATTTCTAAACTTAGTGCAGGCTTAGTTCAACAATTTGTCATTCTTAATTTCATTACTCTACTTTTTATAGACACTAGAACTGCCAGAATGACTTTGGATCCAAAATGCTGATGTATTGAAACAGCAATTTTTTGTGATGATACTATTGATTTTGACTAAATGAGCAAGAGAGTGAGTTGAAGTTATTTTAATTTTGTCTTTGTTCTTCTAAAATCAACATCCCTGGTAAAATGACTCTTGTATATTTCAGCATAGTCAACTTTTCTAATTTGATTGTGATTTATTCTGTCTCTTTTGAAGTTCCCTGTGTGAAAGCATTTCTGTATTACACAAGACACTGACAGTTATAGGCTATTCAGCCCTTTTCTGGGCAGCAGTTTTTTCATTCTTACTTTGGCAAGCAGGTGAGCAGGGCAGAACACTGCACCACCTACACAATGCTCTGGGAAGGGCAGAAGGTGACTTTGATCACAGAGTAGGTGGGGAAAACTGCATGAGATAGCAATACATAGCTGGTGTCTGCCAGCCACATGTCTAAGCTCTAGCATTTTAAAGAGGTTGCTTTGCTCTCACTGCACTGACACCCTCTCTAGCAAAAAATTTTCCTGCCAACCAACCCTTCACAAAAATCACAGCAGACATTCAGAAATTGCAAAATTATCTGAAAGTTGCTTCTGAAGAAAAAAAAACCCCAAACACCAAAAGGAGTTTTTAACCTTGAAAAAGAAGCAGGGAAGCACAGGAGATGACCAGAGACATTCTATGAATTTATATTTAAGGATGCCCCTATTGCAATTACTACTGTGTGAAAAATGCATTTATCCTATGTTGTGAATCAGTCTAAGAGAAATGGGAGAGAATTCTATCAGAAAACTCCATGATCAAGCAGTTTAGCAGTCAGCATTTCATAGATTTAAAGGTCAACAGGGACCATTAGCTCATCCAGGCCGACATCCGGTGAAGTACACAGACTGTAGGACTTCATCCAATTAAGTCTGCATTGAGTCTGTATCTTTTATATGTCTGTAGCGCATCTTACTCTGAAGAAGATAGTTCCCCTGATCAACCACCTTCACCACTGGAAGCATGTGCTTTCTTAGCAATCTGGACACATAAACACTGGAAATGCAGCAATTCACAGCCGGTCACACCGTGTCTGAGTCTGCAGCATGAAAGAGGGATATGCACATCACACAACTTTGGGATATAAAGAGTAGTGAGGGCTGAGAGAACAGGGAACAGTGGTAAGTGGAAGTTGACTGTGTCATTCGTGGATGACACTGCAATGAGGCTCCCCTGGGCATACAGCTGAGTCATCAGAAAGACAACAACATCTGAGTTATGAATGACAAGTGGTAATTTTGCCTTTACAGTGGTATTTTCAGATCTTTGACAAGTTTCATATCTTTATGTCAGGCAAAATGTGCCTATCAGGCAGCAAACAGGTTTCTAAATAAAGGATGCACTGGTCTGTCAATTATCTCCTTTATCTAGCAAAGTTTCTTCCAGTATTTCCATGTTTAAGAAAGGGTATGGTTGTTCTCTCCTATTTAAAGGTCTATTGTTAATCTGGACAAGCAACTAAGAAATAGTTATATGGTTAAAAAATCATTTTAAGCAGAGATGGGCAGAATTTGCAGAAATGTTTTCTTTTCTCTGTTTGAGAGGTGGTAAAGAATAAAAAGTTACTTCACAAGAAAATTAGTCTCTAAAGATGAGTTGTTATTAGCGGCTAGTTATTTCTAAGCAGAGAGTTGCTTTAATTTCCTGTATACACTTAAAAAGAAGAATGAATAGGAGAATTTATGAATACTTTTATATACACAAAAAAGTCTGTTTAACTTCCTTTGAAATACTAATCTTCGTACATGGAGGTGGTGAATCCTCAAGTAATGTTGACAATGAAAAATCCTCTGTGTAAAACAAGCGGTTAGCAGATATCAGGAGTACGGTGAATGTCCCATCTGGGTTGAAGGAGTAGGATTGAGTGGGTTTTCATAACCAGCTGTGCTCAGACCAAAAACCCAAACCACCCTCTGCCCCACGCACCTAGAGAACAACAGTCCTGAGTCAGCTGCCTCTGTGCTCAGCACTCACTGTGGCTGTGCCTTCAGAAGGGCCATGAGGATGGAAGGTGAGGCGGATGTAGCCTGGTCTCTCACCTCAGGCTGAGACCAGAGCTTGCAAATGCGGTTTGGTACCTCAATCTGACTTGTGATGTAGCTGTCCTTTTCCAATGTATTCATGCTTTCCCTCAACTGTTTTCCAAAGGCTGGAGGTCTTCTGTGACTCTTTGCTTGTGGGGGTGGTGGGTTGGCTGCACTCACACCATTCATGAATGCTAAGCTTCAGCACTAACTGTAGCTCCCACAGTCATTCAACACATACATTCTCATCACATTTTCCTCTTGGAAGGTGAGTCTGGCCTTGCTAAGCTCTGCTTTCCCGTGCCAGCCTCCTTGTTTACATCAGAATAGCAAATCTACTGAGAAGGCCAGTTAATTGAATTGTGTCTGTGGTCAGCTTGTTGCATTGAGCTAAATTCTCTAATAAAGAATAATAGGAGATTGTGCTGGCCACAGAGATTATTTGGTTTCCAGGAAACAGCCTGTGACTGGGAAACCAATATGTTCAGTGCTGGTGCCAAATTGCCAACACAATCCTCCTGTTTTGTCCTGCAGGCAGCTAATGATCAGCCTCTGGTGAGCTCAGCTGGCCTGAAAAGCAGTGGGAGGAGCTTCCGTGAGCTCCCCTACCTTGTCAGATTTCCAGTAATGTGTCAGAGCAGTTGACCCCTGGATGACTCAAGCACATCTCAGAAGGGAAATGCCTGGCAAGAAGATCATACTGGAGGAAAGGTTTTAACAGCTGGGAGAAGCAGCACTATCATTGCAATAGAAGAGAAAAGGAAGAAGGGGAAGAGTGAGTAAGACAGCATGACCTGGCCTACTCAGACACCAGCATGTGAAGCTCAGGAGACGATGGATGCCTCCGTTGTTGGTTGACCAGGGTTTTCACAAGTCAAGGCCATCACAAGAGCCAGAGAGCTCAAGCTCTGAATAAGCTACTCTGTAAGATGTATAGTGTTGTATCCTTCCTTACACGTCTCTTTACAAAAGCTGGTTAGATTGTGCTTTCAGAAATAATTGGCCAGGTTCACCGATAAGCTGTATCTGCTTTGCTGCTACTCCAGGGGCTGAAACAAAACATCAAAGTACCTTGGCTAATGAGAGTATGTGTGCAGCTTTGTGCAGCCAGAGCAGCAACAAAGGAGATGAAACATGCCAGGGACTTCAACCCCTTAATGTCTTCTCCAGGATGGGACACATGTTCTGACAGAGATAAAAAGCCAGCACTGTGAGGAAGATTACTGCTGTTACAGACAGACTGTTCATGGACCACTGTACCTATGGAGCCTATGTTCCCACGGCTCCATATCCCTTTAGCTAAAGCGCAATCCTAAACTCTTCCTCATCACTCATTTGACACAGTATCCCCAACACTTTCCTATCTCTTACACAGATTTCATCTGTCTTCAGCTGTCTCTGTGGCCCTTTTATGTACTTGAATATCTGGCTTGCAAAGCCAACTTGAGACCTGAGCAGAAACCAGAACAATGACTATCCCAGGTCTGAGCAGTGGGATAGGCTCAGCAAACACAGCTTTGCATTACATGTGCGTATCCCTTTCAAATATCTCAGTCCTCTGGGCCACAACCAGTGCCCTTTGTGCACTGCTTGACTTGCTGAAGTTCTCACAGAGCAAGAAAAAATCCTAGCAAAAGACACCACTAGATCCAGACCCACTGAGAAAAACACCAAAAAGTCCTAAACTCTGAAAGAACAAGTACCATGTCAACATCAGAGGTAGTCTTTTCAAAGGCTAAGCCATGGTGGTTTAAACATCTGTGATATCTATTGCTTACACATGCTCTCTCTTTTATGTTTTTCTCAAACTCCTCAGATGGGAGGAAATTCTCCTGTCCTGTGGTGTAAGTCACTTAGAGAGGGATACCAATACCAGTATCCTGTAAAGACAACAAGCATAACAAATTGTCTCTCTGAATGTTTGAATTCCAGTAACCCAGGAAAATGTCCTATGATCTGCCTGGACCTGGTTTAAGGTTTTCTAATGTCTCTAAGTACAAAACCAGGAGGCCTTAACCATGGTGCAGCTGTGCTCCAAACCAGGGTCTTTCACTCTCCCAGCCAGCTCTGAGTGAGCATCCAATCTGTCCCTTTCTCTGGGCAGCCGCATGATTTGGTAGCCACCAGAAATTCCATTTCTGACTTTTGGGGTGGAGCTTTGGTCTGATCAGAACTTGAACCAAAGAAAAGAAATTAAGAATACAGAAAAGAAAAAGTAATTTCCTTAATCCTGGCCATTTAGTTATTCAGGAGTTAATGATAAAGAGTTCCAAAAAGACTCATACCACTGTTTAACATTATGATCAGAAATAAATGCACTAAGATTAATGGGAATATTCACAAGATTCTGCTTACCAATTCATATACCTTCCAAAGACCTATAACATGAACTGCAAAATCAACAGAGTTGCAGTACAGTTACGCTGTAAGTCTGTGCATCTGCATTCTACATCCCAGATACACAAACCCAAGTGTCATTGCTCACTCATGCAAGGAAATCTTGCATTTACTTGTGTAGAAGGAATACGAGGAAGTAACACAGGCAGTATAAAAGGCTGTTTTAATCCCGTTGATCTTCTCTAGTATTTCCCCTGTGACTGACTCCATGCTTGTGAAAAGTTTGCAGTTTGGTTTCAAAAGGTATTTCTGTCATTCTCTGAGACAAAACATTTCCCTTTCCCTTTCCCTTCAGTCATGCCTTATAGAGTGGGTGGCCCATAAAGGCTGTTTCTCCCTTCACAGTGTTTGAAGGCTTTACTTTTTACTTGAAAATGCTATTTTCTCCTGGAATTGAAAGAAAGAAACCATTGCCACTTTGCAAACATTTGTGCCTCCACTGCCACACCTGAAAGCTGCAGTGCTCATGACAAAGCAGCAATACACTAAACTCCAAGAAACTCATGTTCTCCAAAGGTTCATCCACGTGTCTCATGTTTGTATGTGAGAACACAGTGGCTGTGGTTCTCCTTTACTCAGTTTCTTTGACTCTGTGCAGATCTCCACCGGCAGAACACTCAGCCCCATGCATGTCTTTTCTGCTCTGTAATGATTTTTTTAACTTGTATTTTAATTTTCTTTTTTAAGATTTTTACATTACTTATATTTCCTTGTATTTCTTTGCAACAACAGATTCAGTAACAGAAAGCTACATTAATACTTCAGTGTTTCATAATGCTTTGACTTTGCTCCTTGTGGAGCAGAATTGCCTACCTTATCACACTAATGTAACAAAAAGCAAGGACATTAGAAATGCTCCAGAGATACAAATTGATAGGCAGTGTAGTCCAGTGACTGCCTATAGAAGGAACTGGCAACCAAATGTTTTGGAGGAAGCAATAAAATGTCCTTTCATTGCAAGAGTCTTCAGCACAGCAAACTCCTGTCCCAAACCCAGCTGCGGATCAGTTTATTCCCCAAACAACAAAGCTAAGTACTCCACAGAAATGTTATCTCAAGCAGTGTAATTACAAATGCAGATTGTCTCCTTTTAATGCATCTAATCCCTTTTCGGAAATCTTACTGACACGGCTGCTTCTCTGCATGGCAGCCCAAATTTAATCAGGCTTTGTGCAAGGGGAATTCCCCATTAGCCTGTGCTCCCCTGCCTTTCAACCCCACCACTTGTCCTCCTCTCCCAAAGTGCACAAAGAAATACCCAGGGGTGCATGGCTTGCTTTTCCTGTTGCAAGATGAGCCTCAAGGGTTTCATCCTGGGGCAGCACACTCACACCCATTCCCTATGGGAAATGCATCCCTGCATGCTTCACAGCATCCTGTTCAAACTCTCTGCCATGCCTCTCGATAGGTCCAGGAGAACTAGACTGTTCAGGGATTGCACACCTTTTCTTCTCCCAGGGTCAACTCTTCCTGGGCATGTGTTTGTCATTGCAGTCTTTCCCTGAATCCCTTCCTGAGAAAAGCAGACTGAGAATGGGCCTTCTGAGCCCATTCTCAGCAACTGAGCAGCAACTGGGGCGAAACTTGTCACATAACAAGCCTCAAAGAGAAGTTCCTTGCTGGAAGGACGGCAGGTTGCCCAGTGGGGCAGGTTGAGAGCATGGCTGAACTGGGCTACTGATGAGGGAAGGGTGGATGGTGGGTTGTGTTTGAAAAGCAAGCTGCCCAGAATCTGGAGCTTATTAAAGACAGGCTGCTTGAAACCGTAAAGTATTTTTTTTGATGAGCCCTGCTTTTGACATTCCCCTGCAAAGCTGTCCCCTGTACCCTCTCTCACTTTAAAACTAATGTTGAAAATACAATAAAATAATTGTATCAAAATGGAACTTCTCAGTAAAGGCTGCAATTCTTCACTTCAGTGTCGCCATTTTGCCCAGCATAATGCCATGCAAATGTGCCAAATTCATCATACCAAAAGCTCCAGCTTGGCAGAAATAAAACACTTTGATAATTTTCAAAACTGGCACGTTCCTGTGGAATGTTCCAATCTAATCAAACAGGCATTTTCTGTTGAGAGCTGTTCAGACAGGATGTTTTTGACTAGCTCTAATCAGACATTTAGCTCGTAATTTCCAGATGCACCCAAGAAACTTAGGCACACAAGGCCCTGTGGAAGGTTGAGGAATTTCTTTCTCATAAAACACTTGACTCTGGTTTGTGTTTTTATACTTCTTCCACTTAACATTCAGTAGGAACAAGACAACAGAGAGGCAGAAAGTAATCCAGAAATTGAGGGAAAGTGTCTGAAATATCAACAAGGAACAAAGCTCAGGTGGAATGCCATCTGAAGCAGACATAACTGCTGTAAAAAATAGATTTGGCCACATGTCCACAGGGGCAGAAAAGAAGAAAACGAGATTCAGGAGAGAACGAAGTGTCATAGAGAGATCAGGGGTATTGGTAGTTACACTGCCTAGGGAAGTCCCATCACACTGAACACTTTCACTGGCCAGGAAACTTTCCTGAAAGGTGTTTGAATGAGAAAACCTCACCCAGTCACCAAGACTTTGCTAAACACCTGCAATATTAAGCGATCTCCTTCTAAACTGACATCCTCAGTGCAATGGATCCAGAAGCCACTGAACTGAATGAGCAAGGAACCAACGACTCATGCCCAAGACCATGTGTCTGGGATGCTTAATAACATTTCTTTTCATCTTGCTCTATAGCTGTACTCCTGATGTAATTTCTTTTTTCCCATCTTGAGGATTGTGCCTTACAGAACCGAGAACTAAATGTATTCAAAAACACGTAGGTAATTACATATAAGACCTTTGACAGCTTTAATCAACATATGGAATTTAAATATGTACTGCTATTCCCCTGTGGATCAGTAACACTTTTAAATCTGCCTCAAAATCAATATTTTGCATCAGTGACTAAAGAAAATTAGCAGTGGGCTGGGACTGAAATTGAAACCTGCGGATATTCTCACTGCATCCGAACAGCTCCATCCCTCTAGGAGACTGTGCCATCTGGTACGTTGTGATCACTACACTTGTCAGGCAACAAAATCGAATTGAGGAGCTTTGAGGTCTGGGAGCTATTCGGTTCAGACTTTTACTGAGATTAGGAACAGACCTTACACAATAATGATCACTGTGAACGGTAAGTGTTAAACATCTCATGCGTGTCCTTTCCCGCATCAGAGGTGCTCAGAGTCAGAACTCTGTTCCTGAGTCCATCTCTCCAAAATGAAGTTTTTCCACTGGGTATCTCACCTGTGGTGTCTGCTGAAGTCAGCTGAAAGTAAATAAATTTCCTCAATGTGACCTTTCTGCAGGACACAGACCACAGAGCCCAGGCCCATAAAGCGTCTTAATTCTCAGTCAGCAAGACACTGTACATGTCTCTGACATGTCTACACCCTTGTTCGATCTGCTGCAGGCCATGTGTGGCTGGTAAGTCAGCGTACTTTGCTCTGCAGGAAGGTGAGCAGAATTCAATGAAAATAAAACCCGTCACTTACCTTCTAGCAATCACTCTATCTGCTAAATATTTCCACCCTCTTTTGTCTTTGCAGCTCATGAATTCAGAAGGGTTTGTTCTATTTATTCTCCCTCTACTATCTCACCTTCCTATTGCTTTGTTATTTGCAAATGACTCTTTATAAGACTTTGTAATTTACATATTCATGGGCTTGCATGCAAAAGCCAATTCCATTCCAGCAAATTTTAAACTTCCAGTTCTGCATAACTTTCCTGCATGGTCTCCTGTCAGTGCATCAGTAACCAAAGGATGAACACCACTGTTTTTGGAGTGATGAACCTCCCATCCTTCTCTCTCTAAATAAATCAAGGATCTTGAAGCCTGTTACTTCAAGGCAGCACTTCCAGGCCTTGAACTGCTTAGATATCTGTTTTCTGGGCCCTTCACTTTCCCATTGTATGCAACCTCCTTTGCCTTCTCCAGGAACACCTGCATACTGGTGGCACCAAGCTGAAAACAGCAGGCTAGGGACGGTGTCACTACAGCTAGAGCCAGCAGTCTGAAACTCCTGGTACCTTTTCCTTATTCACAGCCCCTGTACAGGAGGACTGTGCTAACCCTTTCAACTACAGCCCCTCACAGAAGACGCATATTAAGTTATCCTGCCAGAGGCACTGCTTTCCAGAACTGTCTTCCCCGTCTTCATAGACTGCTTTGTACTAACTTTTACTATTAGCCAAATACAAATGCATACACAATAGGTAGTATATAATTTAGCAATCTGGACTTCCCTGAGGATTCCTTCCCTAACCACTCATTATTCTATGCGTTCCTGTTTCATCTGCAAATTTTATCAGCAATGATTTTCATGTTTCCTTCCAGATTATTGATTAAAATATTGAATAGCCCTTGGACTGAAATCCATGATCAGGGATACAATTAAAATCATCTGCATTCACAGACCAGTCCACTTGAACAATTACCTTTTGAGATCTATTTTTTGGTCCATTTTTAATCCATTTAACAGGCCTTATTGATTACTAGACCATGCTTATTTTAAGGAAGGGGTACTTTAGAACACAATGGAAAGCTTATTCATTTGGGAAAGTGCATTCATTCTGGTCCAGGCATCCTAGGGAATTGATGTTGACTTTGGTCCTCATGATATAGCATTTATTTGTGTTTTCCTATGATTTCATACCACAGTTGGTTGCTGTCCAAACAATCACCAGTAGGGGCCAGCGTTTTATACCTGGTGTCCAGAGTTACTGCCTGGAAGTTTCAGGACACTATTCCCAAACAACACTTTGTTTTAAAAAGATGCAAGCAGGAAAATGTGTTACTCTCCAGTTTAATTCTTTCTACATCATCCAGGATTCTTTCACTGGCAAAATTATTATGAATGCCAAATATGAAAGAAAAAATACCCCTCAGTTTGTCATGGAAATGACAGGTTGGTGGACCCCTTACAAACGTATTATTTGTCTTTACCTCCATTTAGCTCTGTGTAAGCTGTTCATGGGGGCAGAATTAGATTTGTTGTGCTCTGGAAAAGTCCTTTCCAGATACATGGCTATTGAAATAGACCCTTCCAAGTGTGCTGAGGCCCATGGAAGGCTTTAAGTCAAGAATTCAACTAAACAGCTTTTAAAAAAACATTTTCTAAAGAAGCACTGCTTTTAAGACTCCAGGCACACACAGTTAACTTCTTTGTAGCGTGCATAAGCAAGACAAAGTGCAACACCAAGCTAGTGGTATAAAAGAGAGTCTGTCCCAACTCCCACAGAGAAACCAGCCCCACAGAGAAGACAAACAGTCTGCCTAAACTGAGGAACGAATTAATGCAATCACCCCAAACAATAGTGGTAAAAGAATTTCACTTTCCTCTAGAAAAGCCTACCAGGCACAGGAACACAGGAGAGGTTCTTGTTCATGGCACACGTGTCATTGCTTGCCAGGCAGGTGGATCGCTGCTTAGGTCCCATGCACAGACCACTTACCCCAGAGACCAGTGTGGAACAACACAGCAAGAAAGAGGATTTTATCATGACATTTCTTGGATGCTGTAGGGTAGTCCAACTCAGCTTTAGCAGTGCAGTTGCAGCTGAGAGCAGGATAAATCTTCTAGCCAGCTAACCAAAAAAGTGAGAAATGAACTCCACAGCAGGCACGTATATTACCTTGCATGAAGGATAATGGGTATCCCAGCAGAGAGCAAGATGCAGGCTTTTACAATTCCTGCACATAAATATCATAGGCATGAGTATCTGCTTAAGATAGTGGAGCAGACCACATGAAGACTTGCTTGGCAGATGATGTAAAGGTAGTAAATCCCTCCATGTGTCTAGACAGGCTCTTAGGGAGAGCCAGAAAGGAGGTGATAGTGATGGACAATTAGTTGTGGTTGAAAATGGGATGGATAAGAAGAATGATTCTGTCTATAAAATTTATGACTTTAGACAACATCATCTTTGGAAGTCCTTCCAGAAGCGTCTTCAGGGTCTGTCAGATATATGGAAAATAAAGCGTTAATGTATGGCTCAGTAAATGACATTGGGAAAAAGTCAGAGGTAGATGATCAGTTTCATCAAGAACTCCCAAGCAGCTGATTTCCGGAGTGGAAGGGTTTTGGCTAATCCAACATGGGAGCAGGCTGCAGATAAAACAGTTAAATAACAAATCAGAAAATAAAAAAAGGAGGAAAAGCAACAAAGTACAGCAAAATACGGTGTTTCGAATGATCTGTCTCTAGGGGTAGAGATGAACTGCACCATCAAAAGAAGTGTAGTGTAGAAGCTCATAGAAAACAACAGAAAAAGAGCAGTATGAAGAAATAATTCTCATTTAAGCACAACACAGACAATAGGAAGTCAAATCACAATATATATGTATACACATAAGTACATATTTAAAAATATTCATACATACTTTCCAGTAAACAGTGGACATTTTAGAAACAATGTATGGGAACGGATGACATAGTTTTAAATGAAACTACTAATAAACTGGCTGCAGCAGAAACTCGGTGGAAGAGTTAGTATTAATAGAGCACTGAAATGTCACACTAGGTGACTACTTGGCCCTGAGCAATATTCAAGTATCAGTTCAAAAGAGAAAGACTGACATTAAACAGCAGGGTAAAAGATATTATCAGGAGGAGGAAAACAAGTTCCTGGTGAAACTAGATGGGGGCAATAGGAATCCTTCTGGTTAGTCAGTTATGAACAAGCGGGTCAAAAACCTTAGAGAAGCACCTTGCCAAGGGCACACCTTTCTTCCCCACTCACCAGGAGAAGGATGTCCTTCACAGGCTGTGTAAAAGGTGTGGGTGGTTGCAGAGGTCAAGGTGAAAAGAAAAGGTCACAGCAGAAAAATAAATACATTCTTCACATCTGTGTTCACTTGAAAGCAGCTCTCTTAGGTTCACAGTTCACTTCTTGGGATATGGTGGAGGATCTGTGTCTGAATAAGCCCGTAGAACAACTTAATAAAACAGAGTGAAAAAATCACCATAAATGATGACATTGATTCAGAATTTCAAAAGGAACCCTAGTGTGAAATTCACACATCAGATATTGTGGAACTGAAGCTATCACTTAAAACAGCCACAGAGCAGGAACAGTGGGTGGCCAGTAACATGTCAGTTTTAAAGTAGCTGTGGAGAGGTTTGTTGTAGGCAGTGCAGGTTAGTAATTCTGATATCCATATTGATAAACACAAGATAGAATTTATGGATACATCAAATACAGTCAAGAAGAGTCCTCAGGTTTGGCAGAGGGAAGTCCTATTTCACCAGCTGCTGAGGGTAATTTTGAGGAGCCAGTAAACCTGTTTGTGAGGAAGATCCAGTTGTTAGGTACTGCATGGGTTTCCAAAAAAGCTTCTGAGAAGATGACTCTGTAGATTTTTGAAGAAGTTAAGGTCCAGTGGATTAACCGGAAAAGGTCTTCCATAGGTAAAGAACAGGTTAAAATAGAAGTAGTAGTGAGTGATGAAAAAGATTTTGCAATGAAGACAGATTACTAACAAAGTAGATGTATACACAGAATCACAGAATCACCAGGTTGGAAAGGACCCACTGGATCATCGAGTCCAACCATTCCTAACACTCCCTAAACCATGTCCCTGAGCACTTCCTCCACCCGTTCCTTAAACACCTCCAGGGAAGGCGACTCGACCACCTCCCTGGGCAGCCTGTTCCAGTGCCCAATGACTCTTTCTGTGAAGAATTTTTTTCTGATATCCAACCTGAACCTCCCCTGGCAGAGCTTGAGGCCATTTCCTCTTGTCCTGTCCCCTGTCACTTGGGAGAAGAGGCCAGCTCCCTCCTCTCCACTACCTCCTTTTAGGTAGTTGTAGAGAGTAATAAGGTCTCCCCTCAACCTCCTTTTCTCCAGGCTAAACAACCCCAGCTCTCTCAGCCGCTCCTCATAAGACTTGTTCTCCAGCCCCCTCACCAGCTTCGTTGCTCTTCTCTGGACACGCTCCAGAGCCTCAACATCCTTCTTGTGGTGAGGGGCCCAGAACTGAACACCGTATTCGAGGTGCGGTCTCACCAGTGCCGAGTACAGAGGGAGAATAACCTCCATGGACCTGCTGGTCACGCCATTTCTGATACAAGCCAAGATGCCATTGGCCTTCTTGGCCACCTGGGCACACTGATGGCTCATGTTCAGTCAGCTGTCAACCAACACCTCCAGGTCCTTCTCTTCCGTGTAGCTCTCCAGCCACTCTTCCCCCAGTCTGTAGCACTGCATAGGGTTGTTGTGCCCCAAGTGCAGGACCCAGCATTTGGCCTTGTTAAACCTCATGCCATTGGTCTCAGCCCAGCAGTCCAACCTGATCTGGTCCCTTTGCAGAGCCTCCCTACCCTCCAGCAGATCCACACTTCCTCACAGCTTAGTGTCATCTGCAAACTTGCAGAAGGTGCACTCAATGCCTTCATCCAGGTCATTGATAAAGACATTGAACAGAGCTGGACCCAGTACTGAGCCCTGAGGAACCCCACTTGTAACTGGCCTCCAGCTGGAGTTAACTCCATTGACCACCACTCCCTGGGCCCGGCCATCCAACCAGTTCTCAACCCATGAGAGTGTGGGCCTGTCCAGGCCAGAGGCTGACAGTTTCTGAAGCAGAATGCTGTGACAAACTGTGTCAAAGGCTTTACTGAAGTCCAAGAAGACTACATCCACAGCCTTTCCCCCATCCAGTAGTCGAGTGATTTTGTCATAGAAGGTGATCAGGTTAGTTTGGCAAGATCTGCCCTTTGTAAACCCATGTTGACTGGGCCTGATCACCTGGTTCTCTTGTATGTGATTCATGATAACACTCAAGTTCACCTGTTCCATGACTTTCCCCAGCACTGAGGTCAGACTGACAGGCCTGTAGTTCCCTGGATCCTCTCTGCAACCCTTCTTGTAGATGGGCACAACATCAGCCAGCCTCCAGTCTAGTGGAACTTCCCCAGTCAGCCAGGACCGCTGGAAGATGATGGAAAGGGGTTTGGAAAGGACATCCGCCAGCTCCTTCAATACTCTTGGGTGGATCCCATCTGGCCCCATAGACTTGTGGGCGTCTAGCTGGGCAAGCAAGTCTCTAACCGCCTCCTCTTGGATCATGGGAGCCTCATTCTGCCCCTCTAACTCTTGGGTTTTTAAACAGAAGGAACAACTTTCTTTGCTATTAAAGACTGAGGCGAAGAAGGCATTAAGTACCTCAGCCTTGTCCTTATCCCCTGTCACTGTTATTCCTTTTGCATCCAATAGGGACTGGATATTCTCCCTCGTCCTCTTTTTCCTGTTAATGTATTTGTAGAAAGACTTTTTATTGTCTTTCACAGACTTAGCCAATTTGATTTCTAGTTGGTCCTTGGCCCTCCTGATTTTTTCCCTGCACGATCTCACTTCCTCCCTGTAGTCCACCAAAGATGCCTGTCCTTTCCTCCAAAGCACATAGAGCTTCTTCTTATTGTTGACACATCTTGAGATCTCCTTGCTCCACCAAGCTGGCTTTTCCCCCCGCCGGCTCCTTTTCCGGAACACAGGGATGGCTTGCTCTTGAGCTGCTAGGATTTCATTTTTCAAGAGTGCCCAGCCCTCGTGGGCTCCCTTGCCCTGAAGGACTGTTTCCCATGGGACTTTGCTAACCAACCTTCTGAACAGGCCAAAGTCTGCCCTCTGGAAGTTTAATGTGATAGTTTTGCTAATACCCTTCTTTATCCCACCTAGAACTGAAAACCCTATCATCTCATGATCGCTTAGTCCCAGGCGTCCTCCAACCGTCAAAATCCCCAACAAGACCTTCTCTATTCGCAAACAGCAGGTCTAGGAAGGCACCCTCCCTTGTTGGTTCACTAACCAGTTATGCGAGGAAGTTGTCTTCCATGCACTCCAGGAACCTCCTAGACTGTTTCCTTTCTGCTGTATTGTACTCCCAGCAGACATCCGGAAAATTAAAGTCACCCACAAGGACAAGAGGCAGAGATTTAGAGACTATCCCCGGCTGTTTATAGAAGAGCTCATCAGCTGCTTCTTCTTGGCTGGGTGGTCTGTAACAGACTCCTATCACAAAGTCCGCCTTCTTGTGGGCTCCTCTGATTTTAACCCATAGGCACTTGGTCCCATCCTCACCGTAATCCAGTTCAAGAGTATCAAAGCACTCTTTAACATAGAGGGCTACCCCGCCTCCTTTCCTACTCTTCCTGTCCCGCCTGAAGAGTTTATATCCCAACATAGGTGTACTCCAGTTATGTGAGTCATCCCACCACGTTTCATACAGAAGTACATGTTATTCAGCCTGTTTACAAGTGATTAGTAGAAAGGGTAGATGTCCAATGGTACAACCAACTTTGGCAAGCACACGAAGCTGGGGTAGTAAAACAGCAGGTACTGAGAAGTGTTGCAGAAAACATTCAAGATGCAAAATAACTTAAGAAAAGCTTGTAGATAGAATCATAGAATCATAGAATCATAGAATCATAGAATCATAGAATATTTTGGGTTGGAAGTGACTTTAAAGACCATCTAGTTCCAACCCCCCGGCCATGGGCAGGGACATATAACACTAGATCAGGCTGCTCAAGACCTCATCCAACCTGGCCTTGAATGATGAAGCTCTGTGCTGTTTCGTTGGGTATGAGTTGCCCCAGGAAGATTCCAATTGGATTCCAGAAGAAAATTTTTCACAATGAGAACAGTTAAACTTTGGAATAATCTCCCCAGGGAAGTGGCAGATTCCTCTACTCTGCATACTTTCAAGATTCAGATTGCAGGGTGCTGGGCCATCTCATTTCAATTATATATCACCTAAAATGGTTGTACTAGATGATCCTTGATGTCCCCCCAGTCTGGCATTCTATGTTTCTATGATTCTTAATACAAACCCATCCCCACGTGGAAACAGTAGTTTCAGCACTGCATACAAAGCAACAAATTGTGAATTCCACAGTTTCACTAAAGCCAGATTTTTATATCACTCTGAGCTGGTTTGTAAAACCGTTAGTTCATTGAACAGTAAAAATACAAAGAACAACTAATGTTAAAAATTAGCAGATGGGAAGACAGAACCGACTATATTACTATGTTAATCCATACATTCCTAGGATATCCACATCTTGAATATCAGCTCCAATTCATTCATCACAGAAAAATTTTGTGCAGCCAGAGGAGCACCACTGGGATGACTAGTGTGTAGAGAGGCTGCAGCATGAAGAGTGATTAAATATAAGTATTATACTTTCTCCTGAGAACAGAAGGCTGAGGAAAAATATGCTAGATTTCATGCTAACAATAAAATGTGATGTCCAAACCTCAGGGAACCAGAATTTGTTGTGCTACAGTAGTGGGAATGGATCCCATGAGAGGGAAATGCATTTAAGATTTCTGAGCTGCCAGAACTCACTTTGAATTCAAACTTTGTGTATTCTTAGTGGTGGAGATATTTAAGTTATTTGGCTCTATATGGAGAACAGGGGTGAGGGCATAGAAAGATGAGTGAAAGGTCTCTAAGGGAAGTGTTTCCAGCTGCTGAGGACACACTTTTCCCTGAAGGCCAGCATACACTCTTGTAGGGACGCGCTTATTTCTCAGGAAGCACACTTCTGAGAATTCTTCAGCAGAGTTTTCTTATAAATTCTTCCTTACTTCTAAACAAACACCAGAACTGACAAATAAAGGCCTTGAATAAGGTGTGCTGAACTGGCAGAGCTTGCACTTGTTATCATCTGTACAGCAGCATCCACGATTGGTCCATTACTGTGCCAGATGCTGTATAAACACGGAAGAGAAAGGCAACCTTCCATTACTCTACAGCAACTTTTCCTTGTTGTGGGTATTAAGAAGGCCAACAAGAGGCCAAGGTGCAAAGCATGAGACTGACGTTAAGGAAGGAAACAGTGGACGGTGAAGGAAGCCGTTTACCGTATGAAAAGCATGGCGCCTCAGTTTAGGAAAGATTTGAAAATAGAAGATGCTAATACTGCCCACAAAAGTTTTTTCAGATTCCCTTCTTTTGAATGGTGCAAGATAATTGACTGGTCTTTCATTTTGGCAGCAGGGTGGTCCTCATTCACATCATCCAAACTTTTTCACTACACCTGTTTTCCACATCATCCATCTCTGTTCCATGATGCTACACCTATGCTACCAAGTCTCCTGGACTGCCTAGCTGAATGCCACACTATTCAGTAGTGCTTGCAATTCATGACTTCACCATGAATTCATATTCATGAATTCATGAATTCACTTCACCCATATTACCTCTGTATCGTCTATCTTAGCTCTCCTCAGTTTCACATTTCTTTAACCAAGATCTCTTCACCTCCACAGTGCTTTCCCATCACAGAAGTACTATACTGATTATAATAATCAATTTGGGTTTTGAAAGTAGAAGCAGCATTTCTACCTGTGATTTGTTCTGTGTGTGAAAAATCCATAACATGAAGTAGGAAGGCCTGTTTTGCTTGTGGTGTGAGTAAAAACCAGACCTGAAAAAGTCAGAACAGAACAAAAGTTGTAGGAGAGTAGGAAATTCTTAAAATTTTGACATTCTAGAATAAAGCCCCTAAACATTAAACTCAACAACTTGCTCAAAATAGATTTGTGCTAGCAAGGTTTGGCATAGGTATGTTTGTGGGGGTGGTTTCATTGATGAACACAGAAAAGGCTATTAGGAGGGACTTTCTGAGCTTCATAGAAACCTGCAGAGCTGTTATTGCTAGGCTGGAGCCAGTCTGAATTCATAACTGATGATAATTTTCAGTAGATGGACCATCATCAATGCAATAGTGCCTTGGTCTTCCTTTAAGTAGCCAAGCCTTGTACTTCATTCACTCTGTAAAATGAAAGGAGGCAGCACACAGACTTTGGCAAGGAAGGTTTGACCTTCAAGGCAGTATCAGCAAATTGGAGCCATTGTTCAGGGAAGAGAAGCCAAACTACTATATGAAGCAATACTTGGGTATGCAAATAGAGGATGGACAAATCCTGCCTCAAGATCAGCTCTACAGAAGGGAGCTGAAGCTACCTGCAGCCTAATAAAGATTAATTCACTTTAAAAAGGAGTTTCCAAGACTGGAGATCTTAAAAGACCTGCTTAGGTTGGCACCCACCAATGCACACAGGGCTACATCTCCCCTTGCTCTGGGATATCTGGTGACATTGCTGAGTGGGCTTCCTGCATGACCATGGTCTCTGAGGGACCAGACTTACTGATAGCACAAATTCTCAGAGCCTCTTAGAGGCTGATCATAACCTCTAAGGCTCAGGACTAAAATGGCCAGAAAAAATCCTCATTAGTAGCCTTGGGCTTTGTGTTTTCTGAGTTTTTCATGTACAGAAAGTGGGATAGTGATTAAGGACTAAGCTGGAACTAGTGCTGTTTCCCAAATGCCTTCTCTATATCCATAACAGACTGTAATGAAGGTATCAGAGGAAACCCAGAGAGATAAAAGCTATTTTCCCTGGACTCTAGTTGTTTTCATCAGGCTGTGTAAACTAGCCATGCAGTGTGGGTGATTTTCTTTTAGCTTTGGTCCTCTTCCAGGCTGTGACTCCTGCAAACACCTCACCTTCTTTCTCCTGGAAGCCAAAATCGTAACTCTTATATTGGGACTAAAACTCACAACATCTTCAGCCTCCCCACAGCCCTATTTTTATGGACAGTGCCTCATCCAGCCTGTGATCTCCCTTGCCATATGGTGGAAAAGAGTCTAGGAGAGAGAGATCTCCAAGAAAGAAGAGGTAAAGCAAAGTATGGGTCAAGTGTGTGATGCTGTGGAGAGAAGAAAAGAAAGGGAAGGCACAGGACAGAGGCAGTTTTCTTACTGTGCCTTCCTCAGCCACTGTATGTGAGGGACCGGCCAAGTGTATTGTTAACAAGGTACAAAAAATCAGAGTTCAAGCTGCTGTGAATCCTCTGTTCTCATAAATGACTTATAGATATTTTATTTAGTAGTTACCACTAAATTCAGGAAGTCAGGATCTCTGTCTTTCTAGACAGACTGATGGGATGGGAAAGTCATAGAGAAAAAATACTGAATAACTGACGAAAACATAGCAAAACAAATTCAGAAAGAAAGAAAGGAAGACTGACATGTATGACCGGTGAGACTCCAGCGATCTGTGCATGTTGTCTATGTCACCAGAAAGAAGATGTGTAATTTCTCCATGGGTAATCTGGAAGTCCAAGTATAGCATAAAAATCCATGATTTGGATCCTCTATAGTCCCTCTGTGCAAAACTTCTAATTTCATTTAAGGCTATAGTCGTACACTGTAAATTACTTGAATGAGAGGCAGCTCACAAACTGGTCTTGGAATGAAGTTTGGAAATAAAATGAGAAATCCACTATCCAACTAAGCCAAGTATATAGTCCAGAAAAAATACACCGAATAAATATGAATGTTACCACCTCCCATGATAGCCTTTGCATGCACCTCCAGCTTCAGGTTTGATATGCATGGTAGAAAATAATCTCATTAAAAAAGCAACAACAACAAAAAAATTTAGCTGGTGGTTGTCATGTCAGAAAGTTAAGAACTTGAATATAACAAACATAATTGAGAGGTCCAATTAGGAGACAAAGGAAAAATCCAATATCCAGTCATTTTGGTGGTTACTTTGGAATGCACTCAATGTTCAAGTTGAAGATCTCTGTCCTGACTGTTGAAGAAAACTAATGCTGAAGTGGCCCTTTTTCCAGTCTGGTCTGAAGTGGACTTTATCACTGCTGAATACATGCTAGGAAAGGAGTAGGTCAGTCCCTGCCTCTTCATTTCAGCTAGTAGAGACTCTAAGCCTACTTCATTATTCCCTTACCTTTCCTTCCAATAGGTCCTTAAGATGCTAGCCCAACCAGTCTTCTAGCAGACAGCTAGCCTAGATGTGCCATTTCCCCTTTTGGACCATGAAACACTGCCTGCAGAGAGCAGCATTTGCTGCAGAGGTGTTATGTACAGGCTAAGGTCATGAGATTTCTCATGGACCTTAAAGCAGCCTGTCTGATAAAACAAGTGGCCAGCAGGCAGTTTCAAATCAAATCTAGATGGTGGATTTGCGTTCTAGGACTTTAGCGTCCCCAGCAAGCCCTTTGACATGCTTAGAAGCAAACCCGAAAACAAATTCATGGTATTTGTCCACTTAGCACGGAGCCTGTTGACAGTTTTGTTGATTCCTGTCACTAGGTTGTGAAGTAAACTATATCAAGCGCATGCAATTCTATGTAAGGACATATCTGACTGCTGCATCCAGGCAAATCTTTGCTATGGTACCTGCATAAGATTTCATATACCAAAGTCAGGACACAGACCATGGCTAATCTCATGGAAATCCACAGGCACTCTTGCCCAGCCCAGTCCTTCCAAAAGAAGGGCTGGTTACTTGCACATGAAGACTCAGTACACATAGGACCTCTGCTGTGCCTCACTGGAACATCTTTCTGATACCGCCAGGAAACTTTTTCCTCTTAATACCAG
Organism: Cuculus canorus; assembly: GCF_017976375.1. Taxonomy (NCBI): domain Eukaryota; kingdom Metazoa; phylum Chordata; class Aves; order Cuculiformes; family Cuculidae; genus Cuculus; species Cuculus canorus. The sequence goes on from NC_071441.1 coordinate 41,179,105, forward strand.
GAGCTGCTGCCACTAAGTGGAATACTTAAGTAGTAGACGGGAAGTGGAGGTTGTGGCTTTAAGATGTATTTGTCACCAGCTCTTGGTGGTCAGTACCGAGAATAAACTGCTTTTTTTTTTTTTTTTTTTCACATGGCACGGTACAGGGGATCTCACTTCTGCAGAAAGACCAGTGCTATTGGCCAAGTTGTATATACACAAATGCAGTTGGCCACCAGGAATGAAAGTCCAAGCTCCTCTTTGAAACCTCAGTTGTGCCAAACCATAAAGGCACCTCAGATAGCAAATTTGAAAGTAAAACTTTGGGCAAGGCCTGTTCCTGGGCTTATGTCATTGTGCAGTGTCGTGAATAGCATGGTAACTTCCAGCTTGTTAGCAACAAGGGCTGCTGAGGAAAGGGGCTGTCTGCAGCCCAACTGATCCTGCTTACAACCTATCTCACCTTCACGTTGAGGGAACCATGCTGGTTACTTCTGCTGTGACAGTAGCAAAGACCCGCATGAAGGAGGGTCCTACAAATCCTTGAATTCCTGTAGGTAATTTGCCTGCCAGAGGTCTAAAAGTATCTTAAAAGTTCCCTCAAAAAAGATGGCTTATTCTTGGTTAACTTTCATTCATATGTTCAGATGTGCAACGCACAGCTGTTAGTTAAATCACTGAAAGTGCTTTTACAGCAGGGCTTGCACACAGGGCCAATTTTTAGTTAAATTAGCAAAATGATTGCATGTAGAAAAGGTCAAAGAACCAAAGCAATGTGTCAGAACTTATACGCAAACAAAGGTATTTATATCATTCTGTTACCCACAAATAATTACACTTGCCAGATACTGTGTTTGTGGAGTCAAGGAAGAATCTAGTTGGATCTGTGCAAAGACAGCTGGATTCCATGAAATCTGGAACTGTCAATTAAAATAGCCTCCTAATATTCTCAGCTGGGGAACCAGGTATCAAGGAAAGATTTTTAAAATGAGACTTCAAACATTCTTCTTATGGCAGTTATAGCATGGCATAATCCGTATTGTTTTCCTAACAACTCACAGCTCTACTGTGGCTGGCTGGCTTGGGTAAACTCCTCAGAAGTGTTGGAGCTTCAGGTCACTACTGGCTAGGAACAAAGTCATTCAGAGGGTGATAAGAAGACATCTCAGCTTGATAGCAAAGGCAACAAAATGTCATATACAACTCAAGTCCAATTTTGACTTTAATGGAGAGCAAGTTTCAAATGTCATGTAACTTGATCCTTACAGAGTTCTAGATGACTTAGCTGGTTTTCCATCATGCTCTGATAGCAGACAAGGCAAAAAAAGGTTGTCTGCCTTCAAGATTTGTGTCTTTAGCATGTTCTGGAGTTCTCAGGAGGAATACAAAGCACAGGATTTGATGTAGCTTTTTGAAATACATCTTTTGTCCTTGTCCCAAATGCCTGTTCCAAGGGGACACTTCCACTGCCCACCAAGAGATCTGCAAATGCCTCTCTGGTCTTGGGACAATAAATACAATGGAAACAGTCTAATTTCTGAAATTGTTCACTTGGAGCAGTAATGAGTTAGAGTAAAAGGCAATTTGTCCACTTGCTTTTCTCATTTTGGAGCAATGAACAGAGAGATGTAGGCACTTAATTATTCCCAGAAAGTTTATCAGACTAGCAGAAGCACTAACAAAGACAGTTTTCTCGTAATTCCAACTCACTCTCCAGATACTTTACAGTATTTCACTCTAAGCAGTACTGCTATTGTTCCCCACTTTGCCCCACCAGCTGTTTCGCTGATCCAACTAGTCCTTAACTGCTGACCGGACAAAAAACATAAATTAATGGGTCAGACCACAGGCTGAAGAAAACACCCAGTGAGCTCAAGCTGCAGTTCCTTTTACAGTGGATCTCCTGCCCAAGCTTCGGCTTTGATAAAACTTGTGGAAATACAATCCTCCAAGAAGGATTGGTGAATACCTTCAATGACTGTTATAAGACAGAATGAATGATGGCAAGCAGAGAGCATATTTATATATCCTGATTCCTGATGAAAATCAGACCAATTGTTCATTTAGAAAGAAGTTCTTTTTTGAAGGATCCATTTTCTGATATTTAGGGAATTTGACAAGGGAAAATATTTAAAAGGAAGGAAGCAAAAGTAAATTTTGGTGCCCTCAAAGGGCTCACTGCAATCCACATTCTAACAAATGCTGTAAGTATAGAGAGTGAATGCAGAAATTTCTGATGAAGGGTTTCTATTTTAATTCTCACCCACACTACTTTATAGTTGGAACAAATCAATTTTCTGACCCGCTCTACAAATAATCTCTCCTGCCTGCTGTCATCTTCTTTTGCCCTCCAAACTACAAAACTAGCTAGAAGTATGCAGAGTTGCCAGCAGCAAGAATGCATTACTTCTTAGTATTTGATTATTGTGAAGGTGAGCTGAATAGAAAGAGCTCTGTTCTAGATGACATTTGTCATTCATCACTGTTAGCTTATTATAGGTGCAGAGCATTGGAAAGAGGACAGTCACCTGGCTTCTGAAGAGAACAGGCTTCTGGAAGCTGTTGGAGGCGAGTAAAGATGGCATTCTTCGTGGGTGGTGGCTCCCTTACTACATCTTCACTTGTGCTTTAGGAAAGGTAATACTGGATGCACAGACCAGTACACTAGAAAACCACTGGCAATTACAAACAATGGAGTTCTTTTGCAGAGGAAGTAGTTTTCTCTACCACCACCTAAGATCTTTAAATGAATCCAAGCCATTAGCAGCCTGCAAGCCCTGTAGCACACCTGTTTTTACTTTGGAAATGGATCTATGCCGCATACTCTTGCAACATCCAGCTCTTAGAGCAGGGCAGGAAGTCTGTGTGCCCAAAGCAATGAGTTATTGCTCTCCTCTTTTCTCCTTGAGGGAGTCCTAGGCCTGTGCTTATCCCAATATACTGCTATTAATAATACCACACCTGGTAACTCAGATCTGCTCTTGAAAAGAGCATGTACACTGCCATTTCTGATAGTAAATGTCAAACCACTCAGTGTTTCCTTTGTAATATCCTCTAGGGTGGAAGTGTTTTTTTTTAAATTGAGATGGCAAATGCATTTCACACCTTAATTTCAGGACTGTCATCCAGAGAGACAAGCAATAGCCAGGAACTGAAAAGAAGGCTCCCCTTTCATATCCCTAGTGGGCACACTGTTCTGCAAAACATGCTTCTCTGCCTGTTAAAGAAGCACTGACAGCTAGTTTATGCTGCAGGCTTGATGGTACTATGGAACAGCTCAGATGTTTCAGGTCTTTTTGCACAGGCCATCACTTTGTCATAAGGAGATCAATCACCCCATGGTGTGCCACGGAAGTTATTTTCACAAGTTCAGACTGGCGGGCCATGAGAAGAGTACAGGGCAGGAGGAAAGCAATAGCATGGCATGTACCCTTTAACAAAGATTCAACTAGACAGTATATGTCTCCCATTACATGATCCTTACCTGATGCTTTAGTAAGTTTTTCTGGGCCCTTGACAAGTCAGAGGAATACCGATCTCTGTTAGTTTTTGTATCTGACTGTCATACCCAATATGTAACTAATGGAGACAATTGCCTGCCAAACAAATTCTCCCTGTGCCAACGTTACAACCCCTCTTGCTTTCCTTCTGTCCTATTAAAATCTGACAAATCAATAAGGGGGTGGCCCCTGGCACAGGTTGCATGGAAGACATGGCAGCAAAATATATAAAGACGGTAGCATCTGTAGAAGGCAGAGGTATTGTGGAAAGGTGGAAGACTTTTCTGTTTTTCCTCCTGTTTTCCCTGAATTTTTACAAGCACGTTTAGCCTCCAGTTTGGAAGAATACTGTGATGTACCAGAAGAAGGTTCTTCACCGCTACTCTGGCTGATCATCAGACACAGGAGGTCATCAGAACCAACCCATCCGTGGATGCTACTTTTCTTCCAAGTATAGCTGAAGTTCATGTAACACTCACTGTCACTTTCCTGGAAAGGGACAGATCTCCTCACACATGGCTGTCCAGAGGGCTCTCTGCATGCTTTCCTCTGGATGCTGAAATGGCAACGCAACTCCTGTACTCCTGATGCCAGTCCTCTAAAGCACATCAGGCAATAACTGAGCTCACATGACTTGAAAATCGGGACAAAATATCTCATCAATTTGAAATCTATTTTTCTGGGGTGCTTGTCTGGATTTTTTTAAAAAAAAAACTTGTTTTTTTAAATTATTGACCTCAGACAAACCAGTGGATAAATTATATTTTTTCCTTTGTCAGCTGTTTGTTATCAGAGGAAATGTCCTCAGAGCAGGACTTAGTGTTTTTTTCTGCTTTATCTGTGCAGCAAATTCCATTAAGTAAAATTTAATGCCAAAGCTCTCAGATCTGCATTCCTGTGGAATGACTGTTGGGGGGGGGGCATTGTCTTTGAATCAGGAGCAAACACAAGCTGATAAAACACTTGTTGGATTATTTAGTCATGCCATCTTTTGCTGGATAGCTAACACACATATACAAATCAGTAAAGGCAAAAGTATTTCCGAAGTGGAATATTGGTGATTCCTGAAAGATACAGCAATGGTCTTAGGCAAGAAAGCAACCCTGCTGGTGATTAAGCTGTTCCTGACATACATAACAGCCTGAACAAGATCTCCCTTTGCCCGCTCAGAGTGACAAATCTTGTTTGTATTCAGTAATGTTGTGCAGCAACGCACACAGGGAGAGAAAACATCACCCTATTCTATCTTCTCAGAAATGTGACTGTGGCTGATTCTCCATTGCTTTGCACCATGTGATGTAGTAGCTAGAGGAAGACGAAAAGTCATCTTCTCATCCATGTGTGTAGAAAGAGGGGCAGAGCAAGCTGGGGCAGAACAGCTTCTTGCTCAGCTCATGGGGGGCAAGGGTCCGACAGCATTGTCAAGCCTTGAAAGAGACTGCCATTTCATTGGGAGTAACTGCCTTGCTTGTCTCCCAGAGCCATCACAGTGTGCCATACTTTTCCAACTGGAAACTCACTGACCAAAAATCATAGGACCATTGCCTAGCAGTAATTAGGGTATTTCATAGAACCATAGAATTGTTTGGCTGGAAAAGACCTTTGAGTTCATCAAGTCCAATGGTACCTGTCTACTACTAAACCATATCTCTGAGCCCTTCACCTACCTGTCTTTTAAATACCTCCGGGGACAGCGACTCAACCACCTCTCTGGGCAGCCTCTGACAGTGCCCAATAACCGTTTTGGTGAAGAAATTTTTCCTGATGTCTAACCTGAATCTCCGCTGTTGTAACTTGAGGACTTGTCTCTTTCCTCTCACTTCTCCCTTCTATAGGGCATAAGAGAATACATAGAACTAAGTATTAAAATAATTTTAAGTATTAAAATAATTTTAAGTATTAAAACTATTACTGGTAGCAAGACTGTGAAGACTCTCCTACAGCACTGCTGCTCATAACAGACATGAAGGTTTTGTTGAAAACCTTTTAACTTAAAGTTGATCTACTTGTGAATATCAGTATCTAATCTGCTAGGCTGCAGAACATGGCCTATGCACATGACTTGCATATGGATCAGAAGCTGAGAGATGAATAATGCCCAAATATCAAAAACTATTGGATTTGTTCAGATCCATGTGTTTAGCCACCATGGTTTTCAGAGAAAGCTGACAAATGGATGCGAAGTGCTGTGCTGCCTGGTAACTGTCAAAACACAAAAGCAGCACAACTGCCGTGATGATCCCAGACCTAATGGTGTTCAGGCTATCTGATTGATGCCTACATGATCTAGACCCAATTTTAAGACCATGAGCAGGGTGTTGGTTAACTTCAACTAGCCACTAATCAGTTAAATAAACGTTGTGCACAGAGGCAGCAGAAAGACTTCTTCCAGAACAGGGATAAACCACTTCATGCTTTTCAATTTGAACTCAAGCCAAGCCCAGTCTTCTTCAGCAGTTTCCCTCACTCAGGTACATGAAGTCACAGTCAGCCAGAGCGAACTGCCATTTGGTTCCTTCTACAAAGAAACTGTATTTTCACAGACTGCCTTCTCAGAGCTGCCAGTGCTAAACATGATTTATATAAGGTGAGACAGAAAACCATGGATTACAACATTGTAGTCTGCAATATCCATTAATTGACTATTCTTTCTTGAAGGTTCCAAATTTTGCTGAACAATGGCTCAAGTGTTATCATCTGGCTAAGGACATTTCTGCACAGTGCAGTGACTGCTCAGCTGTGCTTTAGCAGAGGAGGGATATGCCTCTGACTCTCCTCTGTCTTCAGACTAAACACAGAGTTTGCAAAGCAACGCATAGGGAGATTTTAGTGCCTGAGGAAGGAGGACACCTTAGACACTTGTCTACGCCTGCCACAAGTGAGCTGCAGAGAACTAGAGCAGAGTATGAGATATAACCTCTCTCAGGATCCTCAGCGTAAACACTTCATCTCCTAAACAGAAGGCTCCTGTCTCCATGCATGCGAGCACAGCTCTGCACAGAGTAACCATGGTCATAGAATCATAGAATGCTTTGAGCTGGAAGGGACCTTTACAGGTCATCTAGTTCAACTCCCCTGCTGGAGCAGGGACATCTTTAACTAGATCCAGTTAGTCACATGTAATGATTATCTGACCGGGATGAGGGAGGGAGCAGCTCAGATCCTTGCACTGATGGATTTGTAGGAGGTAGAGGGCAGGAACTTTAGCCTTCTTTTCTCAAAGGGAAAACAGCATTTCATGCACTAGCCTACTTGACTACTCCAATACAGGGCTCCTACACCCTTCCCTGCTGGAGCTGATTGTTGCAAGATGCTATACGTGCCTTGGCTTTTGTAATGTCAAAGGCTTTTCTGAATAGGCTTGCTGCAAATAGAAACCTGCAACTCCGCAGCCTGTCTTTTACTCTCATCTTAGTACTTTTTCACCCAAGTTGCTTTGTCTGTGTTTTCCAGACCATCTGCTTGGAATGTTCTCACTTTGTTGCTTTGCTGCGGTTGTCTTGATCTTGCATTTGTGGCTCTGCCACTGTTAATGTGGTAGACTCCCATGGGAAGTGACTGTCACTGATGTGAGAAGTCTGACTGCTTTCCTCGTTTTTACCTGCTTTTTTTGGTTTCTTTGCTTTATATTTTGGAACTTTGTTACATGGATGCACGGAGCTTAACAAACACTCAGTGTGCAGCACTTACATTTGACAAAGGGAGCATTAGTGTCTACAGCATCCCGTAAGCAGGGAGAACTAAGAGGGAGTCTGTGTACCTAATGAAAAGCTTTGTGATTCCTATTAGGAAGTATTATGGGAACCATCTGCTGCCCTGGAGGTAAAATCAGGAAAAGGACAGTTGTCTGAAAACCTCCATTGCTTCTCTCCCCACTCGCTGTCAAAGAGTTTTTTCTTTCCTCTTTTCTTCTTCACTCATTTAATTTTTATTTCCACCTAAAAGTAACTTCCACCACTACAGTCAATGCATGCTACAGATTGTGCTAATAATTAGTTGTGCACCTGTCTTAACATGCTTCATGCGGCAGGTTCTGCGCTGTACAAGTGACAAAGCCAGAGAAATTATAGTCCTTAGGTAAAGCCTTATCTAGGAGCTCCTGCGCTCATTGATAAGGATGCATATAGGCTCAGTTTCAGCTTCTGGATTCCTCTGTGCTGCCTGCATTGGAACAGGTGTAGTCTTGGAGGCAATTTGGGACCCTGCCTCGGGCTCATCGGGGTCCCACTTCGTGAACAGTCAGTGCTGAAAATCCCAATGACTAGACCAGCTAGATTTGGGTGGTGGAATGTCTTTAGGAAACTGTGTGTATCAACCCCTTCTAAGTGTGCTAGGTTCCTGGCCCAGATGAAGGAGTACTAAGTAAGCAGGCTGATGCCCAGATCTACAGCATACTATAGATGCGTTTAACACAAATCAATTGTCATTGCTTTTCAATCACGGGCAGATATGTTTGCTAATAAATCATTGATCAATGTGACAAAGTTTAATAACAACAATTGGCCCACAAAATGCTGCTGTTCCCTCTACTGTGTAGGGGTACCAGTTCCACACCCCCCCACCCCCCTGTAAGGAAAGCTTGCTTTCAATGGGATGTGTTTGGGAATGTGAATACCCAACAGGAAAGGGTGAGAGCTGCTGGGCCACAGCTACTTTGCCTGATTGAAAGAATACAACTGTTTTGCTGAGCTTGGTTCCTAGTGTCACTATGATTATGAATTCAGTTGTTCATATGTTGTCACAGGCATTTTTCATGGATTAGGTTTCCACTCTGGCTCCAGGGCACTCTGTACCTCTGCTGACTTTTTGGCTTGCTAAGCCTGCAAGGATAAGCTAGTGAAAGGGACATGATTTTGGAAAAAACAGGCAGCTCATTCCATTACGGGTGGGAACCATCTCATGCTTCATAGGTGTCAGATAAACATAGCAAACAGATGATGTCAGCTCTGTGGCAATGAGACAAAAAAGACTTACATCTGCTAAGAAATGTTGAGGGCCAACTTCTGACACTCTCTGGCTCTTCTGACTGTCTTACCTTTGCATTAGTGACCCTAGAGAAGACACTGGCAGAAGCTGCATCAGGAGGTGCTGCTGTGAGGAGGGAGTGGAGTGATCTGGGTGGAACTGCTACTGAAGTGCTACTACTTGGGAAATCCCACGAGCCAGCATTGTCTAAAGTATTATTATAGTAATTAACAGGCTCTGTAAACACCTCTGAATTTCCAGAAGTTCAGTTTTAATGACCTCACCTCAGGGATCGATGTTTCCTGGCTAGACTACAGCCAGTAAGGGTTATTTGAACTTCTATGCACTTCATCTAGGGAGTACAATGATTTTAGAAACAGTTTTTGCAGTCACAGCATTACAGCACAGGATATATCTATGTGTTGCAGTGTGTATCTGCACTTTGTTGCTGTGGCAAATCTGGATTTCCAGGGATCCGTAAAAGCACTAGGTTAACTTCAAGAATCCAATTATGCAGGCACTACATTCGGACATGCAGCTGGACTTCAGGAAGTGTTAGACTTTGATGTCAAATGTGCAGGTGTGGCTTTTCCTAAGCACACAATTCTTGCCCCTTTCCTCCACACCACCTCTCTCCCTGGTATCATGGCAGGTCTGTGGCCATTACAGGGTGACCTGTTATCCCTCTCCCTGCAACTTGGCCAAACAGCACCATGGCAATGAGGTGGCCTCATGGTTACTGCTGGGTGACCACAGCTCTCCTTGGTAGAGTGGTGGATGTCGGCTGAAGCATGGCTCAGGACTAGGGCATCTGGAAACCTGCTGCTGAGCATCCCTTGCCAGCTACCTATGGCACACCTATGGGAGGCAAGCTCTCATTGCCCTGTGCTCCCCTGGCTGTTGTGAGGAGATGCAGCACTGCCAGCCATCTCCTCTCAGGCAGAAAACCCTGTAATCATAGGTCAGACACCACTGGTTTTGGATCTTGGAGATGAGATATTGCCCCTGAGCTGAGCAGGACAGGTGGCATTACTAATGTGCCTGCAGGGCTTGGGGTTGGGGTTTGGGTTGGCCCCTCCTGGCAAGCCCGAGGGAGTTCTGCAGCCCTCCTCAGGAATGGTCCCCATCCCCTTCTATCCTCTTACCCTTTTATTGGTGGCTGTTTACACCAGACCATAATGGCCAGGTGTGTCCTGCTCTCTCTTTCACCCTTCGTGGCCTTTTTCCTGTCCCTACCCAAACTGGCTGGGCTGCAGCAAGTGATGTGCACAGTGGCACTCAGAGCTAGGGTGGGAGGCAGACCAAAAAGTTAGCCCAGCCTAACTTTTTGGTTGTTGACAGATAGTGCATGGGCAGAAAGGCTGCTGTGTGGTTTCCACATTGCCGTCCTTCCAGCTCCAGGCTCCATATCTGCTCCCACCCAGCCGCAAGCGATGACGCCCAGAAAGAGTGTGACTAGTCTTGGGGTAAAACAGCCTTTTATTCCTTCTCACCCTGACTCCACAGCCTTCTTCTCTCTGCATTTTTCTCTCTGCTCTCCTGCTTTCCCCCAGCTCATCTCTCTAGGATGCTCTGCCTCTGCTTCTGCTACCTAGATGGCTCTGGGGCAGGCGGGAGAAGCTCATAAGGAGATGCAAGGCACCTGCCAGCTCCTCCAGGTGCTGCCCGTCTGTCCACTGTTGGGGGCTGCCAGGAGGACAGCTGGTGTCCTCATCCTTACAAAGCAGCCCAAGTACTTAGCACAGAGCCTGTCATCTTGTGCCTGAGGGTTATTGAAAGAGAGTGAAGGGGAGGGAGTACCTTTCCCCACTGTGTACAGCTTGGAAAGAAACACAATTTGTTATGATGCCAGAGCATCAAGCATGTTATTGCTTAATTTGCCTTGTGGGCCTCTTGCATAGCTTACATCACAGCATTTCAACTCAGACCCATATGTTATCAGCTGCTAAAAGGACTAATCTGAAAAATATCTGACACTGTATGTAACTCTCCTAGCTGCTGAAATAATTCAAACAGATATGCTGTGCTTCTGTTAACACTCCCTTAGACACCTATAAAAATGCTAGTTGTACAAGAATGTAGATGCTTTTGTACCCCTGAAAGCAAAGATCTCTCCCAGTTTTTGGGAGAGAGCTCATCCTTAGAGAAGGCATTAAAGATAGATAGGTTGAAGAATATGAGCGGCTAAAAATTGCCTTTGCAACTCTAGCTCAAATTTGCCTCCCTTACCTACTCTATTATGTACTCTGTATGATACTTCAGGCTGTACAAAGCGCCCAATGTTTGATTAATCCTTTGCATGCAAGCAGGAATCCTGCCCTTCAGTGTGAAAGGTATTCACAGCTATTCCCAAAGGCAGAGTAAAACTTGGCTGAAGTTTGTGACCCAGTCAGACTCCACTCCCACTAAGCCTGATGTTGTGGTGGATAAGATGTCAGCATCTTTTCTCTGCTTTTGCCTTTTTAATTTGTCAACATCACAATAGACTTCCTAGTTTTTATTTGTGTGTTTGGGTCTCCTATCTGGCAAGTACACCTGCCTTTTCAGTTCTTTATTGTACAGTCTCTACCCCAGAGCCCCATGTGGGTGGTGTCACCAGGCTTGCCCGCTGTATTTGTCTCCCAGGCGCAAAGTCAGGACATTAGTGTGATTGATCCAAAGGGCGAGCTTGAAATTAGCTGTCTGAGATTAAAAGGAACCCCTGTTCCGGCAGATGTGCATAAAATATGGCAGCCTGGGAACAAGATCATAGAATCATAGAATAGTTTGCGTTGGAAAGGACCTTAAAGATCACCTAGTTCAAATCTACCTGCCATAGGCAGGGACACTTCCCACTAGACCAGGCTGATCAAGGTCGCATCCAAACTGGCCTTGAAAGCTTCCAGGGACTGGGCATCCACAACTTCCCTGGGCAACCTGTTTCAGTGTCTTGCCTTTCTTATCGTGAAGAATCTCTTCCTAATCTAAATCTTCCTCCTTCCAATTTAAAGCCATTCCCCCACATCCTATCACTCCATGCCCTTGCAGAAAGTCTCTCCCCAGCTCTCTTGTAGGCCTCTTCAGGTACTGGAAGGCTGCTCTAATGTTTCCCTGAAGCCTTCTCTTCTCCAGGCTGAACAACCTCAACTTTCTTAGTTGTCCTCATATGGGAGGTTCTCCAGCCCTCTGATCATCTTCGTAGCCCTCCTTCACACCTGTTCCAACAGTTCCATATCTTTCTTATGTTGGTTATTCCAGAGCTGGACACAGTAGTCCAGGTAGGGTATCAAGAGAGTGGAGCAAAGGGGCAGAATCACCTCCCTCGATCTCCTGGTCACGCTTCTTTTGATGCAACTCAGGATATGATTGGCCTTCTGAGCTGCGAGCACACACTGCTTGAGCTCATGTTGAGCTTCTCATCAACCAGCACCCACAAGTCCTTCTCCATTGGGCTGCTCTCAGTCACGTGTTTCCACAACCTGTATTGAAAGCGCAGATCGCCCTGACCCAGGACCTTGCACTTGGCCTTGTTGAACCTCATGAAATTCACACAGGTCCACCTCCCCAGCTTGTCCAGGTTCCTTTGGATGACATTCTGTCCGTCTGGTGAGACAGTTGCACCACTCAGCTTGGTGTCATCTGCAAACTTGCTGAGACTGTGCTTGTTCTCCCTGTCTATATCCTTGATGAAAATTTTAAACAGCGCCGGTCCCAGTGCAGACCCTGAAGGACACCACTTGTCATGGATCTTCACCTGGACATCAAGCAGTTGACCACTAGTCTCTAAATGCAACCATCCAACCAATTCCTTATCCACTGAACACCCCACCCATCAAAACCATACCTCTTCAATTTAGAGACAAGGAAGTTATGGGAGCCTGTGTAAAGGGCTTTACAGAAGTCCATTGTTATGTCCATTGCTTTCCCTGTGTGGTCTATTGCTTTTCTACTTATGTGGTCACCTCATAATAAAAAGCCACTAGGTTGGTTAGGCAGGACCTGCCCTTGGTGAAACCATGCTGGCTGTCAACTCACCTGCCTGTCCTTCATGTGCATTTTCATCTGTAAACTTGTGGTCCATTCCTGGAAGGCAAGGGTAGCTGCCTATAGTCAGTCTGCTTTGAATTGACCCAGGTGTGTTAAAGGCTGGAAGGGAATATTTCATTTGAAGTGCCTCGTCCTGAAGTCCCTCAGAAAGAGAGAAAGTGTAGGCAGATGCAAACCAGCACAGTGCATGCAGCTGGATAAAGCAAATCCATCTCTCCTTACACCAGACATGAGAGGGGTGTCTAACAAGTAATATTGGAAAAAGATAACTGGATTCAACCCTTCCAGTTAGCTCACAGAGGAGATGCCTTGGCTGAAGCTGAGTCAGTGTCTTTAAACCAATTTTTCTTGCCTGCTACAGAACTGCCTGAGAAAGCTGGCATGGCTAGACAGACTAGAAGCTACTTTCACAGTCTCTCTGCCTTCTTTTAGCACGTTCTTTTTTTATGACCTTGCATCAAGTAGACCTTTGACAATGACCTAAGCATAGCTGGGTTGATTATTGAATCATTTGCACAGCCTATATATCAACATATGCGATGACTGCATTTACAGTCATGACTATGCTACTTGAGAAAAAACAAGAAAATATAAAACCCCCACTTATTATAGCTGGTAAATAGGCAAAACACTGCAGATGTCACAGATTTTTTTTCCCAGGTCCCTTTAATTTCAAAATTTATCATCTCACTCTGTCCCGTGACTGGGTACCTCCCTGCATAAAACAGAATCACAAGGCTATAGGGACTTAGCTGCCCTAAAGAGGGAACTAAGACTGTACACTCTTTTCACTTTTATTTTGTCCATAACTTCTGGAAGCCTCTTTCTATTGCATTTATTTAGCTTCCAGTGCTCTTAGTCTGAAATTGAATTTGCCTGTCCCCTACCAGGGTATTTTAATGCATGAATAGCACTGAATAAGATAGATCAGCACTAAAGCAAGACGAGAAATCTGATCAAATTTCTTGCTTGCTCTTGTTGGCTACAGCAATACAGTCTACACATCCAGAAAATTATTTTCTGAGGCGCTGCACTTCACTGTAGAAGTTGACTCAAAAGAAAAGTTAACCTTTTGACTTTTATCTTGCTTAGGCTATTTCCTACCTCCACAAGCATCTTTGATTTCTCTTGCAATTGCATAGAAAGAAAAATGTAACTCAGCACCATCAACTAAAAAAAGAAGCCAGATGATGCATTTTAATATGATTAAGATGCCTACATTTTCTTTTTCCAAGTGCAGTTTCAAGTGATGAACTCTTAGAATTGCATGTATGTCTTTAAGAGATGTTTTTAATCAAAAAATTATAACAGGGAACAAAGGACTTTTGGCTTTTTACTTTTGGTGCAGAGTGAGGTAAGGAGACAGCAGCTTGCCAATGCTGTAGGGTACGGTCGCTCAGCTTGTGTCCTTATGTAGGTCAGATTGTTAATGGAGATAGAGTTTTTAGTAATTATAGCTAAGACAACTAGTTTGAGACATCAATGCTGCTGGGCATCTTCTTGTGAGAAGGGACAGGTTCAGTACCTGGAGAGGCACAGGAAACGTAGGCTGTTAACTGTGAAAACAACAGAGATGGCCAAGGGGCAAGGTATGTCACTGAAGAACGTGTCTACCTTGATCCATTCTCACCTTTCCAGTGCCTGTCCTTGAAACACATAGATCCTGTTCAGGTAGACCACTTCTTTCCTTTTTGCTAGCATAAGAGGCATTTTCCTGGAGTTTACACCAATTTGTTTACCACTTATGAAGAATGTAGTGAGTTCATGGTCCGTGGGAGCCTAGTCGACTCTCTGGGCTCAGACATGGCAGATCCTACAGACTGTAGTTGAAGAAGTGATAAATCTGGCAAGGTGCAAGTGCAACCTGGTAAATCGTGGCAATCCTTGCAAAAAGTCCACAGCACATCTCAGAGAAATCTAGCTTACCAACCCCTGAGATTCTGTGGAGCAGTGAGAAAATGTTACCCGATCTGTTGCTAAACCCTCTTGAGAAACAAAATTCTCAGTCTTCTGCAAGTGAAAAGCTGCATCAGCTGGATGAAGCGTGGCAAGACCGGAACAATGTCGTTATGAAAAGGTGCCCTGGCTGCAGCCACCCAGGAGTTAAGCTATGACCTCTGAAAAGAAAAATTGGACGGGCAAAAGACCAAACAGCGAATCTTTGTCCCCCATTTGGGTGTAAGAAACAGAAGTTTGTATTCTAGTAGTTTGTGTTTTCATTCCCGGAGGCCAAGGTAGAATTAGACAGAGGGTAACCAGGACAAACATCAGACTGTGGATTAGGATCAGCACTTACGTGCTGTTTTGGAAGATGGGGGTGTTTCTGCTCAGAAGTGTGGAAAAGTCAGAGCAGCAAGGAGACAAGAATGCTCTAATGAGCACAATTCAGACATCCCATAGGCCTGCTGATTGGCACAGTGCCTGGGATTTGCTAGTGGATGACCATATAATCATGCCTTAGCCAATCAGTTAAGCCAGTCTTCCTTTATCCTTAGAGCAAATGAGGAAAGGCTTCAGTTTCTGGAACTGTACTGCTGGTAATTGCAAAAATCCATTGTCGTTTTGTTTCTGCTCGGGGGGTGGCGGGTCTCAACTTGCCAGTGGGCAAGCAGACCTCCTCCCACTGTGCAGCAGGCTCCCTTGCAGACAGAATGACACTTCTAAGTTCACATTTATTTTTCTCTAGTCCTGCTTGCACAGGGCTAACTTCTATCAAGCTGTTTCTAGTCACTGTGCACAGTTGTTTGCAGTAAAGCAGATACTGTCTGTTTTTTCAACAGCAGCCTGCAACCTTATGAAGCTCGATTATTCAGCACTTACACTGGTTTTCTTCCTCTTCTTAGTACTTGCTCTTGATGACCAGGCAGGTGTTCCTGTTAGCACAGGAGACACAAGAAAGATGACTGCTGTGCATAGCCTCTCTTGAGTAAGCTTTTTGTGAACTAATAAAAGCATTTGTCCTGTCCTTGGCTGCTGAACTCTGGCTGCAGCACTCTGGCTGCAGCATGTAGATATTAGCGGAAGGGGGACTATGGATAGGCTCAAGCAGAGCTGCAACTCCTGGTTACTCAGCCCAAAGGTCTGTAGTGATGTCCCTAACAGGGGTGGAGGATTCCTAAGTGTTACAGCTGTGCTGAATTCTTGCTCCCTCTCATTAGCAAGAAAATCACACCACCCCTTTCTGGTTACGCCCTGTGAACTGTTCCTACTTTCCTTACCCAAAGATCATAAATACTTACTACTGGCCAGCTGCTTGCCCTATTCCACTTGGAGATGTCCAAGCATACTTACTAGGCAGCTTATAAGAAATGGGAGCATCAGAGAGGTACTCTTTGCCTCCTGTATTTGAAACTTTGAAACATATTTCACACGCAACCAAAAAGTCATCTTCTGAGCACCAGACATCATGGAACAAGAACAAACCATATTTGTTGAGTTCTACAAACAGCTTTGTTGCGTTTAAGCTGCCAGAAGGGGCCTGGAGGCGTTCTTCTCTTCTTATCCACTAACAGTACTGGGCTTAAATGCATTTTGTTCTGGGGCACTGTATGGGATTAGCATTTCATACTCCAAACATGTGTCATTTGTAGCTGAAACTTCCTGCAAGCTAGCTGAGAGAGACCCCAAAAGTGTGTTAGTGGTAACAAACTTTGGCTATAACAAGGTTACATACTGTACAGTACTGTGACATTATCACTGTCACTTACAGTGACATTGTAGCATTAGCAACCCTATTTTTAATCTGAGTCATTGCATTAGTGATTGCAAGGAAGTTATTCATGCCTCTGCCAAACCTTTGCAGCTTTGTGAATGAAGGAAGGAGCAAACGTTATCTTTTGAGAAGCTGCAGAATGATCACCTATAGGAAAAAAACATGGAGATACTGAGCCTAATCTGCAGATGCAAATGAGCCTTACAATCATTTTAGATGGTTTTCTCCTCTAGGGCAAGTCATTACTTTTCAAAGAACAAGAAATGCAGCAAAGTTTCTACTAGGAAGTGTTGGGGTGAAAACTGTGCACTTAAGACAATTATCACAATTTCTACTTTAAAAGCAAGTAGCTTCTTCTGTGGAGAGGCATGAAAGCACTAACGATTAGTAAGGAGGCTTCTCTTTGCCTAACTGCTTTAAAGCTTTTGCACTTCCCAAAGCTGCTCATGCAGAATCTGACCTCAGGCATTTCTCCTGTTTCATGTGACAGTGGAAAAGACCGTTGCAAAGAGGTGGGATTCAGCGTAAGTAATTTTGTACTTTGACTCCATGAGTCAGCTATCTTGGGGAGCGGGATGGCGGGCAGTTTACTCCTCTGAGTACAAGAGCAGGAGTTAGGACCAATGTGTTCAGCTATACAGATAGATCAGAAATTCCTGGAAATGTCTGCTGCTGAACACCTTCTCACTGTTCACACAGGCTTAGCCAAACTGGTAGATCAATGTTAACTAGCAAAGGAGAGAGCTTGATCCGCACTACAAAATCTTGACAAAAGCTTAGCCTAGGAAAGTGGTCATGTGGTCAGTATATAGTAGCCTCCCTGCTATCACTGCTGCTTTGCACTCAGGAGCAAGAAAGATATCCTTTCCACTTAGAAGGGTCCTATCTTGCAAAGTCTTGGGGACTCTCACAGAGAGATCAGACCTTTTAGAGTCACTAAGTGCGTTCTCCAGAAGAGTTTACATTTGAATGAGTGCAGCTACGTGCTTAAGGCAAAATAAACATCTTGCATGGATAGTGAATGACATTCAGAAAGATCTTGCCAGGTAGGTAACAATGTTTATCTACGGATGAATAGGACAGCTGGTTACATAACTACAGTCACTGGACACTCATGTTACTGCTTGAATGTATATTGAATGGTTGTGACCTTGTTGTCCCAGCCACCAAGAAACAGCATCATTTAAACCAGTCACCTTTCTTTCTTGAAAAGGCTGCAGTGCACTTGCTGCCAGGAGGCTCCATGTTGGCAGTGGGTGAGATCACCTACAGTCCAAGTGCCCTCAGGCTTTGCAGGACTCTTACCCAGCCTGCAGGCGAAACTTTCCATTGCACTTCATCATCTCAGCTCCCACCCATCAGCCCTCCAAGAAACCATGGAAAACATTTGCTCTTTGATGCTAGAGATTGTTCGGGTTCTAAGTCACTGGGTGCTTCTGTTCTGAAGTAATTCTCACTGCCATAGCTGTCATAGCAGAGTATTGACACAGTGTCTAGTTTCAGGCCAAGACACAGAAAGCCAAGCTGTGCATTTGTTTCCTTCTCTTCCAGGCTGGAAGCAGCACAGCTGAGATCCTGGGTGTCCTCACTGGCTTCAGGAAGAAACCCCTGGATAGGTATCTTGAAGCCAAGGGGCTTCTCTGCCAGGCTGGTAGCACTTAACACCCTTGAAAGCAAGTTGCAGCCAAGAATGGCTGACCTTTGAAATCTCCACACATGCCTGGGGCATGACACACTGCAGCGCACTCAGATGGCCACCTGATTAGAGCAATGTTCTGAATACTTTTGGATCTCTCAGATTAGGTCTCTGGGTGCCAGTCGTTAGCTTCAAAGGATTTGAGCCTCTGCTTTGAATTCAGCATCACTTTATTCCTGAAGCAGTATGGCACATTTCCCATCACCTTAGCTTGCGATGAATAATACCTTACTTGGTAAGTGTAACAAAGGTAAATATAGGCTGGATGGCAAAGCTATTTATCTTTTACTTTTCAGTAATCCCCTTAGCTGTCTCCCCTTAGTTGTCTCCCCCGGCCCTCAGCTGCTCCACCCCCTCAGAAGCTCTTTTAATTTCCTTAATTCTGAGAGATGTGGTACATGCATGTGGGAATATGGTGGGAAACACACAAACTCAGCCCTTCTAGACCTTTAGCATCCTAGAACTACATGCTGACACTGATGATAAGATCCTGGTGAAATACCCAGCAAGCATGCTACTTTTTTGCAGCTGAGAATCTATTTCAACCACCTCGGGACCAAGATGAGAGCTGTTCTGCTGCTGAGCCACTAGAGCACTTATCAATCAAATGAAGTTGTAAGTTAGTGAGATTTACTAAAAATACCATGACTAAAGTCTTAGAAAGACAATTTTAACTCATTATGACAGGCACAAAAACATTCAGATATGCTCTAGACTGTATCAAGCAACCAAATAAAGGAAAGAGCTGGGGGTAGATTTACTGTTAAGACTATCTTGTTATCTGGACTTCAGGTTACCTAGATTTCCAGTCTGTAACCTGGATTTCAGTAGTCACAATCTCCTCTTTGGATTTTATAAATCTGTTTGTAAAAAGTCACTTAACTTCTATTTGAAAGAAGTTGGCATTTGGAAATGAAAGTAATAGGGACTGAAGTATAAGAATTCCTCTCTGTTATTTCACTGATATGACCCAGAATGTGTGATTTATTACCACAACTGAACAGCTAATTATAAAACAGACATTAGATAGCTTTGGTCTGCCACTTCTTATTTGGAGCTTTATTAATTTGATCTGTATTTCATAATTATTAGCAATCAGATAAATATTGCATATTTTACTTGAATGTGGTAAGATGGTATGTGCAGATGCTAAGATGCCAGAATTATAGTTTTTTAAAAGATTAATAAGGTTCATGTATCACTAGGATGGTGTTATTTTGTTTTCTAGAGCTTTTACTAAGGGATTATTTTAAAAATGTATGCAGGTTCATGAATTGCAGGTTCATGAATTTATACGGTGGTATTCATGTAAATAGTCTTTATTTCTTATAATTTTGGATTACTGTTTTCATGACGCCATAGTTCCCATTGCTTTTTCACGGAATGACGCTGTAGGTGCAGGTATCTGAGTTTCTTAACATCCATTCAGCAATTAATGTCTGTTTCTGTGGAAGATATGACCCACCTCATCCTTTGCTTTGGGGCCTTTGGGGTACGATGTTGGAGGACAATGTGGGAATCTCATGAGAGCCAGAACTTGGGATGAGAAGTGCTTTTTAAAGATTCTATCCCTCTGCCACATATAGAGGGCCCAGGGCCTATTATTTGGGCATCTTCCTTTCTACAGTTATTTCATTCTGAATCTCCCGCCCCTAAGAAGGCTCCTCTGCAAGCTGTGTTCTAGCCTCTCTGATTGAGTCATTCCCTTTCCATCTCTTCACAACCATACAGGTAAAATACCACCCTTATTTTTTTCTGCACTGCTGTGCAAAATGTATTTCCTCTTGGACGCAGGCGATTTTGCAGCTGCTGAATGGCCCTGTTGAGACATTTTTCCTTTCCTGCCACTAAGCATGCACTGAACATCAGGAAATCATTACAGCAAACTGGGAGACTGTATGAACACATACATAGTGAACACAAAACCCAACTGCCTGCAGTAATGTGCAGGGTAAGTTAAAATACCTCCTACACAGTATTTGGCTTCTGAAGCTTGGTTCCAAATTGGCTGTTACCAGAGTAATGATTTAATCAGTTGCTAACAATCACTGTCCTCCCTACCTACTGACAATCATGTAACCTTGCAATGATTCCCATGCCACCCCATCTTTTGCTGTCATCAGAAGAGCTGGCCATACTTTGGGTGGTTTCTATGCAGAGCTGCCAGGGTTCTTCTCTCCAGAGTTCCCAGGGCAACACATCAAGTGCAGGGAAATCTCTTGCTATCCTCAAGGGGAAGAAAAAAAATGGAAACATCAGCAGCCGTCATTTACGTTAAAAGTCCAGCTTCCAACTAAAGTTGGGCCTGTGTTACCTCCTGGACCTAAAGATTTAAGAGGGTCAGATCCAGCTTTCAAGGGCAATTCATTCTATTCATACTGATGGCTTTATCTCAGGTTCAGACAACCCATGCAGTGCTTACAAAGCCCAGAGTTCTAAATACCGGAGAGAGCCATACTGTCCTTAACTCCATTGACATGGCAGCCTTCCTACATGTGCATGGGCTCGATCAAGTTCTACCCTTTCCTTGCTGGGAGACGTGGAATTTCTCCTAAGTCCTTGTCTTGATGGGTGGAAACGGGGGCATCAAGAGCATACCAGTGATTCATCACATTTCTCCTCCCACACTTAGTCTGGAGACACAAGCAATAATTTTATGATCAGCAGAACTTTTCTAATAAGGGCTGCTTTGTAATAACTCCAGCAAAAGGTCATAGCATCGGGTAGAAGGAAGACTCTGGGATCAGAAATCTGTAAGGCTCTCTGTCTTTTTTCTGAATGGTAAAATGAGATTTAGCACTGAAGCATTCCAAAGTGCCTTTGTTAAGGGTTTGTTGTCAATACAGAAGAGTTCTTAGGTTCATAACCTGAGCACAGTCCACGTTCCTTTGCCTGGGCTACACAGGTTAATCATGAGTGACTAGCTGCAATTTCTTGAGGTATTTGATATAGTTTTCTTCCCATCAGCTATAGCTACACCAGAGAGAACTGGGGGAATGCATTATCCAAATAATGCGCTCATGACCAGATGGAGTTGGCATGTTAAGAGCATACCCAGCTGTGGGCTGCAGCAATAAGGATTTTCTTGCTTTTGTTGTAGTGTTCCTTCATTTCTTCTTCCAGACCATGCGGAGAAGTGTAGAGGCAGGAGCTTGGCAGAGACAGACAAGAGGATGAAGACAGCATGGAGTAACAAACAATGTTTTTGGAAGGACAGCCTTTTGGGGCACACAAGGATGTGTTCTCTAAAGCCCTCTGGTCTGTGTCAAGTGTGACATAAGGTCCCTAGTTCTGTTGATTCTAAGTGATTCTTAGGGTACTTAATTGCTTCAGAAACTCTCTGCCTTCCTCTCCCACCCCAGAAAGGTCAGTGGGGATGTGTGAGTAGGAGACTGGCTTCTCAGAGCAACCCATTCCCATTTCAACAGCCTGTGATGGAAGATAAGAAAAGCATCTTCTTTTTTTTTCAATAGTAGTACTGTGCAATGGAATGCTGGTTTGGGCTCGCTCTGAGGTGACAAAGCCCTATCCAACTAAGACATTCATGTGAGGTAAGTACCTTGACCATGCAGATTCCTGTCGACGGGATTCCCCTACATGCAATGGCAAGACAGGGAAGTTGTCAAAGAGGAACTGAATCTGTCCTGAGGTCTGACTAACCTCCCAGGTCTTCACCCTCTGTTTTGAGAATGGGGGATTGAAGGTGATAGGAAACACATACACCTGCCCTTGCCTCACTTTCTTCCTCCTATCCAGACTCTCTCTCTCCATTCCTTCGTACTTCTATCCTTCTATTCCAGCATTCCTTTTCAGTGTGGCATCTCATTCAGTAGGCGCTGGGGATCTGTTCCCACCACGCCTGGGAACAAATGGATGTGAAATACATCCAAGATGTCTTTGCTATGTTCCTCCCCCATTTGCTCACTCACAGGTTTTCTCCTCTTATTTTATGCTTGTTGATAGCAAATGACTTTACAAACTAGTATCATGTAAGGACAGCCAGATTAGATATCTGCCCTGCCCTCTCCCCAAAACAGCACAAAGGTGGAGAAAGGTGAGAGCAAGGCAAATACATACTGTATTTCCACCTTATACAACCTCCACATGTATTCTATTCAGATATTCTCCACATCTGATATGGTTTCCATGGATTTAATAATTCCCATTGGATTACTAAGATCTGGACTTCCCTTGATCCCACAGAAATATTTATGATCCACAGCCTCTTGCAGCAAAGATTTCTCCTACACATAGAATCATAGAATCACAGAATTACAGAATGGTTTGGGTTGGAAGTCACCTTAAAGATCATCCAGTTCCAACACCCCTGCCACGCACACTGACACCTCCCACTATATGAGGTTTCCCAAAGCCCCGTTCCAACCTGGCCTTGAACACCTCCAGGGGTGGGATAGCCAGAATTTCCCTGGGCAGCCTGTCCCAGTGTCTCACCACCCTCATAGTGAAGAATTTCTCCCCATTATCTAATCTAAATTTTATAATTTAAAGCCATTCCCATCATTAATAAACTACATGCCCTTGTAAGAAGTACCTCCCCAGCTTTCGTGTAAGCCTCCTTCAGGTACTGAAAGGCTGCTTTAAGGTGTCCCTGGAGCCTTCTCGTGTCTAGGCTAAAAATGCCTAATTGTCTCAGGCTGTCCTCACATGGGAGATGTTCCAGCCCTCTAACCACCTTTGTGGCTCTCCTCTGCACTTGAACACATTCATTTCCTTGCTATGCTGAAGACGGCAGAACTAAACGCAGTTCTTCAGATGTTCATGAGAACAGAGAGGGAGCTCAATGTGCTGGTCACACTTTGGATGCAGCCCAAGATACTGTTGGCTTTCTGGGCTGCAAGCACACATTGCCAACTCATGTTGAACTTCTCATCCACCAGCATGCCCAAGTCCTTCTCTGCAGGACTACTCTCATCCTCCACCTAGTCTGTATTTGTGATTGGGATTGCCCAATCCAGGATCAAGAGGATGGTGACAAAGCTGAAGTCATGGGACCTCCTTTTCCGAAAACAGGGGCTTCATTTGCATTCTCCCAGACCTCAGGAACCTCCCCTGCTTGCCATGATCTTTCAAAGACAATAGAGAGCAGCCTCACAATGAAAGCAGCCAGCTCCCTCAGCACTCGTGAAGGCAACTCAACAGGTCCCATGTACCAAAAAAGAATGGAAAACTTGTTACATGAAGAACCATATCTTTCAGAATATGGTGCCCAGTAGTTGTGATTGATAACTCAATTTGTTGCATGGGAAAAGGTACTGAACAGCCAGTCTTTTCCTACTCTCTACAAGGTAATTATGTTTTCATAGACTTCTCCGATATCTCCCCTCAGCTGTCTTTTTTTCCCAGACTGACGAGACCCAGCCTACTCGCAACCCCTGGACCTCACTGGCTCCAGGTATTTGTTCACTCACATTGCTCTCCAAACTCTTCCACATTATACTATTTCTACTCTGAGAGAAGAAGACCAGGACCGCTCACTGTATTTAAGATCTTCACAAATAATGAATTTATGCAGTGGCATGGTGATGTCATCTAATAATTCCTAGCATCTAATTTGCTTTATTGACTTACTGAGCAGTGAGGCGACAGTTTTGCAGAGCAGGCTCTCACAGCCTCAAGACTGTGTCATTTCTACCCCCCTTCCCCCCAATCCACCTTGAGTAGTAATTGTCAGGGCAAAGCTAATAATTCTAATTTAAGAAACTAAAAATCTTGTGCCTATGTGCAAGAGTGTCTTCCAGAGACCTCCATAGAGTCAGAAAACTCAGGGAACAGTGGCCTGCAAAGACAGAACAAGAGCTTTACAACATTTGGATCCAGAAAGATGGCGGTTAATGGTCTGACACAGTCTGCTGAGCAGCTGGGCCAGTACAACACATAAACAATTTAATCCAGCACCTCTTTTACTGAAAATCTGAAAATGAATAACAAAACCTTAATAAATCAACAATTACTTATTGCTGTATTTGGGATAATAAATTCTTTAGTTTATCAGTAGCTTGTGGCTTCCATAGCATGTTCTTTGAACAGTTTGCCTTTCAGTTACATCCCCTTTCTCTCCTGAACAATAAATTATCATTCATTTTTCTTTTAAAGGAAAAGAGGGGGGGAAAGAGGATATATTACATTTTTTTCAAAGAAAAATGAAACATATTTTTGACATATATCTTAAAATAATATGACAACTTTCTCTGCGTGTTAGATGCCTATGCATAAATAATAAAGGATGTTATGTTATTTACAGTGTTACACAATAAACTAAGAGAGTTTCATTTAACACATAATCCATAGACAGTAAATGATGAAAACACCTAAGTATGTACAGGATGTATTTACAATAGAATAGAGAATTACAAATGATGATAATTGGCCATGTTCTTTGTCTGCCCTTCTCTGCAGCATATCATAGGTGCTTTTTTGTTTTTTACTGAAAATAAGTTCTAGCTGATGGTAAGAGCCACACTGTGGGACCAAGAAGTGTTCAACAGGCTGAGAAGTGTGTCCTTTGAGGGGCACAAGTTTGCTATCCTGGATGCTCAGGAAACTGCTTGCAATGTATGTGAGAGAAGCAGGGAGATGCAGTGTTGTTTTGGAGAATTGGAGAAAGGAGATTTCCTGTTTCCCTGATAAAGGCAGTGATTGATCTCTTAAACCTGGGGATGTTGGAGTGGCTCAAGTGAGGATGGGAATAGGTAGGCCAAGAGGAGGGAGTAGTTTTTTCTCTGTTAAATGAGAACCTCTGTGGAGCTGTAATGATTTACACCAGCGGAACAGGCAGGCTGTACCAGGTTGTGTACAACATATTCCAGCTCTATGCCCCTGAAGGAAGTCTTTTATCCTGGAATAATTCCTGCATATAAACACATACACAGGGGAAACTCATGACTCATGTTAAATGACATGGAATAACACCAGAACATTCTGAACAACTCTGCCACCACTGGAGTACTTCCCCGCTCTTCAAAGTACGTTTCTCCTTGCCATGACTTTCAGCGAAAATTTGGCAAGGGTTACACAGTGATGGCCCAAAGGTGTTGGGACTGCCTAGCTCAGAGGTCTGGGTAATGAAACAATTATCCCCAACAGGGGAGCTGGCCTTTCCCGTAGGCACTTGCTGGCTCTGCTCTGTGCTGCTGCAGTCTCCAGCTCCCTGGCCAGCAAAAGCTGGCTGCAGCATGCCAGCAGAACCTGTGACCATGTAGACTTGCTAACTTTAGGATGTGAACTTTACTGATGTGAAGCCCCCTCACAGTGTGCTAAAAGCAAACTCAGAGGTGAGGGGCCATGTCCTGCTCCCACTTCTGTGAGTGCCAAGCCAGGGCAACTTCCATAACTCGCTGCTGCATGAATTGTGCTGTAAGGCTGGGTTCTCCCCAAAGACCTAAGGGCTTAGGCAGCCATATCCCCAATTGTATTTTCTTGTTCTTAGGTCCATGTGAAGCCCCCAGCCTAATTTCATGCTTACTCTATAACATACTACTATATGTACTGGGGGAGGACGAGCAGCGACTGCACACCACTTTGACTTTGAGGTACTGCAAGAGGTATGACATTTTCCAATAGATCCACACCTAGTAAATCTCACATGTACAGCTCCCAAACATGCAATTACTCCTTCATTTTATACCGGCCCTCTATAACAACAGTGTTAGTAGTCAAATAATTTACTCCACTTCAAGGCAAGTTACCTCTCCATCCCAACTAATCTGTCTGGGCTATCACAGACACTTCAATGAGAGCTGGCCATTTGGCTGATCTGTACTGGAGGAGATTACAGAAGACCTTTGTTATAATCTCTGTTCTACCACTAAGACAGGTGATTGTGGGGCAAAATCCTTGTTACTCTTCCATCTGTCCTGTAAGATCTTTGCAGTATCTGAGACCTTACTGAAAAGACAGATTTTCAAGTGCCTCTGGAAACTCAACAGTGCAAATCCTTTGGAAACTGGTGGTCTGCATTTGGCTCTCTGTGCTACTGAGCTGCAGAGTTATTGGGGAGGTGGGTGTTCTGCTGCATGGGATTGCAGAAAAATACGCATGACTAAAAGAATGAAAATGAGTATATGGTATCTAGAATTTGCAGAGAGTTTTTGTTTTGGTCTGCAAAGGCAAAGTGTGTTCAACTACATGCCAGGTAGGAAAAAAAACGGCAAAGGGACTTATGTCCAGACAGCATGTACTTGACAAACTTTGCCATCTCCCATAGACTTCTCAAATAAGCAGTGCTATTTGAGCCACCACATAGCCCAAAGCTGTGCTAATTTCCTAGCCTTTTGCTTCTACCACCAACATCCTAGCGTGCAACTTAGTCATCATCTTCTTCCTATACTAAATTATTTTTGTTCTTTTTTTTCTGAATCTGTTGGTCAGGTAGACTCATCCACATTCTTACTGTGGTTGATTTATACAGTGAGCAACTCACTGATTTTCATCATCCTGATAAACAGCTTAATTTACTCGACTTTGCTTTCACGTCTCAAATCAACAAGACACCATGTTCAGCAAACTCTTAAACACATGCTTAATTTTATGCATGCGCTGGATGTGTCAATACACATGCTGAAGATAACTTTTCCTGGGATTAGCCTAACAATTTTCTTTAGGTTTACATCTCACAAAATATCCTTGACTTAATTCTCTTCATTTAACTGGGACCAGGATGTGGCCCAGAGGATGAGTGTAATTTCACTGAAATTCTTTTTCTCTTGACAAAGCTCTTCTTCAGAGTTCAGTAATACCTGTAGAACACATTGTCTCATTTTCAGAATCCTTGGAGTTTAGGAAAAACATTTGTTTTGCACATCAATCCTGAATCTATGCAGTGCTAACTGAACACACAACAAAAATCAAAAGAAGAGGCAGAGTGACCCTGACTAAATGGATAGGAGTTCAGTGCAAAAGAGGCCATTTGCTTCTGGCTGAATGGATGCATCTGATCCAGCACTGACAGCTTCCTTGTTCATTACTAGTCAAGGACTTCAAGGCCATCACTGGCTATATAAGCACGGATATCAAATAGCCAGGCATGCTACGGCTGTAACCCACATGGTGTGCTTGCCTTCGTTAATGGGCTTTGCATTAGCTTTGCCGCTCTCACCACAAATAATGGAGTTGATAAAGCCAAGTAGAAACGAACTCCATACTTCCACTACGTCCTTCCTACTCGCCTATACTTCTTAATCATTCAGCAGATTAGTTCTTCCCTGAAAGTAATTTCTGTGTCCAGTAGTAACCCTCACTCCACCAGCAACTCTAACAAAGTATTGCTAGAAGCTTGCGAGGGTTCCTTCTGAGGAGGAGAACAAAGGGGAGAAAATTGAGGGGAAACAAAAGGACAAATCATCTATTAGAAATCAACATTAAAAAATAGAGGTGAAAACTGATTGCACTTTTATTAGTGGCATTTTTTTTCCAGCTAGATCTCTTCCTTGCTTGGTTACAGATATCTGCTATTATATTTGCCCCATTAACTTAAAGTAATATAAATATTTTTGGGGTTTTTTTCTGTCTTTTTTCTTTTTTTTTTTCTTTTTTTTTCTTTTTCTTTTTTTTTTTTTAATAGAGTATTGGCTTCAAAGCGTCAGCTAGCCTAAACTCATTTTCTAAGGGATAACTAGAACAATTAATATCTCGAAAATAATGAAATGGCAGCTCCTAGTGATTACAAGCTGACCTCTGATTAATAATATATTTGGTTTAAAATCACAGTATTACTTTCTTTCTATAAGTAACATTATTTAATGCAGATTGGCTTTTTTTTGTTTTTGTTTGGGTTTTTTATTTTTTTTGTTTTGTTATTTTTTTTTTTAATCCTGCTGTAATTAATAGTAGCATGCTGTTGGATCTACTATTATCCCAGTGCTCAAAGAAGCAAACCTTTTGGCTGGCAGAGAGCAGACAAAACTCATTTCATATACGGAAAGCAAATAAAACTTCTTTTAGAAGATTTTTTTTGTTTATTTTTCAGCTTTTTTTCTTTTTTTAATTTTTTTTTTCCTGTGTGTGTATGTGTTTCTGGTGGGGTGGGTAGTGTGAGAGTGCCATTGCAGGACTTTTTGATCTGGGGATTCTACAACAAGCGACCAGAGGGACTTCTGCAATTCTTGCAAATTATACATCCAGTCATTATAATGCAGTGCACAAAAAAGCCAGGACAACTGAGGGCTAGAAGGTTTCGCAAAATACTATGGGACAGCAATCATTGTAACTGTACAAAACTTGCTCTCAACATAACGTAACATAAAGGCACCATTGATATCTTTCCCCATTTTTGAAATACTGTAAAAAATTGCTACATATGGCACATAACACATTTGTACATACGTATATTTAATTTATAAAAGTTTTTTTTCCTCTCCTGATTTCTATCAGCGGAATTGCTAAAATAAAATAAATTGTTTAATTTAAAGGTGGAATACTTCATTATATAAAATAAAGTTTTACATGTGAATCTATGTGTTTTATGTTTTATACAGCAATAGGGTCTTGGTTAGCTATCACACTGGACAATCTTGCTTGCAACTCTTCTGGTGTGGAGAAACGATTTGCCGGGTTAGTCCTGCTCTCAGCCAGTCGATAGGTAGTGGCCTGCTCCAGATTGGTCACCGCGGGGTTCGATATGCTCAGGAATGGTGTATCCTCACCTATTCTTTCATCTTCGGTTTCGGTTTCAGAGCTGTTGCTCTCAAAGCTAGTGTCAGAGTCCACCTCCACCCTGCTGGAAATGTGGCCATTGGGCTTTGTTCTTTTGACCCTCCGGCTGTTGGTGAGTTTCTTTGGAGGCTCCTGTCCTGGTTCGTACTCCTGCGTGGTCTCATACTCCTCATCCTCCACTATCCGCAGAGGACTTGGTGGCAGGCTGTTGCTCTCGTGGGCAGGATTGTGGTGGAAGGAGCTGAACTGCTGAAGGTGGTGGTCATACTTCTCATGTAGTCGTGGTGGAGTCACCAGGAGCAGTGGTCGCTCCTCTTCTATGAAGGGACTCACTGCCACTGAAGGGACAGAGATGGTCAAGCTGGAAGCTGGTGGTGACATTTTGGAGAGAGGGGACTTGGGAGAAGTTGGAGTGTGGAAATCGATGGGTGACATGCGAGCTGGTGTGGTCATAGCTGAGACATACCTGAAGGAAAGAGATAGGGAAAGGTTGTGAGCACTGGAGTGGTGGTGATTTCAGAACACAGATGGAAGACAAAAAGCAGGGACCCCTTAGGATCCACAGCATCCTTACACAGGGATACCATGGAAATTTTCCTGTTGCTATTAATCCTATACAACTGCTGACTCCTGGGACTCTGGGCAAAAATATTTGAGAGCTGGAGGAGTACAGCGAAGCCCCCAGGTCTGTTCTCCTCAAAAGAGCTATGGGAATGATGTAAATTATTTGCTAAAATAACTTCCTGAAATGAATCCAGGAATGGGATTCAGAGACTAAGGAGCTGCCAGAAACAAAACACATTTGCAAGTATTTTCTTGAAATGAAAATGGCTGCTGCACTTCTGGCAGTATTTGACCAGACCCTTAGGTTACATGCAAACAGACAGAAGGAAAGAAAGGAAGGGAATCAAGGGATAGTCCTCTTTGGCAACCAGACTGTCTGGTCTCAGGCTAAGGAGGAAAGCAAAGTTTGTACAAAATCTAGAGCCAGATTCTGCTTATTTTAGTCACTGGAGGTAGTCACAGGAGGATTTGCAGCATTGTTCCAGCAGCTTGGTGCTGCTCCACTCCTTGCGTGCTAGTTACCCTGGCTGGTAGATTTATCTGCAAAAAAACAAGGAGCATTATTTGTCCTGATGTGGGAACAAACGCTGACAGAGAGGACTGTTTAGGCTAGTGTTCATGATTTGATGGCTTCAGGAAGTAATTTGTCAGCTCATACATTCCTTTATGTTTCAGAGTCATTCTTAGTTGCAAGTAACTCTCATTTTACCGCTTATCTACAGACACATATATGCAATCCATCTCAGGAATAATTTGCCATGTATTTCTTGCTTGCTAAAAATAGATGAGGCCTAATTTAATGTCCAGGGAACTATCTTCTGCATTCCAAATTAATGGTTGTTTAATTAATGGCACAGGCTAAGCCATCAATGCCTGGTGAATTATTACAGAAATGTTGCTGCTTTTCACTTGTAGCACAATCTTCAAGAAATACAATAACGGGTGAAATACCTTCTTTCTTTGCATCAAAACAGAAAGGCACGTGCTCCTTTTCCCTTTTCCTAGCACCTAAACAGCTTGTACCAAAACGATGCTCTAGGTGTCCCATGCAATGAAGGAAAACTGCACATGACCTTTGCTTCTCACATGCAGATGCCCAAATATACTGAGCTGTAATACTTGCCATTGGCACATATGTGGCCATGCGTCCTGTATGGTTCTCAGGCAGGACACAATGCGGTATTTACTGCTATAGGTCCTAGCACTTAAGCACATACTGTGCTCTACCCACATGAATCCCACTGATTTCAACAGGCCTACTTGCTCAATTAAAAGTTAATCATGTTGAAGTGCTCCACTGGGTTGGAGCCATGGCTGTTTATGTCAAGTAAGCCACATATCCTGAAATTAAATTCCATGATAAATAACAGATAACTGCTGTAAGGAGAGAGTGGTTTCAGTATCCTCAGTGGTCCTACAGACCTTACTCTTAGACCACTCAGCTGTGGTGCCTTAATCTACTTGTAGGCAGTTCTTTGTGTAGGAGAGGGAATACCATAGAAATGGCTTTTGTTGTACTTGCAGATCCACTTTTCTAGAAACCACAATTTCTCTTCTACACAACTTGGTCTACTTTGGGATTGTCTGGCTGCATTTTTGACATCGTGGACATCCCATGTGATCAAATTCCTTGTAATTTCACAATGCGCAGAGAATTAGTTCAGTAACCTTTGGTTTTCCTTTTATTCTGCCTCTGATTGTTGGGAGCAAAGCTCACTAATTGTCTTGTTTCTTCTCAGCCTTTCTTTTACTTCCCTTGGGCCATCCCATGCTCTCAAGATAAAATCCTAGAGTAAACCTGAGAAGACTTTTTCAATAAAAGCTTTCTTGCAACTGATACACTTCAAGGCAGACCTTAGGTACTGATGAACGAGCTTTTTCAGAGGAAAAAATTACTTCATTGGAAAACTGGCCATTTGTTTCTAACTACTCCTGGGTTCCTCTGGCTTGCACTTTGTGCTCCTTGCTTTTATTTAATAAAGTGTCAAGGTGAATTTACGAAGAAGGTAATGAGTTTATGAGCTGAGATCTCCCAGAAAATAGATGGCAGTATAATTCCTGTAGTGTTTAGGAAACCTTAGGACCCATCTCCTACCAATCAGTACAGTGGTTTCTCCATACCTTTAGTGTCTCACAAAATCCCTCAATTTTTTCATTAGCTTCTATGAAACTGATAATTAGGTAAAGATCCATTTTTACTTTACAGTGGGAATTTCTGTCAAAATATTTCAGTGGACCTTATCCAAATGTGTACTGATGGCTGTTATGAATAATCCCAGCAAAGGTAAGAAGGGAAGAAATGCTTTTGGTAGACTTTAAACTACTACCACCACACACTCCACCTTTGCGAACTAGGAGATGTACGTCCTACATGAATAGTTGCAACGCTGGATTTCCTCCTGTGCTCCGAAGCTTTGAAACCATCTAGGAACACCATACCTTGCCAGATTAAATCAATGAGATGCTGTGTCCTACCTTTCACTGTGAGGAGAGTCTCTGTAGGAGTCAGGTGTCTCTCTTGCATGGCGGAGGAAGCTGTTACCTTCCCTTGGCCCGCTGATGCCATTGAGGCGGCCCCGGGGCCCTGCTGGGCTGGTGTGCCTGCTATTCTCCATGGAGGAGCTGACAAGTACTGAGTGGCTTTCGGAGAGGATGCTTTCAGTGTGGCCATTACTCCAACTGGAGAGCAGCAACCAAGAAAGGAGAAGGGAAGGGAGTTAGAGGGTGGTTCAGTGGCAAATGCAGATGAACAGAAGTTTAGCCAGGAGAAAGGAAGGGCCCTGTTGCCATTCTGGATGTGCAACTCAAGCTTTGGGTTGGCAACTGTGTCTGCGGAGTTTTGTGAATGCATGAGTGCACACGCCTCAAGATGATTTTGCGTATAAAATCATTTTGCAGATAAAACGCAGAAAGGAATCAAGAAACGAGAAGGAAATTTCGCTTTCCAGTCTCAAGGACTGTCACTTTAGCAGTTTACATATGCTGAAATTCACTGTACTATTATTGGAATGCTATTCAGTCAATAAAGCTCTTTGTAAATTCCTGGAAAAATAATTAGCTAGGTGACAGGACATCAACTATTGTTAGTCTTAAAATGAAAACACTATCAAGGGAGTACAGATTTTTCTGGTTTTTTTTTTTTTTTTTTTTTTTTTAAATACATCTTTTTAGATGTATAAACATCAATAGATCAGCTATTACAGGTGTTTTTGGCCTTCCCCCTCCAGTACCTGTGGCTAGGTGTCTGGGTGACTGTCACAGAGTGATGTGTTGTTGAGGTGTAGTGGCTTGTAGAAAATGAGGTCTCTGTTTCTCGCTCAATTACATGCTCACTGGAGATTATGTTTTTTGAAACATACTGCTGGAAAAAAAACAGACAAACCTCAGGTTTATAAATTGTAATTCACAGCACATTTGCACACATCATTTCCTATCTCTCTCTGTTTCACTTCCAAAGTCACAGGTTTTCTACATTTGCCAAAGGCAAACTTAGTCACTTCACTACAGGCAGAAACCACACTGACACACTTCAGCCGTTCACGTACACCTCTGTACACATACCCCGTCTAAACTCAAGATAGGAAGAAAAAAAAGAGGAAATTAGCAAAGGTCTGCATTGTAATTTGGCTATAACCAACAGATATGAAGGACAGGTTCTTCACTGAAAAGGTGGTTGGTCACTGGGCTATCTGTGGCACCCAGCCTGCCAGAGTTCAAAGAGCATCTGGAGGACACTCCGAGTCATACGGCTTAGATTTAAGTAGTCCTGTGAAGAGCAAGGAGTTGGACTCCATAAGCTATATGAGTTCCTTCCAGCTTAAGGTATTCTATGATTCAGTGATATCATATGTATTTAAGAAGGGAATGAAAAGTCATGGACAGAGACCTGGAAAGGTAACTGCCATTTTACAACAAGATACATCAAAAATACTATTCTCTGATGGAGAAGACAGTAGCAGTTAGCAGTAGCAATTGTTCACTCAGGGTAAGAATCAGGACAAGAAATGGCTATTTTCAGTGCCCATGGATGCAGCACCAAGGCAGACTTGTTCGTCAGGGCATAATCTGCATAATGGGCCAAAGCCTCCTGAGAGAGGGCTGGAGGGATGCAGTGCCCAACCTCCTGCACAGCTTTCATCTGGAGCCTTCCCAATGCTGTAGCTGGTAGACATCTTCATTGACATCAGCGGGGCCCCATCGTTTCCCGTCTCTTAATAATCTGGCCACAGATGTAGGTCTTTTGAGGAGAAATATTGGAAGCTGAGCTCTTCGAAAAGGTGTCTTGCCTTTAACCAAGGTCAGTGGGAGTGCTACCACTGACGTAGCAGAGCCAGGGCTCACTTCTGCAATGAGCTGTCACAAATATGTACAGTCATGGTGACACAGGAGAGCAGGGATGGCTTGAGGTGGCAGGAAGCCAACGGTCCCTCTGGGCATGATGTTTCCTTGGGAAAGGGAGTAGACAGGCAAGCAGCTACAAGCAGCATGAGCCCTGGGCTCTAAAGCCAAGGGGCTTGGCCAAGGTGTTAGTTGAAGAGTGATTCTCTGCTCCACTCTGACAAATAAATGGCTGGGGGATGCTGGCAGAGCACCTGCCCCATCCCCATCTTCCCAGCCACTGCTACTCTCCAGATAAGATCTTCATTCAGACTTTTACTTCTGAGTTCATAACATCACATTCCTGATCCAAGGTGCTGTCCCTGCTCACCAACCATCAGGCTGGGGGTGGTAGGAAGGGGAAGATGTTTGTTTGAAGAAAATGCCTCCTATAGCACTCAGCTGTCCTGTAAAGCCATTTGTATTTTTTTCTGAGATGTTTTTCTTGCTTTTGGTGTCCTCAGTCCACAGGCACAGCTGCAGCACTGTGGCATGCCCCAATAAACTAGCCATCTGCAGAAACATTTGTCATTTTACTGCACATTTTTTGCAAATTCCCTAATTGTTTCTGTGTGGAGAAAGTCAAGGGAATTCAGCCACCAGCCTGCTACAAGCAGAAGTTTAAAAGCCACAGGGTAAGCTTTGCTGGCAGTCTAGGCTTAAAGGCAGGCAGTAAAACTTACATTCACCAGCTGGACATTATCTGGTGGAGGGTTGGGGTGGTGTGGCCCATTGGCTATGTTCATCACATTGTTCCTTTCTGAGTGCAGGCTCTGTCGAAGGCGGTCATGCAACTTTTTTCTCTGCTTCCTGTGCACAAAACACAGAAAAAAAATTAATACACAAAGGGAAAGCAGCTGCTTCTTTCAGCATGTTGTTGATGATGATAATAATATAACATCACTTTTTTTTTGCCAGCACTTTCCCCATTGCTGCAAGATCTCAGAATAACTCTGTAGACTGCAGGCCTAATTGCAGCTGGAGCTGTGGGGACCTGCAAAGGGGGAGGGATGTGTGGGAACTGTTCCAGGAGTCAAGAGGCCACAGAGGGACAGGAAAAAGCGTGAGGCAGAGGGAGGCCATTTCTAAGCTATGCTCCATCTCAGGAGAAGCTCTTTTCTGCACTCAGAAGGAGGGAGGAGAGATTTTAACCCAGTCACTTTGACACTCTGGCCATGGCTGTGGCCAAATTTCTGACAGCCGATCAAGTTACGCTTCTCTATTCACCACAGGGAGCTGAGGTAGCCTCATCTCTGAGCTTGCTTGCGGACGCTGGAAAACACGGCGCATGTCATGATCTTTGTGATGTGGCAGCTGCACTTTTTTTGTGGGATTCATCCTTTACCTCAACAGTACACTCCAAACACATAAATACGTTAAAGAAGTAAAGGGTGCACGGAAAGCCCTAGAAATTCAAAGTGAGTGAGTATGTGAGGTATGCCTGATCCTGCAGCCCTCCTGGCAGCTCTGGAAGGTTTTGTAACAGCAACATCAGGTTAACTCTGGACCCTAATGATTACCAAGTAGATACTAGGGCTGCTAATGAATTCAGTGGAACCATCCATCAACGACATGTACTAATGGCACACACTAACTGCTAACTTGGACATTTCCATTTTGTGCTACCCTCAACTGCTTCTTCCCCAGCTGCTAATTCTTCCAGTTCTCCTTAAGAGAAATTTTCAGGAGGTCATTACAAGCTGTCAGTAACAAAACTTGCAGCATAGTAAAACTTGGTGCTGTGAAGGCCATGCAGAATGCACTAATTAGAACCAAAATAAGTAACAAGGGAAAGAGCTATTCCATTTCAAACTTAATTTATCAATACTCTCCAGATTTGTTTTACTATACTGGAGAACTTCCACCATACTGCCACAGAATCCAGGGAAATGAAGGCAGGATGCAGGCTCCAACGCATTGCAGAATGACCTTGGCCATGGCAAAAGCTAAAATACACACAATTCCCTAAGCAGTACGCAGAAGCGTAGATAGCTTTGGCAGGTTAGGACAGCGTAAGACATAACCATTTTCAATATCGTTTTGAACTCTAGGGGACTATTCCAAGCTTTCCAAACTGAGGAGGGAGGGAAACAATAAATATGTTGAGGCCTGATAGCCAGGGAAGCTTAAAGACAAAGAAAACATGATTTGAAACACTGCATTTTATATATTGTCTCTGTTTGTATGTGCCTGGACAGTGGAAGACAGTTAATTTATGTCACTCCACATAAATGTTATAAGCAGACATGACTGCCTTGGATGTACTCCTGTCTCAGCAGAACACAGTCCTCAGTCCACGTGGATTTTGTGTTCGGAGGATAACCAGGCATGATCTTAGTACATACGGGTGGTTAAGGTCGATGGAGAGCATAATGCCAGGAGACATCTGAGTAGCTACCCAAAGACCTGCCCGGGTTGTGAAGCAGCACAGGCAAGGGTCTGACTTGATTTCACAGTATCCCTTCATAAGATCTTGGAGACCTTGGGAGCTGAGGATGACCCGAGTCCCCTAACATGGCAGAGAAAGTGGGTTCTAGAGGGAGTTCGAGTTCATCATCTGTGCATCTGAGATCCTGGCACTTATTGCCCAAGAATCTGTCTCTAGGAATCTGCATAATTTCTCAACTTCAGTGATCAATGTATTTGCATTCTGCATGCTTCCATGTGTGCTGTTTGTCCTCTATGACAAGGACACTAACTAAAAAAAGAAATTACTCCAGGAAAATTAGAAGAATAAAGTGAGAGCTAATGTGTACTTCCCTTATTCTGAGAAGCCTTTTTCTGAATGTAAATGACTTTCAAATAAAGCATCTCTGAATTAAGACTCAGTGTCAGAAGATACTGCCTTATCATTTGACAAGCAGTATCTCTTACAAGGAGAACAACAAAACCTAAGCTATTACATTTTATTTAGTGTGTTCTCCTAACACCATTACAGAATTTGCCCCCGTTTCTGGATTTTCCACTATTAGGAGGAAAAAGCATGCGGGGAACATCTCAGAGATAGCAGCCTGGCATCACTGCTGCATTTGGAGGGCCATGAACTGGCAGCTCACTTTTGTTCTCATCAGCTGTGCTTGAAGACATTTCACCTTTTGCTGGCATGATTGCTGATGTCTGGGACAATCTGTGACAGAGCATCCAAACTCCTGATGGATTATGGGGCCTCGGGAGTGTTAGGAATGGTTGGACTTGATGATCCAGTGGGTCCTTTCCAAGCTGGTGATTCTATGATTCTATGAAAACCGTACTTCAGCACCCTGACTAAATGTTTGTTGAAATTCATGGGTATGTCTTGGCTGATTTTGATGAACTTTGGACCAGGAAAGATATTGTTTAGCTGCCCTGGCTTGCCAGTTATATTTTCTAAAAACAGGAATTGATTTTATTCTTTATAACTGATCAGTTGCTCCCCACTGACCACTGACTCAAGACTGTGCATGGGAGCAGTGTGTGTGTGTGGCCAGACTCTCACCAGGGAGGGCAAATGATTCCCCTCCTCCCCTCCTTTTAACACATCCATTATTGGTGGGATGTACAAGGAAAACCAACAACCTAACTGCCAATCAGGACCTGAAACAGTAAATCAGGTTATATAAATGTGGAAGATATATTGTAAGGGTTTTCTGTGTTTTAGTGGGGAGATTTATAAGAACAGTCAGAATTTTTGGCAGCACAAATCCTGCTGAAGTTCAGTGTAATTTATGGTCCGGAGTGCCTCATGAGTGTTTGAGAGTCACCCCCAGTAATTTACAGAGACTACTAGAATGCATTTAAGTGCCTACTTTTGCATTGGGAGCACTTTTGCGTTCTGTTCTTTGGCTTTTGGTGTTTAGTAACTTTTAGCACCATTAATCTTGCCTCAAGTATAAACAAGCTAGGCTGATGTGTAAAATTTATTGCTGAGGAGCAACATGGTTCCAGTGTTGAGGTTTGTTTCTTTCCAGATGGAGAAACCATCGGGAATGGGTGACGGACAAAGAACTGCAAGTCATTGAAATTCTCTTGAGTCACATTTGATGGGTGAGAAACCTTTCACATATCTGTCTTATATTTTATACTGCTGATGGGCATGGAGACCTGCACCCAACTGGCTTGGACAGTTTGTCTCTTCAGATTGGCTCTGGAGAAACCCAGATACAACCTTATGCCCAGGAGAGTAGAATCTACAGTCAACTGGGAAGGCCCTGACCAAGAACCACAGATTTAAAAAAGAAGAGAAAAGATTACTTGGTTTTGCAGTAGGCCACCACACACATGATGCCAACTACTAGAAGAGCAATGCAAATGCCAGTTATGGTCAGCACCCGTTTCTGGTACAGTTCCTCGGCTTCTAGAAAGGGACAAAAACAGAGAAGGTCACAACATGGAAGATGGCTAGGCAAGGCGTACACAGTCAACAGCTGGCATGCTACAAACCACTGCAGAGATTCACACTGCCACACTGAAACACAGCCACCACACTTCAGGCAGACTCATTATTGACTGCAAAGAGAACAGAACTACACCATAAACTCTTAACTCAGTACTGCGGACAAGCTATCATTCTTACAGTTACAATCAGAAGTCTTTTTTTTTTAACTCAATGAGAATAATATCTAAGAAACAACTTCACAACTGACAAACACTCAGCATTTGCTGGAAATATAAATGCAATGCATTAAGGTAATAATACGAATTTGCAAATGCTTTGGAAGTTTTACTCTGCAAAGACAGCTGGAATGCAGGCCAATTTTACCGGCCTCAAGATAAATGTATTTTCTTATTATCATTTTTGGAATGTTTGCATATCCAATGCCTCTGCCCCCATGTCAATTCATATCTCAGTTGTCTTTACAGGAGAGATTTCAAAATATCCTTCTACATTGAGACATGAGCTTGGCTTGTAATTATACCACCAATGGAAATGAAGACAAGTTTTGAGGTCTAGTCATAAAATTAATATTCTTTCTCCAGTGCTTCTGCAAAATCACAGCAGTGCTTGTATCAGAGAAATGCTGGTTCTACTTGCACCTCTTTGTCTGCAATAAAGGAACTCCCCTAGCCAGAGAAACAACATTCTCAGCAATGACTGATCTTGTTTATCAGAGATATTTCACTATTATAAAGACATTAGTAGCACTGGTAATGTATTGGTCGGAGCCACCCATGCATTCCAGCTTTGCTCATGCTTAGCAGAGAGCATCACTGCATGCTGTGCCAGGGCAACATATCTAAGGAGTGCTGAAAAAGAGGTGTGTTCTGTGCTGATGCTTTATGAATGCAGATTTGCATTCCTGCTTTTCAGATAAAAATGGGTGTCTAGCTTTTCTCAATTCTTCTTTTTGATTAAGCAGACAGTCCAGAAAACTTCTCCTGGAGTATCCAGACTGGAGGGTGGCCTTAAGTCAGAGTGTAATATTAACCAGTTGTAATACAAGCAGGTGATTAAAAATAAATAAATGAACACTAGCTGCATAGCTCTGCACAATCTTTAGGATAAATGCCAGCATTATTCCTGCCGGAAGGAACTTCAACATAAAAGGTCTGTAAGGCAATTCACCAGGAGGTACAGAGATGCAAAATGGTCCCTCATGTGTGCACTTAAATGCCATGCCAGCATTTTCAGGAGTATATGTTCCCTACTGAAGAGGAAGCAGTCATTGCTCCAGTATGTTTGCCCAGCTTATCTAGCTTAGTTTTAAGTTGCTGTGGGCAAATGGCAAATATTCCATGCAACAAACTACAAAGCAAAAAGAGATCTTTATTTCTCTGATACAATGCACCTGACCATGGAACAAATTTGTCCTACAAGCCAAACCCACTGTAAACCAAAACACTGGCAAACAGATCATGAGAACTATCAGACAAAATTAATACCACTGATTATTAACAAAGGGGGAGGGCAGAGTCAGGGAGGTGGGGGTAAGTGAGTTTGGTAAAACTAGGATGCTGCAAAAATGTATTAAAGAAAATAAAAATATAACTCCAAGAACAGAAAGTTAAAAAGGTGAAGGAAAAAAGGGCTGAAACTCCAAACCAAACCAAAACCGGACAAAGAGAAAAAGAGGAAGGTGAAATATAGGCAAGGACAATGTTAAAGAGTAGAGAAGTCAACTGCAGGCCTGGCACAGCATGCTTGATACTGGAAAAAACGGCGGAAGAAATGATTTGGGACAATAAAATGAAAAGTTGAAGCAGAGTGTGAAGGGATATCTCATACAGCATAACTCCTTGCCTAAGCTAGTTAGTGGCACTTGATCCCTTTCCCATTTTTGCCCCTTTCACCCCTTCTGAAAGTGCTTATTAGTTAGCCATGGAAATGGTGCATTACGAGGATGTCACAGGAAACAGGAGAATTGTGCTTAGCAATTTAGGGGCTTTGAATTAAGTTTTTTTTTTTTTCCTGGTCATGCTGTCAGCTGTTAGCTTGTGAAAGCAAAATGAATAAGGGCATAGTAACTCATTTTTCTTGGTGGGGAACGGAGAGGAAGAAGATTAATTAACAGTGGAAACTCTGCTTGGCTGTTTATACCCAGGGAAAAACTGCACTGACTTCAGGAGGTTTACTTAAGGCTTAGGCTGTTGCAAATGAGCTGGGCAGCTGGTTAAGGCTGCTAGTGGGTTGAGGCTTGTCACATGTTTTGGATGTTCCTTGGGTGTCACCCGTTGCTGGGGAAAGAGGTTCAGCAAGGGAGCATAGCTGTGGGCACAGCCCTGAGCAATGCTCCTCGCAGCAGCACTTCTGCTGGGACTGCAGGTCTTGAAGGCCATGGGGAGTAAAGCCCTGGGCCTGCTTTCATTGCCTTAACTCCCCTTCATGTCCTCTGAAATAGGGCCCTTAGGATGATCCAGCTTGACAAGGTGTGCATAAACAGTGGTGCTTCCATGCCCTCCCTCAAGCCATGAAGGGAAAGGCTGCCTGGGAGGACCCATGTGTCTGGGCACATCTTCCCCAGCAAAGCAACAAGCTCCCATGTGAACCTGACCATGCTCCTGGCTGACAGGGTCTGCCTGACTGGGGCAACAGAGGCTGACTAGAGGATGCTGGAGTGTCCCATGGGGCTGCAGTGGGCAGCAAGGGATGCTGGCAGCCAGACTGGGCTGAGAATCATGGCCAAGGCTCTGCAGGCAGCATGGTGCCTCGAGAACGAGGCTTGATTTCTTTGTTTGAGGCTAGGAGTTTTGTTAAGTAGGGACCGAACTCCCACAGGGCACTCATGGTTCTACCAAGACTCATCCCTCAACTGCCTTCTCCATCTGACTGGCGTTAACATTTACAGAGCCAGTTAATGACGTCCAGACAAATAACATGTGCTGTGCTTCCAGTGCTCACCAAACTAGCTTGAAAAAAATCAATAGCAACCTTGGGGAAAAGTTCACGTGCAGTGAGAATTTAGAAAATGTTTTAGTCTGTCAACTATTAAAATTCGTTTGAATACATTCCTCCACAGCCCCTGCAAAATGCTAGGAAATCAAATCAAATCAACATGATACTTAAGTCATGATATTAAATTCCTCTATATGTGTAGCTTTTTGAACATGACCATTATGCAATTAATTCCACATCATCCTAATTTCTACATAATTGATGATATATTTGGTCTTAAATTTGGTTTGTTTTAAAGTCTTTCTTCTTACAGGCCTCTGGGGATTTTTAAAAGAATATCATTACAAGAGGTGGTTCCGCTGATGTAATTTCATATACAAGGCAACATTTGAAAGTTAGTTTTTTAAAGGATTTTAGTTTAATTCTTCATATGTTAATGTAGCCATATATCTTCTGCTGCAATCTACTACTTATGAGTGAGAATTAATATTATTTTGTGATAATCATAATAACAATAATCTGGGTGGACAGATTTTTTTTTTTTAAACTTGGACTTTTAATGTGTTTTCCACAGTTCACAGCTTAAGTTAATGACTTTTTTGTGGGAGCATTTTAAATAAGAACATGAACTGTGTGAAAAGAATTAGTGGCTGTTTCCTCTCTTTTGCTGACAATTTTAGGAGATTCCAAACCAAAACTGACCTGAATTCCAAGTTAGCCTGTTCAATGGATGCATTATTTGTACCTCTGATTACTAGATGTTAGATAAGTACAGTCTATTGCTGAAGGGTACTTATATGATCTATTTCCATTATATTATTTCCTTAAGGGTAGAAATAGTACCCAATGCCAGTGCTCTTGTTTGGGTGCAATATAATTTTGATATTAGAAATATTGAACGTATTTGCTGGCTTGCAGATCTGGAGCTAGATCTCAAGTTCCTAGATAACTTTCAGTTCACTTCCAATTTACAGACCTAAGAAGGAAGGTATATATGCATATCATTTACACATATGTATATACATTTGATTTACATAAGAAACTGTGGGTTTAGACATAGAACTTTACTTGGTAACCAAAGCTCAAAACTGTAAATTTGCAGAATTTTAAGTGGCTTTAACAGCTTATCTTTTTTTTTAATAGACTAGTTAGTCATTTGCTTGCTGCTTGCAGTGTTTCCAAAACCCAGCAACCTTAGAAGAACTGTGCAAAAGCAAATGTCAAAACTAGTCAAAATTACACAGCAGGAAAATGAATGTACGCTATGTTATGATTACTTCAGTAATTCATAAAACTCCTCAGGTCTGGAATATGATATTCCTATTGCCATTTTAGTGAGCAGATCTCTGCCAGCATTTTGACAAGCGTTGTTGTTATAGCTGTATGATCCCTTATAAAGCATAAAGAAATTGGTTAGGAATTGAAAAGGGGAGGTGGAGAAAAAAAAAAAAGGAGGGGTTTATCTCTCAGGCTCTAAAATCTGCAGGCTAAAAGGAATGATTGGTCCATACCCATAAATTCAATCCCAAGATGCTCTGCCAATGCAGAAAGTTGAAAAAAAAGGAAGAAAAAGGAAAAAGTTTCAGAAAAGAGCAATACACTGTACTGAAAAATAAATCACATATGAGAATTACAGCTAATCTGTGTCTGCACATGAAACAGGACAAAGGGCCATGTGGTTACATCGGCCGTGCTCAGGTGCACCTCTGTAAGCTACATGACCAGACCTTCTGCAATGGCTACCAAAATACATACAGGGGATCTGAACCACCATAGTGCAGGGGACACAGCAGGAACCATTAACCCTTAAAGATCTTACTGAGATGAAGGGAGCTATGACCTGAGGGCACCATGTGAAAAGGCTGCTTGTTTTCAGATGGGACCATGAGACCATAGGGATGCTTTACAAGTGTGGCATCCCACTCAAACCTCAAGTGAGTCGTGCATTGCCCTCGGATCTCGCCCTGCTCCTGCTCCTCACCCCCCCACCTCCTTGTTCTTGTGGGATGCAACCTGCAGGTGGCTTGGGCTGGACTGTTGTTCAGCAGTGGGAGCCCTTTTCAGCTTTGCAAACTGACTGCAGCAGGACTTTAATTTCCAGAAAATGAGGAGTAAACCCCTTTTCCCCTGTCCTTGAGGTAATCACCGTGGGGTGCAAGGGCTGATGCCATTTACATGAATCACAAGCCTAAATTAGCACCCCCATGAAGCAGCACCCGGGGTGAAAGGGAACACAGATTTCCCTCTGGCATGTACTCTAGGAGACCCTTCCCACAAGGCTAACAGCAAGACTGTGGTAGCTCTCACTTTCTTTGTCCTTGCACGCTGTGAAATTAAAATCCAACCTTAACTTTCTGAACAAATCGATTTTTTATGTAGTTTGTACGTGTGAGGAATGCCAATTCTTTCCTGCTCATCAGTAACATTTTAAGGGTTAAGTAATCCATCCAAGTTCTCTTCCTAAAGAGCCAGTATTACAGGAACAATGCTAATGATATACATTAGTTGTATTGAAAGCTTTGTTAAATCTTCGATAAAATTAATGACATGCCCATGCATATATATTGATGTATTTATGCTTGCTCATAGGTACGATGGCTAGCCTGGATGTAATTTAATTTTAGGGGAAGTCATTCATATCATGCAGTTTCTACTTCAAATAATTCAATGGGAAGATTGTAGTCAAAATGGGAATATATTCTGTCTGAAAGCCCTAACAAGAA
Source organism: Cuculus canorus (assembly GCF_017976375.1). Taxonomy (NCBI): domain Eukaryota; kingdom Metazoa; phylum Chordata; class Aves; order Cuculiformes; family Cuculidae; genus Cuculus; species Cuculus canorus. The sequence goes on from NC_071441.1 coordinate 41,222,627, forward strand.
AACATGCTGGAGAAACATGCATTGCTTATTCAAATGTAAAAGTCATATAGCTTTTATTTATTTTCACTATTCCTAGCTACATACCCTAGACCTGATTAAAAGAAAGCAGAATATCCCAAGACTTGTCATTTTTTTAAATATGTCAGTATTCTAAATATTTTCCTATTTAATCCAATATTATTTCATACTATTTTACACACAACATGGTTTCTATTGAATATTTGTCCAGGTGCTCTAAGAAGAAATGTGATTAATCATTTTTAAAACTCATTTTTCATTTTGAATGTTATTTTTGTGGGGGCAGTATTGGAAGAAGAAATGCTTGAGATGCAGAGGTTTTTTCCCCAAAAAAGTGACTTAGAATTATAACTCATGGATATATTGTAGCATTCTGGGGTCCAGAGTCTACAGAAGGAGTATGGTGCTTAGAAAAACTGGAAAAATGTTCTCTAGAACTGCATGCTGTGTTACTGAGTGGTGTGACACAGCTGCTGGGCACACAAGATTTTGGAGTGCCTACTCTAGAGAGTTAGGTGGCTGGATAGCCCAGTGCTCCCCAGTGAGGAGTGCAAACAGTTGCCAGTTTGCGTGGAGACCATGCACCTGACAAGGGAAGGACCATTTGGATCAACTGCACGCAGCAGCAGTGAGGTCCAGGGAGACGGATTTCATTTCTGAAGCACCAAGGTGCCATGTTTCTTAAGTCACTGTTTAATTTTCCTAATGTATGTGTTCCGTCGGTAAAATGAAATTCTAAAAAGGTTTCTTTTTCATGTAATTTTCATTGAAAACAAACTAAAACTAAAATCCTCCAAACTTCACAGACCAGAACCCCTACACATCGGCCAATTCTGCTTGAGAGACTGGGAGGCTGTGTATAAATCTTGGTTCATTTCAGTGGTACTCATGCTGCAAAATCAGTTTCGAACTTGGGATATTAATTCCTATGGTTCCTGGAAAAGTGTTATCCTACAACTGATACTGTCTTATGGACCAATAGCAGACCACAAGCCTCTAAGTCAAAACAGCTGCAGCAAAAAGCCAGGTTATTGGGGAAAACACCTGGAAGCAGCAGTGACTGCTGTGCATAAGGAAATGATGTTACAGGGCCTGTGAGCCAGACTCCAGAGACAACAAAAACTACTACAGTTTGTTCTTTGGTTTCCCTTGGTCAACAGTGATGGTAAGCACCAGCTGAGGGGCAAAACTGTGTAGCTGTAGTCCTGGAGGTAACTGTGGCAATGGGGAAGCTAACAAGCCATCACCTCTCAGTCACAATAGGTTGTGCTATAGTTTGGTGTGTTTGCAAAGGTGGAAGCCAAGGGACAGTCAGCCTAAATGTGTTTTCCAGTAGTCTCCCTCACATTCATTCCTAATTATGCTCATACTTCCACAGACAGAAAGGAAAGACATTCCTATGGAAGAAATTTTCTTAAAATGGAGATCCACCTAATTTCCTCTGCCTCTTTTCAACCTATTTCTAGTACGCTGTGATAACTGAATCCTTCAGGGCTAACCAAACCACTGCCAATATAAGCCAGTTAGCCTTCCATTCTGTTGGGACAGGGGATTTCCAGACTGCTCAGCATTGGCCTTGTTTTAATCTAGCAAAAGGCCCTCAGCAAACCTCATGATTTCAGGACTCATAGATTCCAACTCTAGGGCACATTTCTGAAGCTAACTTTTTCTCTATCGCCAAATACAGAGCCTTAAGATAGTAACAACTCATCAGTAGGCACACTTCATGTGGAACCCCATTGACTCTTTCTTTCCAAATGAATAAAGACTCTTCAGAAAGCATGTAAAATTAGATATCACTGCATAGTTCACATGTACACTTACGATTCCTACTGGCACCTATGTTGCTTAAGATCCCAATTTGCTCTGTACTTTTCAAAAGCTGTATCTACAGCGCTAAATTAATCACCTGCAACACTTGGCACCAAATATGAGTTTGACTTTAAGCCCCAAATGCAACATTTGCCTGAAGGTAACTCTCAGAATTCTAAGTCCTGTTTTTATCTCTATGTTCTGGCCTGTGTTGGGTGTAATAATAAAAAGTCATATAAATGTTTCTTCATTGCTTTTTTGTTTGTTTGTTTTGTTTTAATTGAATATAATGTACCCTCACTGGACCCTTTCCAAAAGTGTCATTTTAAGATTTGTAGCACTTTAAGAAACCTGATGTTATACTGCAGATGCATGGTAGGTGGAAGTGCCAGAGTCTCATAGCCATTGCCTAGGGCTCTCAGTGCAGCCTAGGGCTCTTAGTGCACCCAGAGGTAGGTAGTGGTGTTATCTCCTGCCAGTGCATTTCAAGGAGAGGAGGCTGGGTCAGTTTAAGCACTTACAGCTGAGCATAAATCTTGCAGCAAGGCAAGGGCATCTATGCCTTTTCCATGGAGGCAACTTCAGAAAATCTCAGCCTGGTGTCTATTGCCCAAAGATTCCTTTAACAAGCCCAACCAGAGGCAGGAAATGGAAAAACTGTAAAGGAAAACCCACCTAAATATCTTTTTTTTTTTAAAAAAATTTTATTCTGGGTAGGAAAATGAATTTATGATCAACAAACAATTCTTCCATAGTTTTCGTTGTAAATTCTGCAGCCAACAATGCATCTTATATTTTTACACCACCTCCTTTTAAATGATTCTTCTAAGATCAGGAAACCTTAACTGCACTTCTCACCACAACACACAGAAAAGGCCATCTAAATCTAACATTTGGTAAACTTAAAACACAGTAACAGCAGAAAACTTTTCAAATCCATAGTTACTAGAGGCATTTTAAAAGCAACTCACACTAATAAAGCTTCTAAAACAGGGCATAAAATACACACTTGAGTGCTGGAAGGTCTGGTTTCCAGTCAGCACCCTTGGGATATACACTGGTAGCTTCCATGATGGGCAGTATGAATTATGAATGGACATTTTTCATCCACCAGTATAACCGAAAACCTATGCTTCTATTCAGGCTCCAAAATGTCCAGCACATGCTAACAGCTTTTTGTCCTATATACTAATGGATATTTAATTCAGCTAGTCTATAGTCTCTGAAATCTTTCTGTGCTGGTAAGTAATCCATCAAAAGAATAGTTCCTATAATACTGCTCTTAGATCATAGCACGTTCTGATGCCAGCTACTATTAATTATGAATAGTACACATGCATTAAAATGTAAGTTCTAAGCAATTTTCTTATAAGTTACATTTGACTTTGCCATAGCCAATGAGAGAAATGAGATATTCGGTGTACTTTCTGTTTCCTCCCTGACAAGTAATAATTAACCCATCCCTCCATGGGAAAACTTAGGGGATATGTGACTGCAGTGCAGATACTACCAGCAGTCTAATAGAGACAGAGTCCTCTGTGTGTGTGCGCATTTCTGCTAGTGGCCAACTAATCTGGCTCTGAAATACTTGATCTCTTGCACCTGTTACTCACAAATAAATATGTCAGACCCCACTGTTTATGCCGTCTCTCCCCCTTTTCTTTTTCTTTCTGTGCTCTTTTCCCTGGAACTTTGACATTGAGGCAGAAGAACACTTTGATCCTGTTGGGCATGTGCTCATTAGAAACAAGGTAAGCACGTAATTTACCTTTAACTGTAGGTCCAAATACAAATCTCATATGCAAGTAGAGGATTAGCTACTTGTCCCTTTGTTGGGGGAGTACTGCCCTGTACTCATAAACTTTTTGTGAAAAATAAAACATGAGACTTTCAAAATGTCATTTTTGCACACTGCTTGATGTCAGTGGGGAGTCTGTATCACACCATTCAGTGTTAATTTCACAGCATTCCTAAGATTTGCGTTTCCCCATAACCTCAATGCCAAACAATCCAGGAGAGTACTGCAATTGCTTTTAGTTATCATTTTCATGCAACAGGCAGAGACAATCAATATTAGGCTTTAGGCAACAAATCTAGTTACAGATTAAAAAAAAAAACAAAATTGGAGGAAAGATGCAGCAACAAGAAAGCAGCACCGACTGAGCATGCTTCTACTGCGGCACAGACAGAAAGGTAGTGGACGTACTGTAGAAGCTGGCCATTACGTAGTTTTGGCAGCGATCACCAGTAAATTCATTTGGGCACCTGAGAGGAAAAACAAACAAAAAAAAATGGTAGAGAAAAAACAGAGAAAAGAGAAGAGGTGAATATATGCTAAGAAAGAAGCTCCTTCAGTGTGAACTGATATGACTTGGTGAGTTCACTTTCAGAAACTGAATCTCGGTTTAGCGTGTCAAAATGGTTCAAGATGTTGTGAGCAACTCATTTGCTCTATGGATATGAAAAGAAATGCCCCCCTGTAAAAACAGCCAAAACCAAACCAATCCAGATCAAAGTGTGTTTTGAGATGCAGGACAGAAATTCACCATTCCAAATTCCCAAACTGCTTTTAGGATGCACTTTCCACAAGGCAGCAAGGACGCAAGATCAATACATCACTCATCTCCATGAGTTTGCTCTTTTAGGGTTGTACTTTACAGTGGTCTCCAAAACAAGAAAGCTGCCAGTGTGTGCAATACAAATGCATCTGAGAACAGATGGAAAGACCAAAAATCACAGAAATGAGAAACATTTTGGAGGTTAATAATGCCATAATGTACAGATTTTACTTTAGAATATCAGGTCATAAATTAGTGCGCAAAGAGGCCAGTTCCAGCTGAACTGTGAAAACACCAAGTACTATTGATTTTGTTGCTGTAGTTGGGGAAGAAAGCAAAGTTCAGATTATTTTAACATACTTTCTTGGTTTTGGATTTTCATGGGCAGAGTTTCAGTACATCTTGCTCCAGTGAATCCAGGTTGGCACCTAAAGGGCAAAAATGTGATAAGCAATAGTACACCAAAACCACTGCACTAACAGACTGACATCTGCTGGCCTATGGAGATGGGAGTGCATTAAGTGACCTCCTGGTAAGGTGTTAGTGAAAAATAATCAGAAAAGTGGGAAGAAAGTGTTACCTTTCCAGAAAATAACACTTCGCAAAATTCACAGCAAAAATCCACCAGATGAAAAAATCTAGGAAGTCTTTTTGCTTGTCTGTTTTGAAAAAGAAAGAAGAATCGGGCTAGCAAAAATGTATATCACCTCATTGCTTATTGCACCTCATGAAGGGAACATATTGAGTTTTCTAAAATTTGCAGTGCACTGTATAACAGCAACTTAAACTGTTGCTTTCACCAGTCACATAAAACCTATGAAAATACCATGATTTCCCTATTTCTGTAATGGCATGCTGTGTCTTCCAGTAATTTCCTTTGAAGAGGAATAGTTAAAACAGCAATCACTGAAAAGCCAAAAAAATTTCAAAAAATATGAGGAGACAAACTCAAATCCACAGGCAGGAACTATATTCAACATAGCTGACAAATGGAAAAGAAGTCACTCCAGTCAATAAGTAAGACGAGAGGGCAGAGGTACTCTCAAAATTTGAAGCCCCACACCAGTCCATCCTTTCTGTTCATAAGGTCTTCTGCAGAAAACTTCGGCGCAGCTTTCCCCTTGGTGATAGTGAAGGAATTTACCTTCTGTGTCTCGCCTGTCTTTTATTCCGCTGCTGGCTGCAAGTCTTCCTTAACCTTTATTCTCCATTTTGGGGCAGAGCTCAGGCATATGCTCCCAAAATATCATCACTGCAATGCAGGTCCCGTTGTTCAGACATAAGTCTGAATGACTGTCCAAAACACTAAATGTCCATAGATCCCAATCTCTTCCTCCTACCCACTCTTACTCAGCATGTAACCTGAAATTATCAGATATCTGCTTCCTTGAGTACACCTCACTTGCGTTGCCTGTCTCTCTGATACTCCCCGTGAGTCCATCAGTGCAAGACTCCACCCCTCTTTTTCTCCTGCTGCAATTTAGTGCTAGCCTTCTTTCCAAACCGCTTTATCTTTAACTTGCCAGGGGCTGAAGAGCCTCCTTATTTGCAAATGCACACTGTTTAGAACAATCCTCCACCTCTTATAGCCATGCAAATTTCAAGTGCTTTGAAAGCTGTCCTGATTTTTAAAATCCCACTCTTCTACAATTGCCTCTAGCCAAAAGGGTCAGGGATTCTGTCCTTGTACAAGTGGGACTTCCAGAAGAGCACTTCGGCAGAGGACCAGAGTACACTAGTATCTTGTTCAACACAGGAATTATTTTTGTATAATAAAGGTATATTTTGAGGATCTGCAGATGATTCCTTGGAGATGACTTGCTGTAATGACATATTTGTTTATTAAGGAAGGAAGTTTACATTCTTCAGAGCCCAGGTCACATCTTTTGATAAATAGCCAGTGTGGAGAGACCCCAGTCTTTGCAGACATATTCAGTTGAGAAAAATGTGACAAGGATAACACCATCATAAAAAGATGATACTGCTGGGTATGATAGAAAACTTCTTGCATCTTTGAAAGAAGACATAACTGTGTTACTGAATGAGAGTAAAAATATTTTATCCCTATGATTTAATTTTTATTTTGCACAACGATGATCTTGTTAAATACCTGTCTCTTGAAAGCTGACATTCACATCTGCATTGGCTTTCATTTCACAGGCATCTTCTGCATCTTGTTGGTCAGGCTCAATTCCACACAATCCAAATGAACATGTTGCTCATTATAAGCCTCAGGCTTCACTCCTGCCACTGGCTGGTGGTGATTGCTTGCTCGATCTGTGCTTATTTTCAGATGTTTGTGCAGCTGTACAGGTGATGAAAACAACTCAAAACTGGCACAGACAATGCTGAAATCACTTCCAGTCAGCCCTGCTGAGATGGTGCTGTAAACAGTTCAGGTGCGTTTATATCTGCTCCAAAATAATTGTCAGCAAAAAGACTGAGCACCTGCTGAGAATAGGTCCAGGGCGGGCCAGCCGATAAGAAAGCCAAGATGAGCCTGTCTGCTTACGATTATGTGTGAATGCTAGAGGCATTTTATTGCTCAGATATGCAGTGCAGCACTGTTTCCAAGGCTGTTTGGCAAGTTGTTTATTGTGGACTGTGCTTCTACAAACAGCTTTTCATTTTCAAAACACCTTGTCCTACTCAAAGTCTCCAGATGTTATTTCTTCTTGTGTCTTTCTTTCTAGTTCATAACCTATGTACCATTTTCTTCTAAGACACCAGCAAAAGTTAGACTCAAACAACTTGGGGCGACAAGCAGACATTTGTACTTTGAACACCTTTAATTTCCTTTCTGCTTAAAAAACACCTACTTAGATTATTTATTTATTGTACCAACAAAATGATAATATCAAACCAGTACACTAAAATAGCTGTTTTCTTCTACATACAGTAGTTGCAAAGAGCTGTATTTGCATGCATTCAGAAAACACTTCTCAGAACATTGAATGCATGACGTCATACTGTTTTTCAGCAGAAGAGGAATGGCTGAATGGATCAGAACCTCACATTTCCAATTTCATCCACTGCCTATAACAAAATGCATTGTGGACAAATGTTTTTTTCCATGGGAAGCACAGTAAACTTCCATATACAGCAGTCCATTTCATAGCCTAAATCAGAACTAGTATTTCTACCCTGCTTGTTGAATTAATACTTCTGGAACTCTTGCTAGGATCATGGAAACAAATTTTTTTCCTGATTCTAAGAACCTTCTGTCAATTTCTGCTCCATCAGAGCCTATACATGAAGATGGATATAGAAAATGGCTCTATCATTAAAAAGGAAGTAATTCACTCTTTTGCTGTTAAGAAAAGAAGCATTCTTCTGTTAGAGAGAAACCTTATTTTCATCCAGTGGAATGTGGACATAAATTAATTTATTCAGTAACAACAAAAGCATTACAGAAGACGATCTATGAGTAAGGAACTGATTAGTCAGGCCAGCAAGTCCTTCATGGTAGGACACTTCAAAATAACACTTTAAAAATAACAGACATTATATACATATAGACTATTCTTCAACTTCAAACACAAGGAATTCTGGTCTTCTTTTGTATTTATTGAACAAGGTATCTCATTTTTTTGTCTACAGTGAACTTTGGGACACATTTCAAACTGAAGCGACTTAGGAACTTAAATCCATAGGAAGCCAGTAATGTCCAGGCTACCAAAATCTATGAGGTTTTCAAAATGTGACTCATTCTCATGAAATTTATGAATATTTTATACACTAGTTTATTTAAATAGTCTCAAAGCTTCCTTCATCATCTGTCATATTTTGAGATTTTGTTCAGTCCAGGGCCACAATTAATATACATGTAGGGGACATACATGCTACCATAAATGTAGCTGTAAAATGTGTCAGTAAGTCTTCACACATTTCTTGAGTATTTCACATGGTTACCTTCTGAAAGCAGGTAATTTTCTTAAAGTTCACAGTAGTATCCATGAGAGCAAGACATGATCCAGTTTGGATGTTATACCATGTATTTTACAAAACTTGTTTTTTTTTTTTTTTTTCCAATACATAGTTACATTTTAACAGAAGATAGATTTAGGAACTTCTTTTTCTTAATAGAATAAGGCGTTTACAAAACCAGATATATCACTTGAAAATTCCATGGTTGTTGTGAATCTGAGTCATGTTTTTTTGGTTAGGGATAAAACCAGTTTAGAATGATATGGTTCATGCTTTAGAAATTTTGTTTTTGCTCTCGACAGATGGACCATATGGAAAAATGTGAACTTGCTACTGAGGCAGAAATACAAAGAGCAAGTACCATATTTCAAGCATTCTGTTTCCACAGGCATGTTCTGGGGGAAGATTTATTTTCTCAGAACAATGATGGTAATATGTACTGGTTATGCATTTATTTTAATTAACACTGGAATACTAGGATTAAAAGTAGGCATCTGTATTTTTAATGACATAAGAAGAGAACTGTATTTTGTCTCTTCAGTTTCCTAGTATATCCACTTTCAAGCACTCACACTTTTGTTTCTTATGTGTCTGTATTGTGCCCTCTTTTGCTATACAGCATAAAGTTTCCATTCTGGCAGATACTGAAGGGCATAGCAAAAGTCCCTGCAAAATAGCAGCGGCCCTGACTGTCCTCAGGGCAACAATCACTTTCCACTCCGTTACCGTAAATGAGATTCACCCTCTCTGATTTTACAGCTTTGATGCTTTTTCCAAACAGATCTTGGGCCACCCAGAGAGAGGCACATCTGCCAAATTTGGGAATTGTCTTTTCTTTCAACTCCAACCCCAGAATTAAAGGCCATTTCTTGTCTACAAGAGGGAAAAAAATCCTTACTTCATTGAAGTGTCTCCAAGACTTTTAATTAAAAATTAGCCAACCTATAACATCAAAGAACAAGTACAGTCAGATTTCTGAGTTTAAAGGAAAAAAACGCCAAAACCCTGTATCAGTGAAAACGGGATACATCTGAAACTGTCAAGACAATGCTTATTATTAGCAAGTCTGTAGATGTTCAGCTCTGCTGCCCTGGAGTTTTTTGAGCAGCATTTGGACAGGAAGTTGAAACAGGTAGGCTCTCATATATGCTTTGAAGAGTCATAGCAAATTGCTCATCTTGTATTGCTGGCTTATAACAATCATGCAAATTTAACACAAATCTTCCTCTCTCTCTCTCCCTCTCTCTGTCAGAGGAGAATCCAACCCACCAGAGCCAGTAAATTTTCCATTTTCAGTTTAGCTAAAAATGAATCTAAAAATGAATGAAATATTCATCACTTTCAGTAACACAGCAATCTGTGAAAAACCAAACCAAAGTTCATAAAGTGTAGGTAATATCCTTCTACAAAAAAAGAAAACTCACAACTAAAGAAGAGCATTGTGGGATTTCGTGTTTGTGGGAGTTTTTGACATTGGTGGGTTTTTTTTCAGTTAACAACAGAGAGAAGACTTTATGTCCTCCCATCATAAAGAAAGCATCATAGGCCTTCACCTATGTCATCCACCAGAGTAATCTCTGCAATTAGTGTTAATTTGATTTTTAGTCCTAGAAGATGGAAAATCTATGCAGTTACAGCAGATGACAGTCTTTATTTACCACTCTCTCTTGTCTGTCTGAAAAACAGCCATATCCTCACCAAAGTGCCTCCTTTTCACTCAGTCCTATTAGGTACCAAGGTTTTAATGCCGAGTTCCCTCTCAAGCCAAAATGAATTAGTAAATATGACTAGTTCAGCTTCAGAGGTAAACACTACATGATGTGCTACCAGGCAGAACGCAAACTCCAGTGCTGTAGCTCTTTCATAGATTTTCCCCAACACAGTGGACTATTGCAACAGCTGATATAGCACAGGGAAGAACTTGAGAAAGCTGTACAAGCACACCCTCAAAACTCAACTCATACATACATGACTTCCTCAGTCAAGACCTTCACGACAACTACTAACATCCACCAATTACCATGACAATCATTTTTTTTAATGCAATTAAACAACACAACAGCAACAGCAAAAAACTCCAGCTGCACATCTGGTCTCATCAGAAAGTGTTTAGTTACTGCAGCAGACTATAAAAATAACCAATTTGTCCTTTATAAAGGGTACTTATCCAGTGCAGTTATCCACAGACTTCTTTTTTTGCTATTTGCAATGTATCTAGTTTACACTATCTGTTTTATTATCTCTAATATAAGGCTCAAGCTGTGTTACTATGTGCTACGTAAATATCAATGGGGCTTTTGCTGTGCCAGTACCACACTGGAAGGTTTCCTGGTTAGCCTCTGTTATGCCTTATATAGAGAGCACAGAGGTCATCCTTGGTACATCATTTTCATACTCACATACTTAAAAATGAAGAAATACCTAATACCGCAAGAACAGGAGCTCCTTTAAAAAAAAACCCAAACATTTCTGTAACCTGGTGCCTTCACCAAAGTAAGGATTTCTTACCTGCACAGGTATCTTGGGGGGTTTGGGAGGTCTTTAACCATGTAACACTCTCCCCCGTTTACGCAGAAAGCTTTCTGCTTTATGTCACATTTTGTGAGATGACTTGTTCCAGTTGTAGATGTGGAAGTGGCTGGAAAAGACAAGAGTGAAGATACAGATCAGAATGGCTTAGTTTTTCTTCCTGACTAATGAGTATACTTATATGTGAGAGAACAAGTAAGGCCAGGGAGGATCTGGCAAGTTGTCTGAGCTCTCTATCAGCTGCTACAAGCAGCACTAATTACCTGAACCTGTATTCTCTTGATAACACAGGGAGTGGAGTTTAAACACATACCTCATAGACACTCTAGCCCACGCCTAGCCCGGGAGGAAGGGAGGATTTCATTAGCCCTGTCCATCAAGTGATTTCAAATTTCTGCAGCACTTGTTCTTTTCATTAAAATTGAGTAATTTGTGTGCAGTTAGTTATATTGTATTAACTGCATTTAAGTGATCTTGGGGTGGAAGAGTCTTTATAGACTGCTGGTATAGTCCCCAATAAAATGAGGTCCTGGATGAGGTTTCTTCCTGGCAGCATTAAGTAGGTGTTTTTTGGTGGAGCTTAAGCTGATATTCTATGTTGATTCAGTCTCTCTGGACTGAATCTCTTGGTCCATCCACTGCCTTATTCCCATGTGACAGAGTGACCAGCTGAACACTGAATGCCTATAAAGAAGAGCTGTGGCTGCTCTAATTCTACCCTGTAGGGAAGGAGAGGGCAGGGGGCTGGAGGCATTGTCCCTTCCTGTGAGTATTTGAGTGCCACTCTCGTGTCGACAAGAATATTTGACCTGGAGGCCGACCTAGCATCTCCTGCAGATGGGCTCATCTGCATGAAGAATTAACAGTTTTGGGCCACCACACTGCTACACACCATTAAGGTGTCCAAATTGCTATTAAACAGAACTGTGGCTTGCAGAGTTTCTTACTCCCTATGGTGTTTAGGAAATATCTGAAGAGAAGACAGGAGCAAACTTTATTTAGCAAGCTTTAAAGAGGTCGCCATGGCTGGATGAGAAGTCCTAGCCTTAGAATTTGCCCATGCAGTGCCTCTCAAGAAAATTATAGTGCCCTGACAAAAGGGAGCAGTACTGTAAGAGAGACAGTGCTCAAAAGTCCCTACTGCAGTCATTGTGGGTAACAATGTAAGGTGAGTCTACTCAAGGCTGCCCTAAACTAGATAATAGCAACAAGGATGATGGCAAAGCCATATTAAGTCCTTTGCTCCTTATGCCACTCTGTGCCTACAAACCCAAGCTGAGTTCAACCCAAATCAGGCATGTACCTGCTAGGCCGCAGCCCCAAAATACAATCGCTGGTTGCTCCCTTGTTTGGATAAGTTCTGCTCTAAATTCTGTCAAAACAGAGCAGGCATGCTTGAATCTGGGCATCAGTCAGTACCCAGGCCAGGAATCATGCCACTGATGGGCTATGCGACCTCTGGCAAGTCATTCGGGTTTTCATTTCACCTTAACTGCCTAAAACTGAACTGTTTAGTAGTAAAGTGCTCACTACCGCTCACAGAAAGCTGCTCAACTTATCCACACAATGGGTGGAATAAATAGCCCCTCTGATAGCGTCTCTCTCCTTGCTTTGTTTGCAGAGAAAGTGTGAGCTCTTGAGAATATGCTCCTAATTTTTAAATGGCTAAAACTAACAGAGGTGACTGTATGTCCTCTGTAAACAGTGGCGAAGATTCCAGCATGTCTTTTGTTTAGCCTTCTCTAGACATACAAAGTAAGAAATTTATGTACAGTGCTGAAAAATTCCAAAATTTTGGTTTATGAAAGGTAATTACACCCTGAGGAGGAACAATGCTTTTATTTTCTGATTGACTAGAGCTGACTAGAAAGCTGCAAGCAGCTACCCAAAACTTGTCTGATATTCAAAGCCTTTTCTAACAGGAAGGCACCCAAGGGACACGTTCATAGTAGGTGATGCATGATGTTCTATCATTTCTTGCACACATTGAATCTAAAGAAAAAATGCTTTTAGCAGACTGTTTATTGATATCAATAAATACCAGTTACACATTTTGAGTTCTTCTGTCTGAGAACAAGGATGAAGTAGTTCCTGTTACATTTGATTTTCATATATTTCCAATCACCTTCCAAGTAAAGCTGAATTTTTAGCACTCAGTACTTGGGAGAATGAGCCACCTTGGCTGGCACCATTTTCAGAGTTGCTTTATCTATCTTGCTTCAATGAGACATGAGATAGTGACTAGGATATTTAAGTCCCTCACTTTACTCCATTAAAATCCCATCTGCCTGTACAGCTAATGTCTTTCATATAGTTTCTTTCTTTGTCATTAATCACCAGCATGCCAGCTTCTTTCTCTTTCTTCCATGATGCCTTCCTTGGATGGGGTGTGCTCCTCTGATGGGCCAGGAAAAGCCCCTCTATGAACTCTTCCTAAACTCAAGCTCCCTCCTGCTTCTCACTGTTGCACCCACCCATTGTGTCACGGATCCTGATCTTGACTGGGGCCTCCAAGTGCTAATGAAATGCAAACACGGAGTACTAATTCCTCATAATAACACATTCCTTTCTCCTGGCCCCTGAAAGCATGATTTATAACCTCTCAGACTAGGATCAATTTATGCCTTGTCTAGAGGCAGGAAAAGGGGTCATGTTTTAAAAGTAGTCTGACACTCTTTCAGTTTGCACTGGTTCAAACAGGACTTTGCATTCAATGTTGACAAAAGGCTGGCCAACAGATTGCCATCAGCTCAGTGGTGAAGGGTCATCTATGCTTGATGTTAGTTGGTTGATTATCATCTTTCACATGAATCTTAGGATAGAGAGATCTGCCTTGACGAAGAACTTTTGTATGTTCACTGTCTTGAAAGAAGCCAAGGAGATGCCTAACCTGACAGGCTGTGGCATACCAAGACCTAAGGTGAGTTTAAAACCCATCATTAAGCTTATCCCTGCTTATAGCCTGTCCACCATTGTGTCCTTAGACCTCAGTAAAAGACTTCAGCCTGCAAGTGAGACAAGTGAGACAAGTAAGACAGAAAAGAAAGGAGGTACAGATTTTGACTAGGTGAATAAAGAACAATGAACAGATACGTGGTCTACAGCTGTGCTTTACCTCACTATTACCAGTCATTCCCACTATACATCCTCCAAACCCATGCATGCTAAAGATCTATGGAAAGGCAGTGTTTTAAAGCTAGTTATGGGCTGTGTGAAATGGGGGCTGAGGAACACCTGCTCACAAACACGACATTTCTTCCGTTACATGGCTTAAAGTGAAACCCCAAACCATACTAATGTCTCTTGCATTTAATTTGGGAAATAGACTTACACTGAATCCTGGCCATATGCCATAAAAACTATGCATCCTTCGCAAAGGAAAAATAAGGGAAGAATTAACTCTCTGCGGTATTTTTTTCCTCCCCTTATCCCATGGAGTTACAAAGCTCAGGCAGATTGGAACTGCATTGCCAGTGGATCAGTACAATGCAGAGAAACTTCTCGCACAAGATTTATACAACAGTTTTGAATAAATGATGCCTGAAGTGTACGTAGAGGCACTCCTCACAAACACATGTAAAGCCCTTGTATCATGAGACTTCTCTGGGAGCTGCAGATTATTCCCATCTCTAGTAATCAGTTCAGAGCAATTGCTGCTATCCAAAGCCCACTTACATCAGCTGGGGAAAAACTATTACTTTCAAACTCCATTCCTCTTTGAATTAAGTTTCTGCAAAGCTGGTGTAAAATCAGAGGACACCCTCAATGTTGTGTAAGGTGACTAGTGAGATGCTCCCAACTCAAGACAGATAAAGTCAAGTAGCTTCTACATCACAAAGGAAGGCCTGCAATTCTCATCAGAAGGCCACGTACAGGACGTAAATAAGTCACCTTATTGGACTTCAGGTAGAGACTTTTCCAGTCTCCTTTTGTGAAAGAGTAAATTACTGGAAAGGAACAGAACAAAGACTTCTGCTTCTCACTGTTCTCTGACACTAAAGCTTGAGCAAAGCCTACTTGCTCTTCACGCCTATGGAAGAGGAAGGGACCTGCACAGATTGAGGGAGGCACAGAGGGAGAGAAGGAGATGGAGAGACAGTGCATACAAGTGAGCTGTGGGGTGATGAAGCGTGTGTCCCCAAAAGAAAGTCAGCTTTACTAACTTACATTCCTTCACTTGAAGTTCATTCATTTATTTAAAAGCACAATCCAATTCCCTCTTGACTTGCTGATGGGCAGTTTAAAGATGTCCAGCCCTGATCTATAGGGTAGATTAATATCCCATGTAACCTTGGCTGTATCACTTAACCCCTCTATGACTCAGTTAAACCATTTGCATTTTCTTCCCACTAAGTACTGAGTTTCTTCAACTCACTCCAACTTCCCCAGTGAGCCAAATTTGCAAAGTACTTATGACTGCAGGAAAACCTTGGCATTTCTATACTGCACTGAATAAGGAAAAATGCTGGTTCCAGCATAACTGTGGGCAGCAAAAGCTATATGCGTACCAACAAGGAGAATAGAAGCCAAAACCTGAGAGCAATCAAAAGCTAGACCCTGAGTAGACAAGAATTTCCATTATACCAGGTGTGTAGAAGGATGCATTTCATGTCCTTTATACTAAATGATTCCAGAGCTGAAACAGCATCCACGTAGCTCTGAACATAGCAAAGGCTTAAAAAAAACTACCAACACCAGCAAACAAACCTCACAGAAAAATAAAACCCCCAAATCTCTACAGGAGACATTCATGGTCTATTTCATGGAGCTGCTCAGAATTTTTCACGTTGCTTTGGTGATGCTTAAATGGCCGTTCAATCTAGTTACAATTTTTTTTCAGCCTCTGTCTTCACAAATAACATGCAATATAACAGATTCCTGGGCCCTTCAGAGGAGATCATTTAAGGAGCCTGCTGTTTTGCCAGCAGTAGGAATTAAGTGCTTACAATTTAGCTGAATTAGTCTCTGGCCTTAAGACAATGCTTTCTCACTTTGGCACTATCTTTATGCAGATGAGAGCCAGCAAGAAGGAAACAGGAAATTGCTGGGTCTGCAAGATAGAAATTTCAGGAAAGACTGAGAGCACATAAACTCTTGTTGAACCAAGGCAGTGTGTCCCTCTAGCCTCTACAACATGGACTCGGCAGCGGTTTCCTTTCACAAATCCAACCTTAGCAAAGCAAAGGAAAAAAAAAAAAAAAAAAGAAAGAAAAACAAAAGACAGCAGACAGCAGACGCTTCAGCTAGCTGCACCATCCGATCACTTCCTCCCTGATAGGCCAACAGACTGACCTAGTTGGCAGACACATGACTGTGAGACCTGCACAGCATCTGGCTCACCAGAGAAGGTCAAGAGGTGACACATGCTAAAGACAGCCTGGCCATGAACAATTTTTGTTTGCTTCATTTAACTCCAAGATGGGAGGAAAGATGGACAGAGACACGCACAGCTCATGGGCTGTTAGTGAGGAAATGCAGTTACTGCTGGCAAATACTACAGTTTTCAGAAAAAGGCAGGCACCACGGGTTGTGGCAGAGTGCAAGGATACACAGAGAGACCTGGCTGAAAATGGGCTTTGAGACAAGGCATACTTTCCCATTGCCATGAAAGGTGTCAGCTTTCGCTGAGGGTGACGTGATAAGTCTGCAGAAGGTCTGCAAAGGCCTTTAGAAAACATTCACCACCCAGTGAGGGGAGATGTGAATGGCAAAACACAGGGCAGTGACAAGCCAGAGGAAAAGTATGTGTGTGGTGGGGAGGGACAACAAAAAAAAGAAAAGAAGGGGGTGCCAAGGAAACATGCATAGATGGAACCAGTGCAGGAAAAACAGGTCTAAGCCCAGTAATGATAAACTTGACAGCAAGATAGGAAACTGCCTTTACTATTAAGGGACCGTCTATTAACCTTTAAAATGTCAGGAATGGACATGAGGGTCTGAAAATTTATAGGCCTTAGATTAAAGCAGACAGCTGATCAGGAGCTGAATTCAACTGCCATGATATAGTGAACTTTATCCAATGGATAATCCTTTGCTGCAATGGAGAACATCACACCACACAGAAAAGGCCGTGTGGCCAAATATACTGTACAAAAGGATTCCTGGCTTACCTTGCTTCAGAGGCTGCATGCTGCTCTCTTTCAAGCTTGCTGTGCAGCACGGTAAAGTAAATAACTCCTGGGCTATTAATTTGTAATGGGGGTATAGCCCATCCAAAACAACTCAAAATACATTTGAGAAGGTGTGCTCTGTCACAGGAGACCTTACTCCTGTGTATCTCACAGCTTCTCTACAAACCTCTAAAAGGTCTCTTCATGCTGCTGGGGAAGGATCATCAATGCAGATGCAGAGCAGACCGTTGAGATTGTAAAGACTTCAAAGAGAAGGTGAAACTTCACAAAGCAAGAGGTACCCAAAGAGTCTAGTTCCCCTCTCAGTGCACATCTAGGGAAGCCAGTGCATAAAGAAATCAGCTGTTAGACAGGTGAAAAAACATCTTCTTCTATGTGCCAGGGCATAGACAACAACCCCAAGCAGAACTGATTGAACCAGGCACTGGTTAGTTCAGGTTTTCCCGTTGGTGTCATGACCCTGCCTAATAAATGACCAAGAGCCTATTGCCCCATCTGCAGTTGCATTTTAGCCTGGAGAGGTGTCAGATGGGATCTATATGGAAATCTCTCTCTTGGCGGGAGGACTGGACTTGACCTAGTAAAGTGGAGAACTTCCATTCTTTTCTCAAATGCCCTAATTTTGCAAAGCAGTGGAGGGGGGCACCCCAATGCAAACAGCATACAGCGAACAATTGTACTTAATGGTTTTAACTTAAAAAGACTTGTAATTTTAAATAAGGGGAAAAAGGAACCTTGATGGAACCAAAAGGACAAACACACAAAGACTATGAAGATTATGAAGACAGATTGCTATCCTCCAAGGAACTGTCCAGAGAGAAATCCTTATGCTATCCTGCCAGCTGACTGCAGGTTTGACATGATAGTAAAAGATTCCTAAGGCAGCAACTACAGACGTGTGTACAGGGCCTTCCCTGCCTTGGAATGCAAAATCTAGATTTTTTTCCCTTCTTCAATCCACGTCTGATACTTTCTGTAAGGGCTGATCATGTGCTTCAGTAATGTCATAACCCACTCTTCTTTACTAAAATAAATAATAGTTAAAAACATAACTCTCATTAGCTCCAGTTTGTCTCAGCTCAGGCAGGAGGGCTTCCTTACTGCTCCTGGAAGTTACTCTGGTAAAGGATTGTATTACAGGTTCCATCCGGTACCATTGAGTTTGCCTTGATGACTATGCAGTGATACTGACATAACTACTTCCTTATCACGTTGAATACTGAAATAGTTCCCTCCCATTATAACTTGGTCAGTCAAATCTGTTCTTGTTCCTCTTTTCTCTGAAAGATTTTTCTTATTAATTTCAAGTATCCAATTATACTTTTGCAGATAAGCGCAAAATCACTTCTTTAGTGCTATCTGCTCACAGAGATACAGGGATAGTAAAGACTAAGCTTATGAAATGAAGTGTGCAAGCTTTCTATTACAAATATTCACATGAAGTCAACATGATAATCCTTCTTAGGAACCCTACTGCAGGAAAGCATTTCAGCAAGAATGCTCTTAAAACTAAGCATATAAGTCCAAACAAATTCAAGATAGCACTGAAGGACCTGCTTAATTTATAGTCACATTCACTTCCATGTTTTTCCTTGGAATCTTTAAAATGTTTTTCTGAACTAGAACGGATTTCAGCACAGTGCCTTAAATGTTTAGCATTGTTGAAAGCAAAGCTTGCCCACTGTAATACCCCACGTTAAGTGACTGTACAAGAGGAAGCTGTGCCTGCAGCCTTTCCTTGAATAATCCTAAAACATCCAGACCAGGATTCCTGAGCATGCATTAGTCTGCCTCCTATTTCATCCTTTTTATTGAAAAACATTTACTAGTTTACTAATCACAATGAAACAAAATTTCATTGATTTTGAAGCACATATTTGAAGTCATTAAGGGCATGTCCCCTCCCCTCGTCTCATCCCCAAAGCACAGAAGACTATCTTTCACAGTAGCCTTCTGCTTCATGGAGGTGGCCATGAGAAGAAGCCACCCCTATGAATAGTGAAGAATGAAAGGGGTGTGCTGGCTTCAAGACAATTGCAGCTCAGTTTCTTTAACCAGCTTGAGGTTCCTGAGTGGTGAGGAAAAGCAGAGTAGCATATTGAGCATTCCATGTAACGGCAGCACCTGGGACATCCTTTAAAACATAGACTAGTACAGAACTATATCTCTGAGTCAAAGATACAATAGAGGCAACTTATCTCAGAAAACACAAAGTGATGCTCATGAATTACCAAGTATTTCCTTGATATCTATGATAAGAAAGCACAACAAGAAAGGACCTCCAACAGGATCGGCAGATATGTGAGATTAGTAAAGAAAAAGAATGCTTATTGAAGACAGCTTCCTTCATAATGCACTGAAGCTCAGATTTATTTTTCAGTTTACTTTGATATTTCTATTCCAGCAGAGACTTCAAAGGCCTCAGATTTTTATTTTTTTAAAGGTTATTTACAATTAAAAACAATTTTTGAGATACAACTGCTAGAAAAGAAGAAAGACTTACCTCGCTGTTAAAAGTTATTCCTTACATTTGAAATGCACTGGTCCCCTTGGAAGAAGGTATGCAAAACTTAGAGAGAGTTGCTGGGTTTCTTATGCAGGCTTTACTAAAGTATCCAGCCTCCTGGCCCGTTTTGAAGTTGCTTGCTGAGACCAAGAAAAAAAATCTTCTCTGGGCAGATGTGTAGGGAAATTGCCACTCTGCTGTCCACCAGCACAGCCATGGGACCACCTTTTTCTAAAAACCCAGACTTACAACTTCCCTGCTTGAAATTTCTCTCTCCAGAGAAAAATGATGGAGAGAAACATTATTAGGTGCTTCTCTAGTAGCAAGATCCTTTGCACTCTGTAAGCAGGGTCCTTTTTATAGCAAACTGTCAAACAACTTGAAACTCCTACCAAAGTAAGTCCTTCCTGCAGTAAAGGAGCCTTTTCTAATTTCCGAACCTAATTTCCAGCCTAGAGGTATGAAACTGTCACTGTTCATAGCGCTGTTTGAAAATAAGGGTGTATGAAATGATACTCAGGGAAAACATACTTGTATCAGGAAAAAGATAAACAAGAATCACCTAGAAAATATGACTAGTGGGGCAAACCTGGAATATCTCAGGTTGCCTAGCTTGAAAGTTTTTTTTGAACTGTGGGCTCTAGTCCTGCTGGGACTGACTCCAGCAGGATTCAAAGGATGGTGCAATGTGTCAGGAGCAGCCACATTAGCAGGCACCAGATCACTGTGTCCCCAGTAAAATCTGCCTGTGACTACTGCCACCCCTGAAAAGGATTTCTGTGAACTGCTGCGGATAGCAGCTGCAAGTGCAGAGAAGCAAGTGCGTGTACCCACAGCCAGTCCTGCAAGACCAAGACTGTTCTCCCTCCCTTGCCCTCCTCACTCCTGTTACTTCTGCCACTATCTGCACTAAAAAGTGTGCAGTACTTCACCATGGGCTCACTGGCAAAGTTGTGCAGCAAAACTTAAGGTTACTGCAAAAGGAACAGGCTGCTGTCTTCAATTAATATCTACTATCAACTCAGTTTTGTAGAAATGAATGGTAATATATTCATTGAAATAGGAAAGACTACTTTCCATCCATCAATGACACTGTTTGTTCTGACACTTTGTTTACCTACTAGCCTTATTTTATTCAGCTGCTATTTCTTTAATGAAATTACATTTTAATGTGCTAATACTGTAACTGTCATTTAATCAGTACCAGTTCTCAAGAAAAGTCAAACAGGACTATGCAATAAACATGTCACTGTGCCAAACAGTTTTAAAATGTTTATGAAAAGGTTGGAGGCTTTTCATTTTAAAAGAAGTTCATTAAACTAAGCATCAGGTTATTTTTCTAGCCTTAAAAAAAGACTGGTAAGAGAAAATACCACCATGTAGAAAAACAAAATGTGTTCATGTTGAGACTAAATGGCACACTTCCTCTAGCAGTTAATTTCTACAGGCTGGCTATAAATCTGTCAAAAATCAGATTTATAATGAAATGTTAACAGAATCCAAGCAATTGTTGTGTTAATGGAGTCACTGTTGTACTCATGTTTTTCTGTAGACACAGACCTGCAAATGGGACAGATCCATTGGAATGAGAAAAGGGTTCAACAGCATGAACAGACTGTGTCTTTTTTGCAAGAGGCAGTCTCAGAATGAAGGAGAATGTGGAGTTCAGATGATTATTGTACTTTCAACAGAAAGCCAAGTTTTTTTGTCCAGCTAAGGGAGGAGATGTGGTAACAGTGCAAGCACAGTCACACAACGGAAAACTTGTAAACAAAAAGAAAAGCACTGCTTACACATGGCTTTTCTAACTTTCTAAGTGCTATCCTTGGTCTTCGCGCCTCATCTTAGCTAGAACAAACTTCTTGCTGGCATTTATTATTTCTGTCACTGTAAACAGAGCTGGAATGCTTGTTGTGTACCAACATCAAGCAGAACACCAGTCAAAAAATGCGAAGAGTTCACAGGGCACGTAAAAGACAAGAAACAGAGGTACACAGAGATTGGGGCACAAGAAAACACCAAGAAACTCTTCATATTGACAGCCAAGACTTTTTGGTAGGTTCTTCCACAAAAGAGAATATTCCAAGAAAAATGAAAATGTGTGGCTTACAGAGAGCTTCTCAAAGCAGTGGGCAACAGTTGAAGTGACTGCTTGAACAAGTGTTTTCTGGAAAGCAGCGTGCAATTGCTGCCTGGAGATGAGTACTGCACCTATAGGGTGAGCAGGAGGGAAGAAGGGATAGACTTTAAGGGGACTGTCGTACAATGAGATGAGAAATCACTGGAGGGATGCAGAAGGAAAGCACTGGGGACACCGGAAAAGCCTCATGGTGTGTAGGTCCTAAGAGTGGTATGCCCCAAAGAGCACAAAGCTGTGCTGTGGTAATGTGATGCACAAGGAGCCGTGCAGACAGAGAAAGCCAAGCTGGAGACCCACAGAGCGTACCTCTTTTTAGCCTCTTCATTTCAAAGCACTACAGGGGGTGAAAGGATCATCCTTCTCTGTATACTGGGTCTAATCCTTCAGGGTACCATACTCTACAATGCTCAGTTTGCTCTAAATACTTTTGAGTCACATTGCATCAAAATGAAAGTATATTCATTAGTAAAGTTTTCAGAGGTCTTGTTTTTCCATCTCTTTTCAGTCTACAAACTGAGTCATTACCATTTGTCAAGTACTGCATCCCTTTTACAGTGCCACGGGATGTAGCTTCAAGCAAAAACATGTGGAATGAGAATCTTTAATGTCAAATGTGTCTTTGGCTCCTGCATGTGACTGAGGAAACTTCCATTCACCACCCCACAGGAAAGACCCTAGGGATTGCCCTCATCATATTGCTTACCTCATAACATTATTTCCTGGGTTTCAGATAGTAATTTAACAAAGTGTCCAAAAGACAACCCAAAGGCTGGAAAAGAATTGTGCGGAAGCCCAGCAAGGCTCGATGTGGTTTCTACCAAAAGCAGAATGTGTTTCACATACCACAGTTATTGGGCAGATGTATCAATCTTTTCCATGTTGTTCTATATAGGGTTAGAAATAAATAAAAATTCCCAAAGGTCTCTAGGACAAGACAGCAGTTTAGCACAAGCACTTGAAAGCAAAAGGTACTAAGTGCCTAGGGCCAATGTTTTAGGCAAACATTTGACAGTTATGGAAGAGGGAGGTTTAGCATTTATTTATGTAAAAATATTTAATATTTAAAAATATTATATGAGGTAAACCAAGAAGATTGATAGTCTCAGATGGTTAAAAAACTCAGAGTCAAGCCTTCAAAATCCCAAGATTAGTTTAGAAGGAGAAGACCAGGCTATAAAAAAACTATTCACTCACTGTTTTTACTGTTTTTACTGTTTTGATGCTTTTCAGCCTTTAAGCCTATCTTGTACTGCAACTGAAAAAGTTAGGCTTTCCCTTTTTCTTTCAATTGAAAGCTAAAATGTAGCTTGAAGAAAGGACCCAAATGTGGCAGTGATTATACTGACATTATAATGCTGGTAGCACTGCAACAGCATTTTTACCAAAGCCTAAAAAACCAAACAAACACTCGACCACAAACCTGCCTCTAAATACTGCTTTCAAAGGATCCTTGGCTGCTGTACCCAGAGTGAAAAACAAGGAGCAAATTAGCAGCCTGAGATGTGATGCTAGTTTCAGTAATGGCCAATTATTTTGACTCTTAGGAATATTGAGACAAGGTTGAGCTCTTTCACAAGATGAAATAGTCACTGCCTGATTATCCCCATGGCTGAAGAGTGCATGGGGGAAGGGACTCTAACGCCAGCCCGGCATGTATAGTGGCCTTTTGACTATGGCCAGGCATCTCTGTGCTAGAGAAGTTGGCACTGTTCGCGTGAGGCTGCACCTGGAAGCTGTGGGGTCTGTCTGGAGGGAGTGGTGCCTCTGCTCTTTCCCACCATCAGCCCTTCCCTGCAGCCTCCTGGCACAAAGACCATGGTAAGTGTAAAGTTAAGAACAGCAATTCCAGCCTAAATCCATTCTGCCTTTCACAGGATGCATTTCCTCATTGGAAAATACTTCAAGGTCAATGAAGACAAGACAAAGTTTGGCTATCTCAAGGCAAAACGGAATGGGTTTTTCTTTCTTCAGGGTATTCTCTTACAGGGAAGCAAAGCTGACTTCGTGTCTTTTTCAACTTTCCTGTTGAATCAGAGAACGATGTCAGCTATCCGCCTTATTTAACCTTGGTCAGCAGGACACAAATCCCAAATGACAGGCAGTGCTGTGGCAGACACAGTTGTCTTCCTCCATGTACCCAACATGGCTTGCTTCACTCTACCAAAGTCAGCAGCCATATCATGTCAGGAAATAAAAGTCTTGTGTTGATAATGTGCCAGTGGTGAGCTAAGTTACAGTGCCTGTGCATTTTTTACTCTCCCAGTATTGTAGAGATGACCCATGGATGCCATTAATTTCCATGGCCTTTATGAAACTCACTGAGTGGGATGAAATTGCATTTTACTGTGCAAGGACTCTACTTTGAGACAAAAGGGCAAGCAGGCCAGGAGAATGTATCTGCCAGAGTCACTTATGTCTCTGAAATGAGAAACTGATCCCCCTGAGAGAGCAAGTGAATGTGTCCTTCTCCTCCCTGACATTTTTGCACGATTTATCTGCTTCTATGTACATGCAGCAATGAAGAGCGGTCCTTTGAGCAGTTTAATGCTTCTAAGGCTAAGGGCAGCTATTCAAATTAAATACTTTGAGGCACTGCCCACATGAAAATAAGGGAATTTGAGGATCTAGATAAAAATTTTCCTTTTTAGCTAGGGATAAAAAAAAAGAGCCGCTTAAAACATTCACATGTGGGGAAAGATAAAAGTCTAAATCAGTGGATGATAGCTCTGATTGAAGAGTTGACTAACAGAAAAATGACTTAATGGATAATAAAATCAAACTAAGTATAACATGAAATATATTCGCTTAACTTCTAGCACTAAGTCTTTTTTTTTTCTTCTTTTGGTCTTTTTGGTTTGTGTGGTCTCTCAGAAATTTGCTGTGGAATAGGATCTTCCCTTCATTACTCATGCTGATCAGAATAAATTTGGTATCAAAAAGATATGCATTAACAGATGATGCTTAGAAAATAAAATGAAAAACATCTTCCATGCATTTTGCAAAGCTAGAAGTAAGTTCAAGAAGCTCAATGAACACATTAAACAATTTTGTGCTTCCAAAAGCATGAAGAACATTTTTCACTTAAGTTTTATTTCCTAACTAGTAATAAAAACTAAAGAAAAACTTCAGGAAGGCAGTAGGCAGCAGTTAGGAAGAATGACACCACAGTTAAGAAGAATGTTCAGTATTTTCAGAGGGATTTAAAAGTAATCAAATTGGAAAAAGACATGGACTGTCATTTAGAATACATTTCTGTACTTTCTTGGAAAAGCATGGGACACCTGAGAATTATAGTTTTCCCTGCAAGGAAACAATCACTGTGGTAATTTATTTTATCATTTTGTTCTAGATTGTGATGAAATATACTACATGAAAATCAGTAAAAAAGACAAAATAAAGCTTTGAGCTGAGTAATTACCAAAATCTTTTAGGTATATTGTCAACACATACTACTCTTGTCTGGTGTACATCCTGTGCATATCTGTCAGACTAGTGCTGTATATGCTGCTTATTTCATGGGCACACTTTAGGGCAGCAGAATTTTACCTGTATCTGGAAAGAAACGATAGCGTTTTTGCAAGATGAACTACCAAAAATTCTTTCTTTTTTTACCGTTTTAATGCTTAGTAGTTGCAATAGCCATGAAATGGTTCCTCTAAAATAAAGTATACAAGCATTTTACTACAGCATACTGTTGGTTTTGGCTGGGCCAACTTGAAAGCTTTTGAGCTGGCCTACTTTTCAAGGCGGGCTGGTCTCATTCTGCCTTGAAGCTGTCTTGAATTAAGAAGTCAAAAAATGGAAGTACTCAAATATCAGCAATCTCTTTCTAAAATCTGCCTTTAAATGCAATGGTATGAAGTCCTAGTGGAATCACCATGGGTCTGTCTTCTTGTAACTGATATAAGTATTTGGCCCAAAGGTAACAGCAGACACATTTTACAAATGAGTGAGAACAGCATGCCATTCATTACCTCCCATCTTTCACACATGTTCTGTGTGATCTGGTGGAGTGTGTCCCATTGGAAAAATAAATGGAAGAGGTTATCACTTTGAGATAAAATGGGGAAAAAGTAAGTTTCAGAGATTTCATCTTTGACCTTATTATAGCCTGAAATTTGCCAACTAGACTCTGTTTCTAGAAGCTGGAAAAGAATAATGACTGCCTGAAATGATACTTCTGACTCTGTGCAGCACTGAAGTCCAACTCTAGCTCTCACTGTTGTAGCAGTGGACCTGCAGACCACAGTGTTCACCCCTTTCTGTTCTCAGATCCTTTCACTCTCCCCCTCAAAGAGCTTAATTTTAGCCTGTGTCAGACCAGCAGTCCAGTTTGTCTGACTGAGTCTTACTGTCCCATCACATTTCTTCCACCTAGACCTCCCCACAACCCTCCTGCTTCACCAGTTGATGCCATTTCAGTTTCTTCTTCCTACCTTCTTATGTGCCCTTACAGCGCTGTCCCTGCAAGATGTCAGAACAGTGGGGATATTTTGAGGCTCCAGAAGTGCCAGTCCTTGACAAATGCTGCCCTGCTCTTCTGTGGACCAGTGAGGCATGCAGCAGCACGTCATGCGCTGGGCTTGCAAAAATGCAACTTTCTGGTGAGCAACTTGAAAAGGGCTGCCTTCTTCCCTTACCTCCAGGTATAAGCTTGTCTAGAGGACAGTTGTGTGTAATCCAGTTGAGTAAAAGAGTTAATTGCATCCCCTCCTAGACTGACTGCTCTCTAAAGAGAGGTCTGGTTATGTCTCAATATAGAACATGCCCTTGCTGTCATATAAAGGGCCACAAAGAAAAGCCCTAGCTCAGCAACTTAGTCTGACCAAAAAAAGGCCTTTTAAAGTGTTTTTGAAGTGGTCCATTTTGCTAGTACTTCAGCAACCAATTTATCATATATAGTTTATTGCTTTGGATTTGAAATCGGAGATTCAGCTTTTCTGAGTGTTTATTTTCCTTAGCCCTTACCTAGGCCTTTCTGTAGTTTTAGTAGAGAATGACTTAGGAGTGACAGGAAATTAGTGAGAGGAAATTACAAGCAATACAAGGCAAGAAAAATCTGAGCTAATTCCAGCCCATGAGGTAAGGAAGCTGAGGAAAGAACTCCTTCTTTTTAGTCTATTAAATAATAAAGCTAATTAACCTTTGGGCTTCAACTTTATGCAAAACCTAGCCCAGACAGCCTGCTTAAAGCACTACCCTGACTTAACATGCATGTATACTATTTCCAAGATGTATAAGGCATATCCACTGGGAGACAGCGGTCCTGGGTCTCAATCTCACAGGCTCTCAAATGCCTGGAAATACCCAGACTGGAGTCATGCTTTGGTGAATGGCTCTGGAGGAGCTAAGGTCACCTGGTCCTGCTGTACTCAGTGCCAAGCTATAGTCAGCAGTGGGAGCATTCTCTGACTATGCAGTAATGCCAGCCCTTACCAAGGACAGAAACTTTCTGGATATGCCAATTGTCCCTGTCCCTCCTGCAAAACCCCACCCAGCCTAGAGCCACATTTTGTGCTCTGTTCCAGCAATGCTCCAACTACCTGTAAAGTTGATTTAACTGCTTGATATAACGATGTGTTGTTTCAGTTTGTGCTTTCACATATTTCAGCCTACACATTGCAGCCTAATAATACTGCTTCAGTCTCCCCCTTTATGATACATATATTTTTTTGAGGAGATCATATCTTCTCTTTTGCAAAATAATTTCCATCATATAGTAAAAGATTTTATAGTGACCTCAGAGAAGGTGGGTTTTCAAAGACAAGTCAAAAGAATCAGGTGACATTTTGGAGTTGATGGCATGCTTTCTGGCAGTAGTCTGTTGTAGGAGTAAGAAAGTTCAAGGTAAATTAAATACTTCAAGAGATTATTTGCTCATAGAATTATATAAAAGACAATTATTCACATAACAAAGAAAAAATATGTAGAAGATGTATCTCCAACCATTTACATCATGTTCATAATTCTGGTTTTTTACTTCCTAAGGAGCATGTTGAATCATTAATCTTAAAAGTAATACATAAAACAGACTGCAGTGCTCTGAATACTGTTCTGAAGGGTCGGCAAACTCTGAAAAGGAAAAGACGTGTGGAAAAGACAGAGGTGCATTTGGATCTGTGGACTTACAGATCTTTAGATCTTTTGTGTATGACACTTATTTTTGTCCCTTGGAGCACTTAAACTAAAATGCTTTGTCTACTGCCTACTAAATACAATGCCTGCAAATCTTTTATTAAAGTGAAACATCACACTTCCAGGTTCATTCAACGTCACACGCAATTCCCAGCTCTCTGTTCATGAGTCTGGATCAATCCCATCCTTTCTTAGAATCACTACCACAAAAAAAGTAGTTTGTCGAGATTTCATAGCTGACGTGGATATTCCAGAATTCAGCACTGCCCTTGACTCTGGCTGTACTAAAATATTTGTTCTATTAAACCGTGATATATCATAAATTTTTCATTGGTGTTGAGTATGAGCAGCATTCACTGAAACCAAAGGGACTAGGACGTACTTATTACTTCTGTTTAATTGATATGCTACATTTTTTCAGATATTCATGCACAAGAGAGGTCCCTCACAGTTGTAGTAGTAGGTGGCAGCTTTCAGTAAAAGAACAGTGATTTATGAGATGGATGGCACATTGCCAAAGGCTTGCCAGCCCTTGATGCCAAACACTGGCATTGGATATCTGACCTAATCAATGAATTTGGAAGAGTGGACCAATTTCAAATTAGATATAGTCTGAGCTCGATCTCTTCTACAGCTGAATATGCTGCACTACATGCTGTCTTTGAAGGTACTGGAGTCTGAAGAGAGGGACAAAACTTTCATGCCTCTGTAGAGGTAGTCTCAAAGCACTGAACAAATATGGACAAGGCTGTAGTGGAAGGGAAATTCAAATAGAGGAAAATCCTATTCCTTCAAACACAGAGAACATCCACAGCTGGTCCCAGGCCCTGTTAGCAGAGAATCAGACTTGGGACACAGCTCTGTAGCTTTACTCCTCCTGATCCTTACTGATCTGTTTCTCTAGCCCTGCCAGACCTCTCAAGCAAACTGACAAGGACCTCAGAAGACTGATGTGAGAGATACCCTCCCTTGCCATGGGCCCCTTTGCATGAATTGATAAGACTCCTCATCAGTAGCAAGAGGGAAGGGACAGCCTGTCCCTGCATGCACCATGGCAGACCTTTGTAGAAGGATGTTGCCATAGAAAGACCTATGCACCTGACCTTGATACTGCTTTTTGGAAGATGGCTCAGGCCGTTTATACAGAAGGACTAGCAGCACTCTGGTGTGTTCTTCACACCTTTGTCAAGTCACTTTCTAGGTATGTCCACGAGCTACAAGGAATGCTGAAACTATGTGCCTTCTTTGCTAGAGTGCTGGGAGGTAAGGTTAAATTAACAAATATTCTTCTGCCCATTCATATCCAAACCAGGAAAGCAACTTTTCTAGCAACCTATAAAGGGCTTCTAAGAAAACAAAATGTCTTATTTCAGGGGCTTCAGTCTCTTGCAAATGGGATGCACGAAACAGGAGAAAGAAAGTGAGATGGTTAACATCAGCTGCGCAGGAGTCCATTGCCCAGTGCTCCAGGCGTCTTTGAGCACCTCAGCCCTTGCATGCAGAAATACAGGCAAAAATGACCACAATCCAAACCTTGTTATCTCAAATGTCTTTTGTTCTTGAGATGAAAACAAACCTGTTTAAGTTGCAGATAACTATCAACTCATGGGCAGCTGGCCATCACTCTCATGTCCAAGCAAGAGGAAGACCTCACCATGGGCAGCACCACATCAACTAACAAGGAACCCAATCGCAGCCAGAGCATTCATGAAGCAAACAACTGGTCTCTGGTACAAATCCTGAGACACTGAAGCAAAGCACTGTTTGTGGGATGTCTTATTCATTGGTTGTTTTATCTTTCCAAGCCTCTGAACAGCAGAAACATGGAGAAGTTGAAAACCAGGGGTGAGGGTAAAGTGTATGAAGAAAGAAGAGGCTTTGCTTGCCTTCAGGTGTGAACTCTGCTGCTGATATGGTGTGCTATACACTGGCACCAGGGAGGTTTGAATGCCCTCCTAGTTCTTCTGGCTGATACACAGAAACTATTTCCTTCAGCATATGGAAATGTCTGTGAAACCACTGGCTTTTTTTTTTTTTCTTTCAAGAGTACAGATATATTATTAAATGAAATAATCCCTCAAAGGGCCAATGAATTTCAAGGCTATGAGGAAGAGAGACCATAAATCACAAATGTACATTGGGATTGCTCTGGGGTTGCGTGTCTTATCTCAACAAGGACTGAAATGTTACTAATTTCATTGTGAGATTTACTCATTTTTTTATTAGTATTGGGAAAAGCAAAAAAATGCAATTGATTTTGCTTTGTAGCAATGGTTTGTAGTGAAAAATGTGTTAGCTTTTCTATCAGGCATTGTCGATCCTTCCATCTCACAATATTTCACAGTCCTTAGCCTGCTAAACATCAGAAAATTGGATCTGGTTAGTTAGAAGACTTTCTGTGTCATGTCTAATTTGTCCTTCATAGTCTCTCTGCTTTACTTTTTGAGATCATACATTCTCTGTTGTTAACAAAGCATGTGGGAAGTTTTCTCCTCTGACCTGATAGATATTTAAAACCACAAGCAAGAAAAGCATGATATTAAAAGTAAAGATATATCTAGTTATAGCATCCAAAATGGGTTGATTTATACATGTCATAGATACTCTCAGTCCTAGCGTAAGAAGGGGATGTTGTAAACAACTAATGCTATTCTATTCAAACCTAAATGCCTGAAGTTAGACTGAAAGAACTGGGAAATAATGCCTCATTTTTCTGTCACTGACACTTTCTAGTACACAGAGAAACAGTGAGCATTTTTAATTTAAATCCACCTGTAAAGAGTCAGATTTCAAGCATTAATATGCTGGCTGTTTCTTCTTGTTTTATTTTGAGAGTGAAAGTCTAGCTGCATCTGTTGCTAGCCTGGATCCACACAGAAACTCTACATGGGAGCAAACCCATTCATTTTTATCAGTATGGGGCCAGGACATAATATTCTAGAGAGAACTGAGTTACTTGCAGAGAAGATCTACATGGTGAGAGAAGAGCAGAGTAATTGAAAGCAAACCCTAGTCTGCTCACTGAAAGCCAAGGGACATTCATAGGCAGCGATACAGCTCCTAAAACCTGGAGTGAGTTATCAGGTCAGCCTGTGTATTAGCCGTAGTCCCTCTGTTCACTCCTAGCTGTGTTGTTCCTGGGCCCTTACTTCTGTTATGCAGTTGCAAGGTGGGAGACTGGAAACTGAGGAAGGTAAGTCTGTGAGGCTCCAACTTCACTTGGCAGCACAAGATGGACCCAGAAGAAAGGTCAGTACGGAGGACTAGTGCTACATCTGCTGTTGTTATTCACCTTTACAGCATTCTTCTCTTGTTCAGTGAGTTGCCCTACACGTTTCAGAAGATACTCTGCTCTCGGGGGGCTGACAAACCCAGCACCAATGAGAGCTAGAAGGTCCTCTTGCCCATGCATTACAGGACTGAAGGTGAAAGTAGTCTGCACTATTGTGATGCATTTTTGTCTGTCTGGAAGTGGCTGGCCAGATGCCATTGGAAAGCTACCACGATCGCCTCTTGATCCTGTTGAGTGGCCTGAAGGACCCCAGCAAGCTCAGTTTCTGGCAACCAGACAGATTAGACAGAGAGTTAATCCATTCCATAGCTAAAGTACTTCCTTCTGCTGACCACTCTCATCCGCATTGTTTCTTGGACTGAGCCAGGGCAATCTCCCTCTTCACCTATCCACTGCCTTGGCACATATTCCTGTTTTGGTGCAGGATTTTAAGTTGGCTAGATACTGTCACACAAATAGTTCCAAGAAGAAAAATCAGAGTGTCTAACAGTTTCCACTGAGTTTTCCTGACAGTCCCATGAACAGAAATCTAATCTACTGAATCATGGTTCTGGTTTCAGCCTAATGATTTCCTCTGGAAACAAGCTCCATAGTTTAGCTACATGCAGTATAAAGCAAGATTGCCTTTGATCAGTTTTTTAGTCCATCAAGCAGTGGGACTGAGCACATCTTGCTTTCATACCAGTGGCCAGAGAGCAGAATCTCCTGTCTACCCTCTCAAGGCCATTTTTAAAATCACCTGGCCTCCCCATTATGTCCCTCAAATCTTTCAGCTTCAATCTCCTCACACAGGAAAAATCCTGAGAGTTTTTCCAAGCTCTCTGCAATTCCTTCAGCTCTTTGCTGGATTCCTTTCTACTCTGCTATTCCATCTGTGAAATGAAGCAGAAGGCAGCGCTCCAGGCAAAAATACATCACCAATTCATATGAAGGCATTGCAACATTGTCTCTATAGTTTTCCCACTCCAATTCACGTTTCCTAAAACTATCTGGGTTTTCAAGCACAGTGGTATACGAGGAAGAACTCCTCATTTGGATTTAAAACCAAAAAAAATTACTGAACTACATATGTGCTGAAGCAGTGGTGGAATAAGCTCTTTCTATTTTAGAAATATCTGTAACACAAGTGAATATCCCTTCCTAACATGCTTACAACCCAAAGTGACCAGAGAGATAAAAGGTAAAAGGTAATGTACATAAGGACAGACAGAAAGTCTGTAGCAGAAGCAGTGAAAACACTTGGTTGTCCCGAGTAAAGTCCGGGACTGTGGGTGAGCAGCTTGGTTTTGGCTTTCCCTTTGAGAAATGGGACAGTTAGGCCAATTACACCTACGTCCTGTGTCAACTCAATACACCAAAGTTGGAAGGGAACCATCAAAAAGGACTGTTAGAAAAAGGTCCGTCTCCTGCCATCTGCTTTCCTGCATTGAGGGGCCTACCTTTCCCACTGTCCCTAAAGAGGCTCTTTTCTTCCTTCCCCCTACCTCCCCGGTATCATGTATTATTTGCCATTTCTATTTAATATGAATTACGAGAAAATAACTCTGTTCCATGAGCTCTGCTCTAACAGATCTGCACAGATATGGTCACCCAAGAGACAATGAAACTTTGACTGACCTACTTGTAGCCAAAGTTTAACTTTCAACGAGGAAATAAGCAATGCCTTTGATCCGAAGGTTTCAAGAAGGAGAGGAGAAAACCAATTATCCCTGAAAGACATAATACACTCCATAGTATGATTTTCAGGGTAGAGGGGAAGGAGGAAATGGGGAACTCTTAATTCTTGTTCCTCATTCCAGCTGTCTCAGGGGTCCTATGAGCCTTACAGCTGGTGTGAGTTATAAATAGGTCTCTATTATAGGCCTCTATAGGTTTCTATCTCTTGCTTTTTATTTCTTGGTTTGTTTTTTTTTTTTTTTTTTTTCATGTAATTTTCTTATTGGCACACCTGATTCAAGAATAGCCACTAGACAGGAAACTACTGCAGATGCTTTAGTGAACTTTCTTACTGAAGTGACAACTTTCTAGTAACTAGACTTACGCTGATGAGCCCATATGATGTTAAGTGAAGAAGAGACCCTCTACTTCTTCCCTTCCACATTTCCAACATTGATTTTCTAATCTATTTCCAGCTGCATACCTCACTTCAGAACATAAAAATTTCCAGAACTGATATCATTCTTTCCCTAGATTTAGCAAGAGGTTGCTTTGTATTTCGAGGCAGAGACGTTGAACAAAGTAAAATAAAATTAGCTCAACTTTGACATTCAGATCTTGCAGCAATATAGAATAATCTAATAAAACTGGGTTAGACTTTTCAAAATACTTGAAAGCAGTCTGCTTCCACCAGGACCTGATTTTCAGCTGCAGTCCATCTCCTACCATGGCTTTCTATGGGGACTGAATTTTTTGAAAATGATTAGTGCCTCTCTTGCTGGCTCCTTTAAGCAAGCTCGCTGCTAATAGGTTTAACCAGGAGCTGAGGTGCTGACAGCAGCGTAGAACGGCTTTTGATGAACGGAGGGAAGGTTTGAGGTTGCCTAGATCTGCTGTCACGTTGCTGCTTGTGACATAGGGCAAAGGGCTGTCTCGTAGCAAACAAACATGCTGTCTTGCATTGGACAAGAACAACTTCAGTAGGAAAGAGGGAAGACAGGCAGGCAGGGTGGATGGGCATTATAATAAGATACATCTGAACTACTGGTTGAACTCTATCTTCTCTTTACCTGTCTCCACATTTTCTCTCAATTCTTCTTTTCTCCTCTCCCTGTCCTCCCCATCCCAATGCTGCAGTCTTATTTTGTCTGTACACCTGAAACATGGGAAATCTTCCCTGCCTCTCCACTGGGAGCAAATGCTGACATATGCCTGTGTACAAATATGCTGTTTCACAGGGATTCCAGCTCTCTGAGATTTTTCTGGAAGGTTCTGGGAGAAAATCTCTCTTGCCAAAACCCCTGCTGTGTTAACAGAACTGCCACACCTCCTGTCCTGCACAGAAGGTCCCATTGAGATGATTTTAAAAATTAAAAAGTAGCATTAAAAATAGAAAAGTTTTTGAGTGGCCCCAGTGTTAGAAATGGAAGAGGATGATGCGGCCTCTCAGGTTCACACTGATGTTCAGACTTAAAGAAGTGTGTGGTTAGGACTTGCTGAACTCAATAGATTGCGTCAACTTATGAGGCTAGGTATTAAGTTTCCTGCTTTTGACTGGGGATAGGCTAACTTCTGGTTTTCTGTTCACAGAATCTGAAATGAGAAAACTCAGTTCTGCTTTCCCAAAACTTTTGCTTTATTTCTATTTTAACTCTGAATCTGCATTTAACTAAAGAAAATTGATTTTGCCAGACTGTGTCTGGCTTGGGGCCCAGTCACCCAGTGTCCCCTCTCTTTCAGTGGCTCGCACCAGATGTTTCAGAGAAAGGTGCAAGATACGGTGCTAATGCTCAGTTATGGAATAAGTGGGCCCCAGGGAAAATTTCTTCCTAAGCCCTGTTAGCTAGAGCTTGGCTTCTGTCCTGATGCCCAAGGATTTATATTCCTTCCAATATCTCTTGTTTATTTTTAAGTATTAACCGTTATGACTCTGGCTAATGTTGCTCTTCATATTACGCCTAATCCTGTTTTGAACAGGCTTGCAGTCTTTGGCTTCAGTTATATCCTTTGGCAGTGAGTTCCATAAGCTAATTGTCTGCTGTGAGAAAAAGTATTTCCTTCTATTAGTTTTCACATTTTTGACTTAATAAAAAATGATTTTGCTATTTCATCCTTTCCTAGTCTTTTCCTGTTTTTCTCACAAATAGATAACCAGGCCAGAGCTGGAGCAGAACAGAGAAACATGTACTATTGATGTAAGTTGTACCAATGATTCAAAGACAGATGATGGGTTGGAAGGTACCACCTAGCCAGCCCCAAGCAGTCTGCACTGTAATATGCCTGCACTCAAAAAGCAAAGCTTCTGTAAATAGCTTTTAGAATCATAGATGTGTTTAGAACAAAATTTAGTTTTTTTAAAACTTTATTATGAATTTTAGATAGTTCAGTTCAGCCATTTTATTTATGTATTTATATCATATATTCACTGCTTTGTTACAGACCAGTGGCCTACAGGGACAGAATTGGCAAATGCAAGGGTAAAATTTGAAATTAGTTGCCAGCCATCATTCCTCCTTATTCACTAGAGCTACTTCCCCGGAAAGGAGACAGATGGCAGTGCCAGCGACATCCTTTCTTGGAGATTTTCCAATGCGGAAAACTTCCTTAAATTAAAAGTTGAGCTTTCTGAGAAAAGAAGTAGAAAAGTCTGCATAAGTAACTTGTTACAAGGTTCTTCACTTTTCTTGTATTTGGTAAGTGAAAATTGCTTTGCAACATCGCTGGTCACCATGAAGGCTCTCTGCAGGAGCAGCAAAACTACCAGTTTACCAGTGACAGCCACTCACATAGTGTCAGGCTGTTTGGGCTCAGCTGGCCTCTGTCAAGCTAAGAAGATCCATGACCTAGAGACATGAGTTTGCATTTCCTCCAAGAATGCATCTTTCAAGGCTGACTCTGCAACAACAGACGATTGCTCCTCATACTCTTTGTAGCATTACCTTTATCTTTTGACTTAAAAAACCCAGTATTGCGTTACATTAAAAATCTGCTCTGGTCATCGTTCCGATAATTAGATGTGTGCCACAGTCTGCATTTCATAAGGGTTATTTTCTCCATCTTCTACAAAAAAGCAGATTTCAGTCCTGTCTCCACATTAATCACTAGCCAAGCAAGCTGTTTAACAAATAAAAATCTGAGTGTTTAAAACTGATTCAATTTAATGAATCAATTTCAGTGCCATTGTGGGCATCATTGTCGCCTCCTGAACTGGAAGAGGTAAAACTGCTTCATTTTCGGTAACTACTTACTAAAAGGCAGAGTAGAAGTGGTGTGGCATTCATGGATAGCCATTGATCAGGGAAACAGAAAGTGAGGGTGATTGCTTGGTGAGGCATTTGGGCTCATGATTATGATCTTATGAGGTCTGGAAGATCACCCAAGCCAAGGCACAGGCAAAGTAAAGTGCTGATGTCAAGATTACTGCAGTACCACAAAGAACAAGATACTCAGCAAATGACAATAAAAACAACTCAGTGGAAGATTGCACGGGAACAGCAAATAGTGGTAACTGTGAGCTTGCCACACTGCACTTTTCCTTTGCAGCTGCTCTGCTTGCTTAACATCACCTTGGGTCAAAGGGCCATTGCCTCACAGCCCTATGTCTTAATTGGTCTCTCAATGAAGTCATTGCTTGAGATGTCTGGAGTCATGGTGCCATGACAATAGGCTGTGAGAGCATTAACAGGTGTACCACCTCACTGTGAGACTAGGCAGAAGAACGGCAGACATTTATCCAGCAGTGAGCATTGCTGAGCAGTAAAGATGAAAACGGAAGGCAGTGAAGAAGATGGGGCTTGCACAGGTCTGTACTCACGGTTAAGAAGAGCCACAAATTGTAGTAAAGGAAGAATGCCTTCTGCACAACTTGCCTTTCTCAAATGGTGTGCATGATCAAAAACAGAGGTCTCCTTACAAAGCCTGTTGGTGTTTGGGGTCCTTTATAGCCACTATGCTTTCTTGCAATCTTAATTTTATATTAGTAGTGGTACGCAAGAGGACAAAATCCTCAGTAATGGGCTGTTGCTTGACACAATGTCAATCTAGCTTTACTTGTTCAGGAAATGCCACCACACTTTGACCCTGGTGTTGCAAATGTTCCTCTGCAAGAACAGAGCCTGTGCATATGATGGACTCTGCATATTCAGAGCTGCTTACAAAAGTAGAGGCTTGTCTTTTGCCACCTGTGCTGTGGGAGGCATTTCCGTACCCCTTGTGCTGTGTGCTGCCTCAGTAGTCTGTATACACGCACCTTGAGCTCAAATGCCAAAGGACAGGTTCTTATGAGAAGCCAAGTCCACACATATTTCAGTGGGAGTCATAGTGCCTAAACAGGAATTAAGAATCTAAATATCTTTGTAATAGTCCCCACAAAAGACAAGAAGACAGCCAACAATCTCCTAATTTTTACTGACATTTAAACAGTGCACTGACAGATAATCACTCTAAATGCTTCTGTACTAAGAGACACAGATGCTAGCAAATGTATCTTGTGCTGCTTACTGCAGATCCCAAGCAAAGATAGGAACAGCACGCATATTCCCTGCAACACTATTTTTGTAGGCTGAGTGCTTCAGAGAAGATAGGATTATTAGGATCTACTGCCTCAGTTTTCTTTACCTCTCCCATATTCCTTGAATGCTACTTAAAATGCCATTGCAATACAAAGAGAACAAACTCCTTTCCTGATGTGCTGTCTCATTCCTGATGCTATTGCTTTGCTACTTCCATTCTGAACATATTATCTTCCACACAAGGAAACATTTTGCACCTTGGACATACTGTCTCTTGTGAGTCATGAAGCAAGGGCAGAGTGCAGATGGAACTGTATTTAGCGAAAGGAAAATTCTGCAAGCTCTTTACTGCCCTGAGCTGCCCCCTGGCTTCTTCCTGTGCT
The DNA here is from genome assembly GCF_017976375.1 of Cuculus canorus. Lineage (NCBI taxonomy): Eukaryota > Metazoa > Chordata > Aves > Cuculiformes > Cuculidae > Cuculus > Cuculus canorus. The sequence goes on from NC_071441.1 coordinate 41,260,225, forward strand.
GCTGCTTTGCCTCAATTTCCTCTCTTTAAGGGGTGTTTGAAAATGATGTAGAGCTAATTTATGGTCAAATGTGGAGCCTGCTTTCTGCACAGGCATGGACAGAACTTACCTATCCCAGGATGCCTTGCATGCCATCAGTGATATGCAAAAGGACAGATACAAACTCTTTAAACACTTCCCGCCTCCCCTGCTTTTCCATTCACATAAGTGCTTCCAGGATGGGGTATGGGCATGCAGCAGATGGGAGATGGCAGTGAGAGAGGTACCATGCAACAGTCTGTCTCTAAGTGACATCATGAATAATGGCAGCAAAATCTGAAGAGGGCATTAAAGGAGGACATTAAAAGAGGACATGATTGCAAACAGATACAGATGAACAAACTCCTATCTACTGGCTGCATCTCCTCAATGAGTGATGCTGCTAGGTGTGCCAGTTTAGTGGAGGGGGAAACATCAACCCACTGCCTGTTCCTGTGGAATGCCTCTGCTGAACAGAGTTTTATTGTGCCTGAGTAACCCTCACCTACTGACTCTCAAAGGACAATAAAGGATTGGAGCCATATAGTGCAAATGACAGCACAAGCAGTTCCTGAACCCCTTGTATTCACAAATAACATTCGGTTATTTCAGCTCCAAACACTTGAAAGATCCAAGACATTCCAAAACTTCCATGGGAAAAATGCACCAAGGAAGACTGCTCTTGGGATTCATTTTATTGCCATCAGGAAGACCTACATTGTTATTTCCTGAGTGCATGCACAGTATGATGGGCATCCTGGGGACACAACTGGGTACACAGTAATGTTCCCTATATCATACTGAGTATACGATGATGAACCACAGGAATGATCTGGAGAGAAGAGCTAGTGTCAGCTGATTAGGGCAGGAAGAAGTGACATGATGCTGCAGTGCTGTAAGTGCAGCCGAGCTGCTTGGCCTGAAAATGGACTGAGACCTCACTCAAAACTGTGGGACTTAGTAATTGTCTTAGCAAATGTCCCTAGCAGTTATCAAGGCAAGCCCATGCAAGCATGCCAGCTACCCTGCCAGGTCCTCATGCTGGCCAACATTTTTTGCATAATGAACACAGAAAGAAGAAGGATGTCTTGCCTTTTGGATTAACAGATGAAATGCTGTTGCATGATTAAAAGAGATGGTGCTTTAACATGGATTGATGCCTGCTTGTGCTTACATGCTTTCAAAGGTAAAAAATGGATGAATCACCTTCATTTCAACACTGCCTGGGCTGGCTTGTATCAGAAACAGTGTGGCCAGCAGGACCAGGGAAGTCATCCTTTTCATTGGTGAAGCTGCACCTCGAATCCTCTGTTCAGTTTTGGCCCCTCACTACAAGAGAGACATTGAGGTACGGGAGCATGTCCAGAGAAGGGCAACAAAGCTGGTGAAGAGGCTCGAGAACAAACCTTATGAGAAGTGGATGAGGGCACTGGGGTTGTTTAGCATAGAGCATAGAAGGCTGAGGGGAGACCTTATCATTGTCTACAACTACCTCAAAGGAGGTTGTAGTGAGGTGGGTGTTGGTCTCTTCTCCCAAGCAGCAAGTGATAAGATGAGAGGGAATGGCTTCAAGTTGTGCCAGAGAAGGTTCAGATTAGATATCAAGAAAAAGTTCTTCACTGTCAGGTTATCAGGCAGTGGAACAGACTACCCAGGGAGGTGGTTGAGTCACCATACCTGGAGCTATTTAAAAGATGGGTAGACGAGGTGCTCAGAGATACGGTTTAGTAGTGGAGAGGTACAGTCCAATGATCTCAAAGGTCTTTTCCAACCAAATGACTCCACGATTTTGTGACTCTAACAAAATAAAAAGTCTGAAGTTGGAAGCAGGCACATTTTGCTAGTGACACAGCACAGGATGCCAGAAAGAGAAGGAATGTTAAGACAATTATAAACCTGTAAATCAACCACTATTAATATGTAGCAAGATTGCTATAATTTTTCATTCTCTTGACTTGGAGAAGATCTGTTTTCTTGTAACTGCAAAATGCAGGCCAGACATTTGGAGGACTTTATTTAGTTTATTCATTCCTCTAGGGCTACTATGTTTCACTCTTTAAACAGACCAGTGCATTGGCTTTCAGTTAAAACAACAGAAATACATAAATCTAGGTTTCTTGCTGGAGTTGTTTCTGTATATTATCCTCCCTCTCTATCCCATCCAGTAGCCACTAGAGACATGCAAAAATGGTAATATTGCATTTTTATGTCTGAAAACTTTCCTCCTCTCTCCCATTCAGTCATCCTTGACTTCTGAAGCTATTAGTCCCTAGAAAGAACTACATGCACATCACAGATGGGCCAATTTCATCTGAGCACAGAAGGAGAGAAGATTAATTCCAAGCTTAACAAGGAAAGCTAATCACAGCCTTAGCTACAGAGAGACCACCAGCTCTTCATTGTTTTGAAACAGCAAGGCCTCCTTTTTACAGTGGCAGTAACTGCAGCTCACAATTTTGAAACCATGGTGGTGGGGAAAAGAACCAGTTGCATGATTGTGGTGTTAAAATTGTGTTTTGACACCACTGGTATTTAAAATGCTGCTTCTTTAAGTGCTTGGGTACTTGTTCTGCACCAAGGCAGGTAATAGTACATAGAAAGGCTTTGCTGTCATGATGCATAACACTGAAAAGGGGCTTGAGGGGTGTGTGGAGGTGGAGAGGAAAACCACACAAAAATAATGGCTTTTGGAGAGAAGATCCCTACATTTTTTTTTTATTTTTTATCAGAAGGCAAAATGTAAAAGCATTACAATAAATTATTGTAACGTGACTTGATGAAATGTCTCTGATGGGACAGGGCACAAACAAAATCATCATTTCTACTCAATGAGTTCTAAGCTGTACTTAAAGGTAACAGTTTTTCACTATAGAAGAACATGCACTTAGTAAAGCTGTGATGTGGGAGTCTGAGACCATCGCATACAACCTTCTTCCTGAAATGCTGCAAGGTTACCAAAATCTAACCACCATCTTAGAGTACATTTCTGAGCTCTCTTTTATGTACAGATCATCTAAAACCCCAGAAATACCAAGAACAATCACAAATTTAGCTCATCTGCACAAGATTTCCAAAAGGCAAGCCAGGGCCAAGGTCCATGGTCATGGGAGACCATTTCATATCAGGAGATGCTGGGACACCTCAGCACCCTGGTGGACAGGAAAGTTGCTCTTACCCATTGACTACCAACGGGACACTTAATTCCCCGTTACTGATAGTGCAAAATCCATTCTCAGCTGATGACCATACACAAAGTCACAGACCAGAACAACTCTTGAAATTTTTGATTTCCAGATCTCAACAGCTTTCTGCTCCCAGACTGTCTGTTTGTTCCTTCTGCCAGGGCCTATCACAAGCCTGTTGCTAATGCCTGCTTGGACTGTGCCTCTGGCTGTCAGCGGCTCAGGCAGCCTGTAACTTTCCAGTGCATAATGCCCTGGCACTCTCATCTCTGCTGCTGTCAGGCTAATAGTGATGCACCATCGCATTGCAGCCAGTTCCTGACCACAGAGGGCTGCTGCTTAGTGGCCAGTGCAGGGTTTGCAGAGGTGCTCTGCAAAGGCGCCTGTATATTTACAACATTTACAGGTTTAGAGGCACTGTTTGATCAAAGGAGTAGAGTACTCCAGGGTAGCAGTGGAAGGATTAGTGTTCTTCAGCTTCACAGGAGTTGTGATAAACAGTAAAAGCCCTCTCTCACCAATGGATCTATACAGGCTGCTTCCAGATACTGAGGAGCTGAGGCTCCAGGTTGCTGGATATTGACATGACAGGAGGACGAAGGATACAGAGGCAGCCTGTGGTGGATACCATGAGCTAGGCAAGCCCTGAGCAAAGCCCTCAGAGCTCCTTAAGAGCAGTTGCAGAAACACGAACAAATGGTATGTTCTCCTTTACATGCCACATTTTTTTTTGTCACTTTGAATGCAACTTACGCAACAGTCACAGCACGACTAATGAACACATCCCAATTTGGATGAAATGGAAATTCAGACTGTTAATCATAACCGAAAATGAGTTATCCTCATATTACAGGTAAGAATAACAAAGAAAATTAGCCAACCAATGGCCAAAATGACACATGCATGCCATGCACACACACACACAGAGATACATGCACACACACTCACTCTTGGATGCAAAAGGCTAAGCAACAGAAGCTGACTCAATGCCAGAAATATTGTATGCTCGTTATAAACTGGCCAGACTGCTTAACGATTACTATCCCAGAGTTTTAAATGATGGCTGAGTTTGAGATGAGGCTTTCAAAACAAAAATTGCCAATGAATAGAGGAGGGAAGTGGAGTGGAGAGACTGAAAGGGATTTAGATGTATAGGAGGGACTTCTCTTCTAGAGCAGCCAGAATTAGTTTGAAAACTAGCCACTGTTTCTAAGCCAATGTTCGTTCTTTCTGTCTGTTGAGGCATTATCTTAGATGACCAAGAAATTAAGGAAATGAATGGGAGAAACATAGCAGCATAAGCTGTTTAACATTACTCACAGCCTCTCGTAGCAAATGAAAGGGGAAAATAGAAATGTGGCCTGCGCTACATCCTCTCAATGCAATTGGAAGAGTCACTGATCATACCAGCTCTTATCCTTGACCGTGGTGGGTTTTTTGCTATTGTTAATTTTTAATTGGCTCTCCATTTGCAGTTTAAGACTGCAGCAAGTGAATCAGCTAATCTGTGTCTTTCAGCCAAACATAAACCAGATCATTCGTAAAATGAAGGGAAAAAATAAGGAGATGAATAATAATTAAAAAATCATGCTTCAGGGCACTGTGGTCTTCAGCCATTATCTGAGCTACTTATTCTTCCAGAAGATAAGTAGCACCCTGTGAACTCCTCTCAACAATGCTGACTCACTGCTGAAGGCAGACCACCTTCATTTTCCCTTAATGGTGAAAGAGGGTAGCTGTGCCAAAAGTGAAGTAAGAGCTTCTCTTCTACTCTCAGGAATCCTGCAACTAGTGGTTACACACTTTCTCTTTGAAATGTCTCCCTTCTCATCTCTCCCTCAAACTCTTTTTGGGAGAACAAGGTTACCACGGTAAGCATAATATATATATCAGGAACTCATGAAATCAAATCAAAATGCTGCTGACATCTCTGTCCTCCCATTAGTCTTCTATTTTCTCCTCTCTATGGCATTTGTGCTTCACAGAGGCATAGATACTTTAGACACTTTGGCCACAACAGCAATATGTTAGCATTTCACATAGATGAAGACTGGATGCCACTTGAAAAAGTATTTGAAGAAGCTGAATGAAGTAGAGGGGCTGATGAATCATTAGAGAGCTGGCAAGAGTCCAGCAGGCCAGTAAATTGCTGCCCAGGGCAGAACTTCAGGATCACTGCCAGAGACCAAATCTGTAATGCAGTCTGGGCAGGCAGTTTTGCAGTATGTGCAGAACCTACCCAATTCAGACAAGGTTTCAGAAATGATAGGCAGGAAAGTAGACCAGATGCAGACATGAGTTAATGCTCAAATTGAGGTATGAGAGGGAGCAGCTTGTACATGGCTAACAAAATGCAGGACACACTGTCTCCCCCAAACATTAACAAGGCTGTTACCTTTCCAATAAGTGTACTGACAATGTAAATAAAACATTATGCTGAATATGTGTGCCTTATAGTAGTGTCTCTGCAACCATATGACTCTACTGTATCCAAAGAGTCACCTGTGCAAGTGACTACGTGAACACAACCATTAGGTACTGACAAGTACTGACTCTTCTTCAGCATGGGCAAATCTGTTCTGCAAAAACTTCCCTAATTTTGCTCTCAGAAGAACAGAAAATACTTTTTGACTGAAACTTGCCAAACAGTGTTCTACCTACAGCATGAGATGGGAAATTTCCATTTGAATAATCTGTCAAAATAACCACCTGCATTTGTCATGGAAAATGCCATACAACCTTAGCTACAAGGCACTGGCTACTACAGTTTAAATATCAAATGTTTAAAAGAAAATAATTTATTTGTTATGCAAGATTTCTATGCAGGTGTTTTCTGTTTCTGCTCAGGACTGGATGGCCTCCTTTACACTTAACATAGTGTAAGGGAGTGTCAATGATGTCATTCACTGCTGCACAGGAAATAAAAAGCTCTGAGCTTAGATCTTGGCAGGAAAAAACAGTTTTGCACTTAATCTTTAAACAAGTGTTTAAATAAAGTTTGTTTTGCTTGAATGCTAGTCAGGATCTGATAGAAGACTGGTAAACTTTCCCTGGGCACCAAGACAGATGAGAAGGCAAGGCAGAGCAGAAGGACTGAAAGCATCGGGGTGCTGTCAGCTCCATAACTGGCTTAGCAATCAAACCTCTCTCTGACACTCTCATCCCCTCCCCAGCACCTGTGTCTTTCCCAGGGCATGTTAAAAGAGATGAACATTTCTGCAGCAGTGGCTTCTCAATTTTTGAATTCTATTAATTTAGAGGTTTCTTACAGGACCCCAAATTGCTGCACACTCTGGTCCTCTTCTGGTCCTCTGACCCTCAACTCTGTTGGTGGTGCCTGAAAACACTCCTTTGGAAAATCTGGGCCAGAAACCCTAGTTTGTAACAAGTAAAGCTGGTGACGGAGCTGAAGGTCACAGTTATAGTTGGAATGAGGCTTACCAAAGCAAAAGGACAAACCAGGGTAATCCACGTGACTAGCTGCAAGGTGCCTGAGATCTGAAACTAGAAGTGTGCGGCTGTTGCTATATTACTTCACATCTGAGACAGTGACAACACTAGGCTCATATAAAAAATGTGTATGTAAATGACATCCCTGGAGGCAATCTGGGAACCACAACATGCAGAAGTAATGTGCATATCTACAGCACAGCTAAAGGCAAATACACAGCAGCAGGAAACCTGATTTCTTGGTTGCGTTGTTTTGTTTTGTTTGTTGTTTTTTTTTTTTCTGGTAAGCGATCTTAAATTTGGAGAATGACAGAGCTGAAAGGAGAACACATCTCACTGTGATCACAATTCAGCTTTATTTTATTTTATGTGATTTTAGGCTATGTGATGAAAGCTCATCTGCCTGCCCACGAGGGAGTGCAAAGGCAGATAGACATGGGGGACCTGAATCATATGCTGCCTGGTCCCCCCTGGGCTCATCACAGGAGCTATCAGCCACACATCAAGGAATAAAACCAACCACTGTGATTCAACTGGAAAAGCTTTCTGGAGCAGCTTTCAAACAGAGTTGTGTTGCTGTCTATGGGCATCTGGGACTCCTTATGGGATGCAAGGGAATTGCATTTTGGTATCATACAAGACTTATGATGAGATGTTTAGGGAAGGAACCAAAGGCAGAGACTGAGAGTGATCTAATCAGAAAACTAAGGAAAGCATTTAGGCTGGAACAAGCATGGGGAAAACAGGGGGTAAGGTGAAAAAATGGGACTAGTCATGGGTAAACAGGTCGCTGATCAGTCTTCTTGTGTGGCTGTGCCTTGCACCCAATTAGTGCAGTTTGCCCAGTCTTCTCATTAAACTCTATTTTTTAACTTTTCCTGTGTGAGAGATGTGTAGATGTGTACAGATCCATGCGCATGTACAGGTGTCTGGGAATGCGTGCCCAGCCTCGCTGCTGCCTCAACCTGGGCATGGGGTTGCTGCAGCCTCACCTCAGGGAGGGCTGCCAGATTGTCCACTTCCTAGCAAATACAGTATATTGTCTTCAGGAGTATGCAACATGGTCAACATAGGGAAGCACAGCACTAATTAATTACAAAAGAAACATGCTTCTTTGTATCACAGACAACAAAAAGACATTCATTTTACTTCCAGTCCCACAAGGCCATAGGTATTGTAACTATTGCTCACTTCAGGTACAGATAAATGCAATGTACCTGTCCTTGAGCTGAAGTGATTAAGGCAAAAGATGAACATGATCATACTTTTTTCTTCCTATTAAAAAAAAAATAAATCTGTTCAAAAACTAACACAGTACCTGCTTGAGAATGGAAAATTTTGTCACATAGAGAAATACTATTAGAACAAGGTGGTTTGGTAAAAACACACCACCATCACTTTAGAAACAGTATGTTCATTTTTTTTTGGCCTATTGTAAGACTGTCTGTGCAGATGTTTTTAGTAATATCAGGTCTCTCAGTGTATAGAAGATAGTATCTTTTTTTTTTTTTTGGTTCTTTTTTGGCTGCAAAATGCTTTCTTGGAAGACATCAGGGATACAAAGCACATGATGTGTTTCAGACTGGGGTGTTACAACTCAGGGATGCTGACTGCAACTTGAAGGCAATAAACTTCAAGTGAAATAAAAAGGAATGAAGTTTTCTTTTGGAGATGCTCAGCTGATAAACAATCTGCCTGTAATGTACCTCAGGTTAGGTTGCAATGAAGAAAAGAACTCTTGGGGCATGGCAGGGGGAATAGCCGTCATTTTTAGGGGACCAAAATTCAAGGAAGCAGCATCAAACAGGTCACTCAGAGCAGCACCTTGTTACAGAATATACAGAGTAATGCCCTAGGTGCTTATAACTCAAGTCAACTCCACCAATTTCCTCACAGTCTGCCCTCTAACCTGAGATGTGGCTGTTTGGATTGGTACGTCCATGACAGGCTTCCTATCACACAGTTGGATCCTGGTCCCTAGCCTCCATGGCTAGAGCATGCAGAGGCTACTCACTGCTGCTGCAGGCTAGTCTCAGGAGAAAGAGGACAAGGAGGGACTGATGGGGGTGGCGAATCCACAGAAAGGAATATCCATTTTAGCATTGGAGCTGTAGCATCCGTCGGCTTTCTGCTCCTCTCTGTCACACTTCATGGAGACCTGCTCCTGACCACAGCTACTCTGACCCATGGGGCTTATCTTCTACTTTCCAGCTTAAGTTCACCATCTCTTTCTCCCTCCCACTGGTGCTTGTCCTTTTTCCTGTCTTCGGAGGTGGCCTAAAGTCCCAGAGTCATCACATCAGCTACAGCAGGCCCCTTCAGTTGGCCCTTTTTCTCCTTTCCAGTTTGTTTGTGTTTTCCAAATTGGCTTTGCCCTCTCATCCCACTTTCTAAATGGGAGCTGAGGCTATCTAGTATTTTAGGGGTACATTCAGCCACACAGCCCCAGTCCCCAGGCAGTGCCAACCTAGCTTGTGGCTGCAGCTTTGGCAAAACACTCACCATGCACATGGTGAAAACAAAGCAAAACAACTTTTAATTGTCCACACTGCACTACACACTGGTGCCTTGGCACAACTCCTGCAGGGTTGCTAAGGCTGTCTTTTATCCCTGCATGGGAGAAGTCCCTGAGGCTATCCCACACCAGAAGAAGGGGAGGTACTGCCCAGCTGGCTGCTCTTCCCTGACATCTTCCCCAGATAAACCTGACATCTGGTAGATTTTCACTAGCCACTTTCCAGACTAGGGAAGAGTTACTTTTCTTCTTTCCTCCCATTTCTAATGACTTTCAGTCATTTGGCCATTGCTAAATACAGCCTGGGTGTAGACACAGCGCCTCTTTCTTTTCTTTGTGGTACTTGGGACTCTTTCTCCTCCCTAGCTGCTTGTAAACCACCAGTGACTGCTGGAAAGGATCTCCTCCACCTCTGGGTTTTGTCTCACAAGATTTTCTGCTCTGATATCATTGCCACGAACACACACTACCACCACACTCAGCAGTGAGAATTATCCTCTCTGTGTCTTCTCATGGAGATGGACACCTATACTGTTTTGCCAGGGTGCTGAACAAAGGACAAAATATTGAATCTGCCTTTTTTCCTACACCCGTCTAATTTCAATGAAATTTGCCTTTGCCTGAATATGAGGTATCCAGCTTCTTAGAAAAAGCATTAGTAACTAAACTGTGACACAGGCTCCTCGCCTTTCCTGGCTCTGACCTTTCCTTCTCTGTTCTTTATGGTTTGCCCTGTTATTGAGACTATTTGTCTCATGAAAACAGTGTACTACACACATTGGTCCACAGGGGCTTTCAGATTGGGTCACTAATGATGAACTAGCATATATACTCTTTTTTTTTTTTTTTTTCCATTGTATCAAGCCAATTGCTTAGATCTGCATGAAAAAGATCTTGGGCACAGCTTCTTTCTCATCTGAAGATGTGCGCTTTTGTTTCAGGGCTATTTGTTACCCTTTGCTTTGGACAGCTCTTGAATAGTATTCAATTAACTGTTTGCAAACATCTCTTCCATTCAGAGGAAAGCTTTGATGGCTTTCCTGACTAACTTAAAACAGAAGAGAAATCTACTTTTAATTGATGGACATGAAACTTTATTTGATGATTCATTTTAAGCACACTCTGCTAAATATAATGGCTGCTTGCAATACTTTGCTGATAGAAGGAGATTTCAAAGTCAGAACACTGATTTTTTAATTGTATTTTTTGCGGTAACATAGGTCAGAAGAACCCTGTTCAAAACTCACACACACTAGTACACCTTAACTTTTAAATGAGGTAAATTCATATTGGGAGGCAGTATCTTTCGGTAGACTAACAGATTGAGATGCAAAAGATAGGTGAGCTTTTCAGCCCACTGATGTCTCTCCATGGCCTCTACAGTTTCAACAAATTCATCTGAACCCATAACGTTCTTATGCTCCATAAGCACCACATTCTGCTGGTATTGTAGTGGTTTAACTTCACAGAGGTCAATGTGGCTTGCTATATCTATGATGTATTTGGCTTGATGTATGAATATACTGAATGTATTAGCGAACATCTCTTGGTGAGACTGACTGAGCTGACTAACATGGTGTTGGCTTTCTTGTGGTTCCAGCCCCACAGCTGCTGGGTTAGTAGTTCAAGGTATTCTGCTTGAACACAATATCATGTAAGTCTCTAAGCTTGCTAAACCTGTGGAATTTGCTCTTGCCTCCAACATTGTCTCGACTACTTGACACCTGTCCTACTTTATATATGCTGCAAGGGAACCAAGAATATTTTTGAAGGCCTTACCATTGCAACCCACATACCATTGGTTCTAAGCCAAGCGATTCTGCTGCCATTACTCAATAAGCTGGGAACACTCAGTGAGAGGGCTGTGAATTACTGGCCTCTCTCATATGTGCCTTGTTACCCTCCAGACCACAAACAACTCAATCATCTACTTTATTCAGAGGCACTTAATCGGAGTCAGGATTAGTCTACCCCCTGCAACGTGGATGCTTCCAAGATGTTTGTAGGTATGAAAGATCTACGTTCTCTAATGCAAACAGCTCAGCTTCGTTCTTCAAGCCCTTTGCATGCAGTCTCTCATCCTTCACTCCTCTACTGCCAAGGGTCACAGCAGTTGGTAGAAAGAGGACACCCTGGGAAAACATGCCCTGTTTCTACTTTCTAGCTTTTTTCTGTGTGCTGGGATGGGAGGAACTACAACTGTGGTGTCTTCAGGCCTGAATGCCCTGGATGACTTTTGTGCACATCTCACAGCCTAGAAATCCACCTTCGGCAGTCAGGAGGGTAAGGAGCCTCAATCAAGTGAATGACTTTCACATTGAGTCCAACATAAACAAGTATTAAAATCTAGCTGAGGCTCCCAGGGCTGGATCCTATCCAGGATGAGCAATGTGATTGTATAATAAATCACTGGCATTTCTCCCTGGCTCTTTGGTACAGTTCCTCACTTTCCTGATACAGCATCCCTCCATGTTTTATGCAGCTTGTGTTGGGTTGGAAATGCAGACAGGCACAGTGCTTAGGAAAATAACTAATAGGCCTTAGTCAGCATGTTTCAGCTATGAAGTAACTCAAGCCATGTTCTCCAGTTCTCACAGCTGACCTCTTCTCATTTCCTGATGCTTTCCCTAAGCACTTCCATGCAGAAACAGCTCTCAGCTCCTCTGGGATCCCTGATGAAGTCTCCATGTATCTGCCTGCTGGGGCCTGAGCAGCAAGGCAGTTCTCATAAAAGAGGTGTCAGAGAAAGTGCTTGAATGACAAACAAAGAGAGCAAAAAAGAACAAAACCAAGAGCAACATGCAGACCTTTCCTCCAGCTTGAGCTGCCTCCTACCTATCCAGCAGTGACCATACTTCCCAGCTAGTGTGACTTTTTTCTGGGAAGCTGTTCTGAAAACCTGAAGTGGAAGGTCTGCCTAGGAAAGGCAGCTTTCCCTGGCCACACTGTCAAAAGCAGCTGCCCATACCAAGCACACTCAATTGTAACATTTTGCCTCTGAGGATGATGCTCATGACTGAAGTCTCCTAACAACAGGAGAATTATGATGAGGGTTTTTCTTTTCCTTAACTAGCATATAAGTTGGTGGGAAGAGGAAAGCATACATACAGAATCACAGAATCACAGAATCACCAGGTTGGAAAAGAACTCCCGGATCATCAAGTCAAACCATCACACCTCAAAAGCAAATCACTCACCTTCGCCTGTGTGAAGCTAAGCCACAGGACTGGAGACGGAGAAGGTCAGAGTGTTAAGGGAGGCATTGCCACTGGGTATGGGGAAAATTACAGCTAGGGACACTACATGGAATAAGCAGTGTTGGCAGTGCTGAGAGTCACAGGAGGCCTGGGAACAGCCTGGCTCTTGGCTTCAGTTACTGAGCAGCAGGACTGCACTTCAGAGACCACTTACCACTGCAATAAATCTTGCTTCTCACTGATCACATGTGGAAGCTGATACATCTTGCAGTGAGGAGGGCTCAAGTACACAGGGCTTGGCAGTGTAGGCAGGCAGGCAGCAGTTCATACAGAGCTACCCTCTACTGCCAGTGATGTGACAAAAACAATACTCTGTGACTAAAGCTGTGTTTTAGTTTTATTTTCTTGGGATTTCAGTTGGGCAGTGAGAAGAATAGAATTTGGATGAAGAAATCTCTTTTTAAGCAAAGAACAAGAAAAAAATTAAAACAGACCCACTGCCTCACAGCTTCTGTATAATGCCCTCATGACTTCTGCGCCAGGCTACTAGCAGGGCAAGCCTTTCCTTTAGGGTCCTGTCACGCTCCCATTTTTACTGCTGCATTTGGTGCACAAAGTGTGCGATGTCAGTGCCTCCTCACACCATATCCACACCCGGCTGCTGCACCAAGCAGTGAGTCAGCACCAGATGCTTGCAGGCTTGGGAGTCTCAGCTTCATCTACTGTAAATCCCTGCAGCTCCGCTGACTACATGAGTCCCTCAGAGCAACACCAGCTGGAAACCTGCCCCTGTAAATCTCTGGAGGTGAGCTTCCTGAGCAGCTCTGCCTCAAGCTGGCCCTGCACAAGGGTTTCATTCTTCCTGATTCCCAAGCCCATTTCCACTCCTCCTGAAGCTTAAAGGAGTTTGGTGGAAGTGGGAGCCAAGGTCCTCTATTTAGACTGAGCATGTGTGGTTTGCTTCATCCCTAGCCTAAACAAAAATCTAAATGAATGCAAATGAGTGTAAATGAGATTCAGCAGTTTGTGTGTCTGTGTGGAGGGGAGGAGGTAGGACTGCAGCCTACTTCTGTCCTACTAGGAAGAAAACAGGCATTTATAAAGCGTGTACACACCTAATTTGGAGACAGACTGAATATCCATTATGTATACACTAGCAGGAGCCTATTTTTAGCCACTAGGCAACAATAGGATATCTGTCTGTGCTGTGTTCAAACTTCATCCCTTGCCTGTCATTTTCTTTCCCACTTTCTTTATGCCTCCACCATGCCTTCCCCAAACTTTCCTCTTCTTATGGAAGCTTGGAGACATTTCATGAAGTTGGTAATAAGATTCCCTCTCCACACAGACAATTAATCATCCAAGGATTTTTTCTCTCCTTCCTCTGTGACTTTTCACAACAAGCAAATTCACTGATGATTCTATGATCACATAACACTGACACTAATGTCTAATAATCCTAGGGGTGCTGCTAAAAGTGATACTCAATTTTCTTTTGTCTTTCTTTCCCTTCCTTCCTTCCTTCCTTCCTTCCTTCCTTCCTTCCTTCCTTCCTTCCTTCCTTCCTTCCTTCCTTCCTTCCTTCCTTCCTTCCTTCCTTCCTTCCTTCCTTCCTTCCTTCCTTCCTTCCTTCCTTCCTCCCTTCCCCATTGACGCTATTTTATTAATGTAACAACTTTGCAAGTGCATATATGTGCCTCATGGCATTCTAAGTCAAAATGAGATCATGGAACAAGAGGGGTTAACGAGAGTGACATAGCTCTCACACGCATTGCTAAAGCCAGGGATGACAGAAGCAGCACACAATCTGCTAAGTGAAGGGACTCTGCTAAAGGCCTTAGCAGCACTCAGTGCTCAAAGTGTTGACATACAAGCACAGGCAAAATCATTTTTTATTCCGCTTTGTTTTATGTCATGTCACATCCACAGACATACCTCAAATGATCTTAGGCACCAGAAAACAATGAAAAGATTGGCAAACCAATGCAAAAGTGGATAGTGTTACACCTCCAAACAAAATCAGGGGAACTCAAGCATTCCAAACAACTGCGGAAAAAAGGACTCTACATGGCTACTGCTCAGAAATGCTCTGCTACACAGAGCTATTATTTTAACAGCCTTACACATAGTCTCTAAATTAGAGCTATATTTTCATTCCAAACTCTCTAACACTAATACCTAAGAGAATTCCCTTATTTCCCCTCATATCAGGATGGAGTCAGCAGGACTGCTTCTAATAGGACTCCACTGCAACAAAGGTAGTTTGCACTGATCTGTATAGTTACTCCAAATTAGTGCTGTACCCTCAAAAGTGTAGCTGAATCATGACTTGAATAGCCAGAGGTAACTTCCTCAACCTGTTCCAACTCTGTCCTCAAAATATGCAAGACTGCACCCTCTCGGTGACTTGGGAATAGACAGACCTCAGCAGGCCAAAGCTGTTCTTGCTATACTGATGGAAAATCAAAAATACGCAACAATGGCTAGTCTCGTTAGTAATTTCAATGAATATTTGACCACTAAATCATACTTTTCGTGAGCTAATCTATTACCTCTTTTTGTCTCTGTACTAACACTGTGAAAAGTTGTGGACAGAGTAGCAGTTTCCCAAGGCTAGTTCATGTCTTGTATCACCTAAAAAACTGCCAATAATTGCCCTATTATTGGCTTGTAAGAAACATGTAAGAGCTCCTGTCATGGAGCAGTCTTTCAGGGAGGACATGCAGCGGTGTTCTGCAATCAGTAAGTGATCAGAGGTACCTAGTGGCAGAAGGGTAATGGAACATGAGGGTGTTAAAACAGTCTTTGCAGCACATGGGCAGAGGAAGGTTATACCACAATGGTCAAAGTATTTCAAACGAGATTGCTGCTCTCCACTACCTCCTAAGAAGGCATCTTCTCCACTTCTACCGCATGGTGAGTGCATAGCAGAAACTGATGTACTGAGAGATGTCTCATAAATTACAGCCTGTAGATGCTACTGACTAAAAGCAAGCTGGCTGTGGTGCTTACCTATTTGCTTGCTATTGTAGGCCATGCAGAAGTGAAGATATTCTCTCGTCTTGTTTTGCAGATCTCACAATAGGATTTGTGTGCACTCAGAGGGTACCACTTGCTCCCCTTCCCCCGCTTCCTGCTTCAGACAGCTGTCATTGGAAATGTCCATGTGGCATTCCTCACATCTAGGGTATGTATTTCTACAATGGATCAGTTTTCACCTAAAAACCCAACATCCTAAAACGAAGTTAACTTCAAAAGCAGTGCTGTAGAAGCAGTAGATCTGTACACCAGGAAGAGGACATAAGACAGCTGATGGGGTTCCATAATGGCTCTCTCACTAATGACTAAGCTGGTTTTGACTTGCAGGGTTTTTTAATATTCATACAACATTTCCTCCTGTACATTGTGCAGGAAATGACTATTTTTCAATGCACAGTGCCACAGACTGTGCCCAAGGGTGGGAAGTGCAAGAAAATCTGAGTTTGTCTGCGTGGCATAACTGTTTGTTTGCTTATTTAATGAGAGCTTTGCTGCTTCCCTGTCCTCCTTGATTTCTAGGAAAGAATCCTGTGCCAGCTGTGGTGAAGAATAATAAACCCTTCTTAAAATAGGCACTTTGCAGCAAAGGGACTGAGGCTTTCCATGAGAGATCTGCTGGGCAGCAGGGATGAGGAACCTGTTAGAGCAGCATAAAGCCCTGAAACACATTGCTCAGGCTCCACTCTGCACCACTAGGCTGACAGAGGCAAAGTGTGATGAATTTTACCTCTGTTTTGGTGCTTATACGTGTCACTGCTATGTTTTATTTAGGAATGTGAAGCCATCTACCGTGGCACCCCCTATGCTCCTGCTCCACTGCCCACAAGTGGCCTCTACTGCCTGTACCCTCACAGAGGTAGGCCCATATTGATGCAAAGAAAAAGGAGGGATGGAAACACATGGTGAGGAACAAGCCACTGTACAAGAGTTCATATGCTGGTACTCAGACCAGTTTCAAGGAGATGTGCTGAGGACAGAGCTGAGTGATGCTCTTACTAATGGTGATATTTACTACCAGTACTGACATCCAGGGGTAGCAGCTTGAAAAACTCAGAGAGGAGGAAATTACAAGCTAAGCAATGTGCTGGAGCAATGAAACAGGACCTGATTCCTTCTGAATTACTGCAGCTTGGTTAGCTCACTCACACTGTTCTAGCCTTGTAATGGAAAGAAAGGCACTGCAGAACAGTCCAAAAGCAGTTCCTGCCAGACTGTGTGCTAGAGGCAGAGCAGGCTGCTTATTTCTGAAATGATCTCCGTTGCTACATGGTTTTGGTCACTTGGACACTTTGGACACTTCTCAAGTATTCCCATCACCTCCTGAGACCACACACATACATTCTTTTTTGTGAGTCCTGTTTCTATCCACTGCCAGGAAATGTTACACAGTGTTGTCTGTGTAAAAACACAAGCCTTGAGATGAGGTGCAAAAGAAGATGAAAAAACCGTATCTATATTGCTTTGCTTGAATGAGATGACCAGAAATTAAGCTTAAAAAGTAAAGAAATAAAACTCAAACAATGGAAAAGAAGGAAACAGGGATCCCATCCATTCCAGTGTGCAATTAGTTGGATGTGCTAGGGAGGCTTGAACAGGGAAGAGGGTGCAAGATCTCTGCTGCGGCCACATCTACAAAGCATGCTGCTCCTTCTTTTCTGCCACACTTCCCTTTTTCATTGTAAGAGCTGTTAAGAACTACAGTACTTGTTATGCCTTCCTTTCAAATAGTGCTACTGCTTCACATTACACTTTCCCTGTATCTGCAGCTACCCTTATTTCTCACTGTAAATCTCTGGAGCACATCGGTTTCTTGTGCTCTCCTCCGGGTGCCTTCTGCCCTGGCTTGGAAAGCAAGTCTCTGTATTTCCCATGCATTTGTTGATCAGCTTTGCTCATCCCTTGCTCACTTCCTCTAACTGTGTGCAGAGCTTGCTCCACCTGACCTTCAGTTTTTGATTAAAGGCCCCGTGCGCAGAAGAATAATTAACTTAAGCATTAGGAAGAGCAACAAGTCACAGGCCTCAGGGAGAGTGAGACATAACTGTGTGCATCCAGCTGGCTGTCAATGTCATCTTCTCAGCTGTAAAATCTCAGTGGATGTGGATTAGCATAAGTGAGAGCTGGGGTTGGGTATTCTTTGCAGTGAAAAGTTTTTCAGGGAGCACTGATGTGTTACAACCAGAGCATTTCTGAAGAAATATCTGCATTTCTATAAAGCTTTCAATGGGAATACAGATTGGGGTAGCAGCCTTTTGGGGGAAGGGGAGGGGGTGGGGTGCTTGTGTACTTAGCCAGCATGTAAAACACATGATATCAAGCCCCCTGTCCCCTGAAGTGGGAATGAATCTATCTCCTATGTACTGCCAGGATTTATGTTCACTGTTGAGCTGTTGGTGCCCAGTGTGGGGAAGGACTGGAAAAGATTGCATTTAATTCTGGTACCCAAATGAAACACTTCAGCCAGAGTCCTAAGAGTCTCAACAACACATCCGCTTCTTCTTATGGCTTATATTCACAGGGACTGCCTGTACCCTCAGAGAGCAGAGGTGTGAAGACTGCATCTCTCAGAGGATAAGTCTCCAGGAGGAGAAGCTGCAAGACCATTTATGACTTGCCCGCTAACAACCTGCATTCTCAATCCTCCTTCAAGTTCCATTTCCCATCACAAAACTCTAAGAGCCACACTCTTGTACCCAGGACAGCTTGCTGAACCATGCCACACTGAGGACAAGAGCAATCCTGGTTTATTCTTCTCACGTGTAATGCCTCCTCCCACCCCTCTGCCCAAATGTTACCCAACAATTGCATGGGAGTCTTTGCAGATGCAGCATAGGACTTCTCAGAGGACAAGCTAAAGGTAACTGCGTGGAGCTGCTCTGCAAAAGCTCTTTAATTACTTGTGACACTGCAGACTAATTTCATTAACCACCAGGCAGATGACTCACAGTAGCAGGCTGTACTGGTGAAGGGAACACAACGGGGAGCCAGGGAGGAAGGCAGCATTTTCCACAGTAATTAGAAAACTTCTCTGTTGCTAGTGGAACTGCCTCACATCTTGCCATCAGCTGACTTTAATTGTAGGCGTTCAGAGGTATCCTCAAGAACCAAAAGATGCTTAGCAGCATCCAGCATGTTTGGCTTACGTTGAAAAGAATAAACTAATGGTTTTCCTTCAAGGACCTAAGTGCCTCCAAAGCTAGACACTCTCCCTCCGTCTTTCCAGCAAACAGAAAACTGTTTCATCAGCTCAAGTCCTTCACCATCTACATGCAATGCTTTCATCCAATTAAATCTCGTTAAGCTGGCAAAGCAACATCAGTATATATAAGGGAAGGGAATGTCTTTGCTGCAGGACTGAATCAGGAAGGCAAAACCTGAAACACTGACAACACATCTGGCAGCAAAAAGGACACTGCACATTTTGCACTATTACTTTGCCAGGCTCAGGCCCAAGCTCCCTTTCTGTAGATGCTCTTATTCACAGTAACTAACATAGGTGTGGGTCCTTTTTTCTGAGAAGCTGGCGTGACACCCCAACTTGCATGTCAGGAAATGCATCTCAGACAGACTCTTTCTTTGTAGCAGCAGTCACCATGTTCCACAAGAGCTCAGGCCTTGCTAAAACTATGCTGGCAAGAGGACTTGGGAGCAATCCCGTGTGAAGACTTGGCTATGAATGTCAGAATTTCCAGCCCATAGGTATCTATAGTTATTTCTGTAACCAGCAAAACGGCAGAGCTGTGACGGACATCCTCCTGATGAGATGACACTGGAAGAGCTGCTTCACCAACCCTGTGCATGTGGGCAACATGAACTGATGGAAAGAATGCCTCCTGCTTTTCCACTCTACTTCAGTCAGTGTGGGTCCAGCACTACATAGACTGTGACTGAAAGAGTCAGTCCCCTCAGTGTACAGAGGAGGGAAGACATGTTGCCTTCCAAAATGAGGCAGCTAATTACAGGCACTGCTATTTATTGTGCTTTTTCTCTTTTTTTTCCCTAAAATAAAAAAAGTAATGTCTAGCTTTCAGCTGACACCAGCTCATTTCAAGGCATACTTGTGCTACATAACATTCAAGATCATCAACTAATCCTCTGGGACACTATAAATTCTACTTTCATATAAGCATATATCAAAAAATACTGTGAAGGCTAAAGCAAAAAAATCAGAGTACAGCTGAATTAGGAAAGCTTTTCCCATGAAATAATATTACAATACTGAATGCTAATGACGTCTTCTTTTATTTCTTGTCCCCTCACTGTGAAAATAGTACCTATACCCTGAAAATTATCAGTTTCAGAAAAATTATCAAATATTTGCCTGAATGACAGAATTTTAACGATAGAACATTGTCCTGAGAGGAGTTATTACACAATATGTTTGCAGACAACTTTGACAACAAAGTGAACAAACTTTCTAACCTAATGTTCATCATTAATTACCAATGCTTATTAAAAAAATCTTGAGCTGAGTGGTCATGGCACTTTATGATCTCCCACATCTTTAAGCACTTCATAAATAAAACTATAATAACTAATGAATGCACAGCAGTCCATCATGGCTGTTGCTGTGCAGATCTAGTGGTAACTTCAGAAGGAAGCAGCTTTTTCAGAACCAGACTTTTTATTAGACATTTTTACTTTCTGCTGCAGAGATTCTATAGTAGCAGCTACAGCTTTGCACACTTCGAAGTGTCTTTGTGTAAATTTATTTGATTTCTGAAGCACTAAAATGCTTTTCCTCCTTTTCTTGGGGTGAGGAGGTGGAGAAGAGACAGACTTTCAGCTATGTGTTTCTGCGTTCAGACTGCTCTTGGTGAAGCCTAAGTCAGAGCTGCTCCTGGACAACCCCTGCACATCTAACCATGATAAGTAACAATTATCATGATCAAATTGGGAAGGAAGGCAGATGACAAATTTTGCTGACTCAGCCTAAGCTATCTATTTTCCTCTATTCAGAGCTTAAGCCTATTGTAATATTTGATTCTTGAGGCTGATGCAAGAATTACAAGAGTAAATACGGCAAGAAATTTTCAGGTAACCAAATAGCCAACTCTGCATGTTTTCAAAAGCTTTTTGTATTTCCCTTTCTAGTGATTTTGAGATAATTTTCACTGCTAGTTTATTCTCATAATCAATACATTTATGGAATAAGGGAACTGTGGTAACAGCTTTCTAAAAACTACTTAAAAACACCCATTGCTTTTCTGCAGCATCCCATGAAGAGCAATGTTCACCAAAGCTCCCTCATTTTAATTGCAAATTTTAAATGTGGCAAATTTTCAAATAGGTGTGAAACTGCACATTTAAATGGGAGCTGGGTTAAAGCTGCTATAAAACTCATACTATTATTCTCCTGATGCATTCACTGGATTTGTGTTGGTGTGGCAGGGGAGGGTTAAAGACTCTTTTTTGTGGAGCTCCTAGATCCCCCTCACCACATTTATAATTGCATGGCTCCCAGGCCAGTGATGCCAGTGGTCTTTTGTCCCTCTGGGTCAGAGATTCCTTGCATACTCCATCCCTGCCACAGGACGCATGCCTTGTTTTCTGGCCCTGCTCTGCTTCCTACCAGCAAACTCTGTAGCCACTGCCGAAGAGGCAGTGTGGACAGAGGGAGCGGTTATACAATTAAGGTTTTGTGCTGTGCCAGAAGGTGAACTCAAGCTTTGTCCCTGGCTCTGCCACATGCTTCCAGTGCAGCGTAAGCAAGTGAGGATGTCCTCAGACATGGCGGCTAATCTTGTTTCACTCATTTTTCTGACAGCTGGGACCTGGTATTTTCAAAACACTGTGTCATCTGATGTTCTGCTGGTAGGGATTGAATGGGGAAGAGAGAAGTCCCAATGCTAAATCCCTGAGTGCATGAAGGAGAGGCTTTAGAATATGGTAGCACATTTACAAATTGTTACACCTGGTCCAGCTTCTGTGGGGAGGGGCAGGTGCACCTGCAGAACTACAGAAGACACACAAAGGAGCTAAGCCTCTAGGATGGTGTCTTCTGTTTTGGCCACTACTTCAGTCTTGCAGGTACCAACGGAGATTCCAAGCTGAGATCCTCTACCTCCAGCCATCTGATAGCTTGGCCACAGAACTAATTTCTCATATCATATATAAACAAATGAGCAACACAAACAGGTTTACATGACTCATACCCTTGAAAAAACACCCTGTAAACAGTTTTTATGGTTAGAAACAATTATAATCCGCCAATTACAGCACACTACGCAATGGGGCACAAGTGTTCTACATTTCTGTCATTTGACACACATTGCTATGGCCTGTGTCACACACTGGCAAAACTGTAAGGGTTAGAGAAGTTCAGTTATGGTCTTGAGAGTATGAATGCAGAGCAGGCAGTCTCTTCATGAAAAGATGTTTTGAAAAACAGGAGAAAGATGCTGCTCAGTTGGAACAAATAAGCAGAATGACTCAACTGCATAGACACAAGTGGGGATGAGTGAACCTAGGAAAGGACATCTGAGTCGTTATGGATCACAAATGGTGGGAAATAACGAAGCCACAGAACTTCACATGCCATGTTATGGTGCATCACTAAGCCCCCCTGCAAGACTCTTTGAAGAAGCAGGATGTGGACAAACCAGGAAGAGTCCAGATGACACCAACAATTACCCTAAACATGAGCATGAACATATGAACTCGTGAACATAAATAAGTAAATAACGTCAAGATGAGAAATGCTTAAGCAGGGCAACACAAATTATATGCATTAAAACTTTTGATCATGTCTATGGCTTTACAAATGTAGAAGTGCAAGGCTACCGCTGCAACAAATCATTGCATGCCAAACTGTGATTTTCCCAATATATAAAGTTTCCTTACCGATGTCAGATACAAGCCTTCTAAATTTACCTTTTCACAGTTCAAATTCAAATGCAGCTCAGTGCATGGGAGAGTCTAGCCCTCCAGCAGGCCATCTCTCTTCATTTTCAAGGAAAGTTGTTCAGACAGACAACTGGCTCCATGCTTCTTTTGGTTGAAGGATATTAATTAAATGAGCCTTGAGTCAATTACCCTCTTTAACCTTTAAACTCTTACGTTAAAAGCACTAACACTAGACAACAGATCAAAAGGAGTTTATTTTAGAGTGTGTTTATTATGAAAGTGTGGCTCAATTTTCAGCAAAAATTACCAGTGTGCTTGGAGCAGTTGATAAAACCATTTGGTTGGCTCAGATCTACTTTAAAGACTCAGCAGAGGTAGGATTGTTATATTTCATGAATACGACCTTCTGTGCAACATAGGGCACACAGCTCTTAAGATGGTAGAGGAAAAGATCCTGACACTGTGTTTGGCAAAATGTTCTGTGTTTGAATCTTGAGGGGGGTGTGTGCATGTACATGTGCATATGAGCACATGAAATTTTGTGTGGGCATGAGGGGAAAGCAATAGTCACAGTGCATCACCTTAGTGCCATTTGGAGGATGCTGGATGTTTATTGCTGGGGTACAATAGTAACTTCCTTGGGAAAGACCATAAATGGAGTAATTACAGAAAATTTCAAAAATTACCCTACATGTTTCCGAAACATTCTTGAGAATTTTAGACATTTGTAACATCATCTAGTTATTCATCAACAACGTGCCTGCTTACATTTTATTCAGCCAAACTGGAGATTTTGTAGAACAAGGTCAGAAAAAGTCACCCAGAAATTTGGCCTGAAGAGCTTGCCATAAAACAAAACAAAATTAAAAGATGCTTTATTGTAACTAAAAATACCCACCCCAGTTCTATTCAAATCCAGATTCCTGAAGATGAAGTCTGTGTTCCCAATAAAGGTTATAAGGTCTCCCTCAACAATCCTAAATGTTCAAAATCATAAAATTGCCATGAAAATAAAAATATCTCTTAAAACAACACATTCACTTTTGGTCTCTGCATTTTTGATCTTTAGCTGCCCAGATTTTCAAGTTTACTTTTGCAATCATCAGGATTAGAAATCAATGAAAAAATAAAATTGAACAGGAAGGAAGCAGTATCAGGACTGAATGGGCTGACGTTTCGTCAAGAAAGCTTTGGTAACTTGCAAAAGCCTTGTGATAACAGCCTAAGTATTGGCCGTTGCAGAACAGCTGGTGTCTGTACCTGGATGGATTTTACACACCACTCTCCACTACTTATCTTTTATGTGCTGCATTGTTAGAATATATCAGTTGACTACTAATGACTGCTAAGACAACTGGTCTGACTGTCTATGTTTGTAAGGTGCTTTTATTACAAAGCAGTTCTTTCCGAAGAACAGCTATCCTAATTAATGGTTGCAGATCTTTAGTCAACAGCCAATAGTAGTTTTTGACAACAGCTGACTAAATCAGGGCCGCGATCCAACTGACAGCTCACACCATCTACACTGGTTGAATTCACAAAAGCAGGGCTTTCATTGCCTGCCTAGGTAAATAATGGCTGAACAGATGTCATGGGGAAAATGTTGTACTGCAGCAAGAGACATGGCCCTTATTACGTCCCCTTTGTGGGCTGAAAGGCAGTGGAAAGCAGTGCTGGGTTTCTTGTTGGCTTGCTTGCTATTCTTGCTGAACAGCGAGCAATTTAATGGAAGCAGTAGACCAAGGCTGCATTTGCAGAGTTTGTTTTTCAGGGGCAGTGCAACCTTTCCATAACACATGGGCATATATTCAGAGGGATTTATAGACCTAACTAAGGTGGCTGTCAGCTACAGAGATTTGCTAGAAGGGTCTAACTCCCTGCCCTGGAGTGAAATGTATCCACTTTACCTTCCCTGCCTCCATCTTGTACAGCTTTTAGGGGGAAAAAGAGAAAGAACACATTTGTCATATGTTGGCCACACATGACACACAATCCCTTCTACATAGGGTCATTTCTACAACTTCATTGGCTGCCAGTGGGTCCCAGCAATTTGCTACAAAAGAATCATCTATTAGCTATAGGTGAGCATGTTTCTTTCATGGCTTCCAATGTCAGCCTCAGTGCCATTCCCTGAATGCTTTTCACTCCTCTCTCTCTGTGTGTAGGACGGTTGGGTGTGAATTTGTCCCAGAGGAGGCAATTTCACATCTCAGTACAGAGAGGTCTATTTGCTATACTCCTCTGCAGGAGTACCTGCAGGTCTGGAGTATGTGCAATATGTGAACTTGCATAGTCAAAAAAGGAGATAGCCATAATCCTTGTCTTTCCAGGTGGGTAATAGGAATCAGACGGCAACCTGTGCTGTGAGTGATTTTGCTCCTCTCCACTTATACTCCTCTCCACTTATACTTATTCCTTATCCTGGACTGCGGGGGCAGGTTTTGAGCTTGCAGACGCATCTGGTGGTGCAGAGGGAGGCAGAAGTAAGGAGGAACACAGTGGTCTTGGCATGGAGCAGTTCTCACATTACACAGCATTAACTAAGGGCTGCCATACAAAATGGGTCAGCAGCTGTGCCTTTGTTTTCACAGGGGGGTTGCATACAATTAGAGCCCTATCCAGCAGGCACTGCAGACTGAACCGGGCTGTTGCTGCTGTGGGACAGCCTTCTGCTCTTTCTTCACATGTGTCCATAATGGGTAGTCACCAACTGAGCCCCTAGGTGGGCTGCGTAAAGGATGTCCAGCCTGTTTGGGAAGTGGTTTGCTGTTGGCTAGGCATCGGGGTCTGCACACACTATTTCTACTGAGGCTCACACCTGTGGCTTTCTGCCTGCAGCTCAGAATCCCTCTACTGGCCTTCAGTCCAA
Source organism: Cuculus canorus (assembly GCF_017976375.1). Taxonomy (NCBI): domain Eukaryota; kingdom Metazoa; phylum Chordata; class Aves; order Cuculiformes; family Cuculidae; genus Cuculus; species Cuculus canorus. The sequence goes on from NC_071441.1 coordinate 41,285,341, forward strand.
AGCAAAACTGAACTCCTTCTGAGCTGCTATGTGACAACTACTGCTTCTTATGCTTTCCTTAAGAATTTGCACCACATATTCTTAATTTTTAACATCACAATAAAGTGTGCAAATACCTGTTTTACTCATCACTTCTTGTTTAATGGTCATCTGCCAGCTGTAGAGGGGCAGGCAATAGCTGGCTAGCACAAAAATCTGCCTCTACAGTCACTTTTGGGAACAAATTTGAACCAGCAGACTTAATTTCATATCAAGTACTTGGCAGTGTTTGGATGAGGTACATTCGTCTCAGTACTAGGTCCTCTCAAAGCTAGGTTGTCTGTCAAATCACAACCCCCAAAAGTGCTATTCAAAGGCAGGGAGCTGTTCAAGTGTGTATGGGAGGTGACTGGCTTTGGCTGTGTAAACAGTAGCTTTGGTAAATCACTGCTGCTCCAGCAGTGGGAGATGCGAAAAGGTAGCATCGGCAGAAAAGACCAGACCTAGCAGCCTTAGTTTCAGCCCCTTGTCCTGCCTTTGACGCACAGCATGAGCTTGGTCACACTGCTTTCCCCTTCAGCCCTTCATCTCCTCTGTGTGGTATGACAGGAAAGGGTCTGTCTGTTATCTCACTTTGTTTGCATAGCAGACCTTAAGACATACCTTATAATGCTAGTAATAATAAACATGCATTAGCAAGGTATTAACAGGATCTGAAATGTTATGGCCCAAAGGATCCATATCTATGTGTATAATTTCCAGCTCAGGTCCTGCTGAGGTCTGCCTTTTTGCAGTCTTCAAAAAGAGTACAGCTAGGGTCAGAGCAGAGGGAGGAGCTGTTTTCCCTGGCAAGTGCAATGTCCGAGTCTCCCAGGGCTGAATCCCACTTTCAGCAGCGTCCTTCAGTGCTTTGGGAGACCCTGCATTCACCAGTCACAAGACTGGGAAGAACATCCTACACCAGAACGTAGGTGCAATTTAACCCTTGTTTGCTGCTGATTCCTGGTGGTCAGGAGCTACAGCAGAGGCTGCTACATCTATTCTAGCTCATCCAGCAGTCAGTGATGCAGTCAGAGCACTGTCTCTCTCCCAGCTGGCTAAGCACAGCAGTATGACTTGGCACTCACTGAAAAAGCCTGAGAAACATACTGCAATTTGTTGGTCACATCCACAATTTCAAAAGAGTGAATATGAGGAGATACTACTATGCCAGCCCTGAGAAAACAGACTCTGTTGTCCATATCGCACAGGACAGTGCATCCCTCAAACGACCATGGTCCTGCGGGTGAAGTGGGCTAATTAGTTCTGCCCCCATCCAGGTCAAGTTCAGCCCCTGTGGGAGCACATATACCATTTGTGGTACCTAAGTAGCTCAGTCAGTATATGGCTTGAAAAAGCCTTGCCCCAGGTGACAATTGCACAATTCAATACCCTTTTTGTGACAATCCTAGCCCTGATGGAATTTCAGCACTGTTTCCTGTTGCTGCATGCTCCTGAGTTTGCAAGAGCTCTATTTGTTAGTGCCAGCGAAACTCTGCACTGCAGGAATGACAAAGCAGGAGTTATGCAGAAGAATGTATTTTATGGGAAGCAATTACGGAGCTGAGCAGATACGTGTGAGAAGAACTGAGTAAAACATTACTAGGAAAGGTCTGTCATAACCGTTGTTTTGAGAGAAATGGTATGGCTTCTGTCCCTGCCAAATTGTTTAATTTTCCCTAAAATTGGCAACACACTGGGAAGAGGAGTGGGAGGCTGTATGAGACTTCTCATTTACTAGAGAGCTCTGTGTCTCTGGAGATTTATGAAACCTTGTAACTTGTTCTCTGTTAATGTCTTATACTCCTGAAAATGCCTTTTTGCTCAAAATAAACGATGGCCTCCCCCGCCATGGCAAGAACAGATTGTTATGTAGCTGTCCAAAAGGACCTGGTTTGAATTGCACCACAGAAGATGAAACAGAATGGTATTTCTTTTGAAGCAAAAGTAAAACTAGTTACGCTCCGTGTCTATGGTCTTTCATTTAGCAGAAGAAAGAGTGATGAATAATAGATGGTCCCCTGGAAATACTATTCCACAGGCTCTTAGCTGGAATTGGGCAATGCTAATACGCTAAGAGCCTTCAAGATTATTCAATTTAATCTCCATAATGATATAGTCATTTTAGCCTAGTGAGAAGCAATGGCAACCTCCCCCTTTCCCCCACAAAGATCTTGAATCTGTAAGTGAAAGGAGGTCTTACTCATGTCCCAAGGCAATAGATAAAGAGCCTTTACTTCCCTGTCATTGTTTAGCAGTGTAAGGTAACCAGAACATGATATAAGGCATTGTGATTAGGAAAAAATATACCACTTAAATGTTTTGGGAGGCAAGGGACCTCTTAAAAAAACCCAAACAACTGCCTTGAAAATACAAAGTAGATGAGGGTAGTTGAGAAACAGGCAATTAATCTTGAATATCAGTGACAGCAATATGATGATAAACCTTGTTTACTACAGATGTTTTTGGTTTTGGGTTGTCAAATCTCTAAGGAAAGGTGAAAGGACAGGGCTGTACTGTATAATGCTACTACCCACAACACCCTGAATCCATGTTTCTCAGTTATTATCTTCCACATATTAAGATTATATACCTGTAAAGTCCACACCAGCCCCAGAGATCATCCAAAGAAAGTAAATGAAAGCAGGTGCTTGAATCTTCCAGAGTGTTTGGTAAAAGCTTAGCAGTCAGGCCTAAAACTACAGCTTCATTAAACAGGCACTAACTCACACATGTACCATACTATAGATGTGAAAAAATACATAAATGTTCTTCCTCCTAATTTTGACTAGTGACAGATCAGCTCACTGCCATACCAATCAATTCACCTGATAGGTTAAAAATAGCCTACAGTGTGTTTCCTTTCTGCCTGATCTGAATGCAAAACAGATGTTTCATGTGGCAGAGCATCACTTTGGCTGCTGCGAGCCAAATGGTTCTCTATTGGTTGGTGTCTAAAAGGTGTGCAGCGTTTTGCCTCATGCCTTGCAGACCACAGCACTCCACAAAATATGCAGCTTTGCCCAGTAACAGAAGATGCTGAGAATTCTCAGAGCTGCTGATTCCCTGCCTTACAGTCGATTACTCTTGCATTACCTAAAAATACTTGGGGTGCAGGATGGCCATAGGTTGTGACTGGAGAAGGTGCAATAGCCAGAAAAACATTTAAAAAGGATACAGAACTAGCACATCCTGACCCAAAGAATTTAATCATGCTGGAAATCGTCAGACTCAAAGAAGGATTAGAACCTCCTCACAGCCTGAGGTCCTGAACAACAGCCAAGAATGTGTACAGCCCTTTATTGGTACCCTTGAATCAGTCTTCACGTAAGGGGCAGCATGTCATTTGCTGTTCAAGTGCCTCCAGGTTACTGTGTGGATCTACCATTCCTGCCTAGTAATGTCTGCTCTGGAAGACTGATTAACAGCAAAGGGGTGCCACAAGTGAGATGCTGCATGGTACATAGGGGCTGAGGACACGGAAACATGATGCAAGGCAATGTGCAGCTCTCCTGAGGTACAGGTCACAGACCAGCAGTCCTATCTCCCTCTTGGGACATCCCTCCGAACCATACGTTTCACTCCAGCTCTGCGTAAATCTCCATTTGTCTGTGAGCAGCCCCATGTCAGCCACAGCGCTTATAAGTGGCAGGCTATACTGATCATACAAGGAAACTCAGAAATTGAACTCTAAGTCTGGGCTCTTGTAGATAAGACAGAAGGAAAAGACACTTCTCTATGTATCTGCACATCTATCACACAAGAGTCACAGTCTCACCTGGGCAGTACACTGGTTTCATGTGTCTGGTAAGACCACTTTTCTCTGGAGAAGAGCATCACAGACCAAGGGTAAAGTAGGATTTGATTTCCCAGTTTGCGAGCCATGCCAAAGTCATTAACCTCTCCACATTCACTGATGCTGGGGCAATAGAGCAGAGGGCCTGGACACCGCTCTGAGGACTGCTGGCTTTTGGAGATTTTGCATTGTCCCTCCAAAATGATCCCTCCATCTGGCAGTGTACAAAGACCATGCAGAGGCTCTTGACTCTCTTGACCCATGATATCAGGCATCATGTGCTCTGCTCTGCTTCCAGTAATTTCTCTTCAGTTTCAAATAAGAAACTTTTCAGAAGACTTGTATCATTTTAAACTGTTGTCATGGTGTCCTGCCCTCAGGGTGAAGCACTATAGTTTGGGTTGTGCCTGAAAACATTAGTCTTCTATAGATGGCATCATAGCAGAGCTGAACTCATGTGTAAAGAGGATACAGCTCCCTGGGATGTCCCAGCAAGTGGTCACGTGCTGAGTTTGGTATAGTAAATACCATATGCAAACCTTCATTTGACCTCCGTCCTCAGATACAAGTCTGGCAGTGACCCAATCACATGCATTTGTGCTCTGCACTAAGTCATCTATCCATAACAAACTCGGTATTAACATTGGCATTTTCCACTCTGAAGCAATGGCATTAACCTATTCAGGAGCTGATTTCATGCAGGACGCTGGGAATAAAGCACATCTAATGTAATCAATCTTGCCTTTCTAGCTGAGGCAGTGCTTAGGTTGCGTTTTGCTAACAGCAGCAGCTATACAGTACTGGTACGTATAGTATTCCTGCTGCAGAGAAAAGCAAACTAGCAGGAGAAGAAAGGATTATTCTTGGCATCATTTCCCCACCTACACAGCAGAAGGCAGAGCGTTTTCAAGCCAAGCAATTATCCTCAATTTATTACAGTAATGACAATACGGAAGGTCAAAGCTAAAATATCTTTCTGGACAGGGCTGACCAGCAAAGAGGGGGGTTTCTGCCAAAGAGATTGTGCTCATACCTATGAGTCCTCCATAGGAGTTCAGAGAATGCTTATGACACTTCTCCTTCCTCATGAATCTGTTGTTTTTCACAATGAGATTCAGTCACCTCTGCGCAGTGTACTCATTGGACATCTGCACTCTTCCCAAGCAGTGCCACGGGGACTGCCCTCCCTCCCAGCCTCAGGACTGGCACCCTGCCACCACCAGAGTGACCGTACAGCAGACCTTTCACAGCTCCTCTTCCTCCCCACCACTACAGTCCTCCATCTGGCAGAGCATGGGCTCTTTCCTCCCTCAGCCCAAGCAGGAGAGCTGCACAGTGACTGTTACCCAGGGAGAAATCTCCTAGGGGGAGACATAGGAGATGATTGTGCAAAGGTTATTCCTGTAGCCTTTGCTTTGTGTAAGTCAAGGTTGCTAAATTTAATGAGGCTTTCTGAGTGGCCAAGGAACTGAGGTCTGGACCCATGCTATACACAATACAGTGTAAAACCAGCCATAGGAGCAGACCTTGCTCAAAATGACCAGCTGATTGGTGTATTTATGCATGAAAATTTAAACTAGCAAAGAATTGGAAAGAAGTTATCAATCTCTATTAACAACAAACAAACCAACCCAAAACCAAACACAAACAAACAGGCCCTGCAGCTAGCTGAGGTTCAGCCAAAGGGGGAATGACTAGTCTTTGACTTTTAAAGCTCCCAGCTTTGGGAAATATGATCCACAGAGTTTTGCTAAACTGTCAGTTGTCAAATGTCCATGAAGTGCAATGTTGTTATTTTCTTTTTTTCCTGAAGGAAGCTGTTAGCTAACAGTCTATTACATTCAATGAAGAAATAACAGAAAAATAGCCTAACTAGAAATCTCAGGATCTGATTTTGTTTAACTTTATTTCATCTGTTTTAACCAATAAATGCCAGAAAAAGAATGGTGGTTTTTTAATGTATTTTAAGCAATATTTGTTATCACAAACCAAAAATAAACCCTTCTGGAACTGAAGGATTCTGGAATGATTTTTGCTTTGTTGTATTTTTTTGCAACCACACTTATTACCCTTTATTTGTGACTTTTCTCCCCTTTCTTCCTGGCTTTTCTTTAGTACATGTGACTTTTTTTAAAGAGAAAACATGTGCCTCTCAGGCTGTGGGGCTTCATTCTTAGTGATGCCACACGTTTCTTCTGTGAAACCAGGTAAATCAGAGAGGCCTCTGTAAGAGGAGCTGTTGGCACTTGGAGACTGTGAATTCACCCAGGCAAGGCAAAACATTTGTAAACTGTCACCTACGATGTTATTACTGACTCATGTTCTGCAAAATGGGTCTGGCAAGTATATTTCCTTAGTTCTCTTCCAGGCTTATAATGCACAAGTGTAGGCTGCTATCAAAATACGTGTTGAGGCGAGTTAGTGGAAGCACTCCGTTACAGTTCTCTTCATGTCATGCCATGCAAACTGGGGTCATAGCTGTTCCTGCAGTATGCCTTCCTGATACCTGAAGTGATATTGCGAGCCTCACATCATCAGCCCTATGGCACTGCAGGATAACTGTGCAAACAAAATTGTCATTACATCTGCAGCAACACCCTTCTCTACTTGCAGGTCTGAAGAAGGAGAAGATGTAGTTATCCCCATAGCACAGCTTTATGTGGTCCAGCTCAGGAATATCTCCCCCCATCCTGAAACCTAAACAACCTCCCCAGGATCTACATACTGTTCAGCACACTGCCTAAAGGGCTGTCATGCACCATTGTGACACTTCAATCACAGTCACCATTTCCCCTTCAGACTGAAGCCCATTAGCTGCTAAACGAGGCTACTTCCCTGCGCTCAGCTGAAGGAAGCACTTTGCTGGGAGTATAATCAATCTTACCACAAAACTCTGGCTGGTACTCTCTCAGGTGATTAAACAGTCACATGGGAGAAAAATGACACAATTCAAGAGCTGCTCTTAACTGAGCTAGGACATGAAAAATGAAAAGTGTCACTATATTACTTTGACTCTCTTACATCACCACCCCCAAAAAGAAGCTGTGAAGTGTAGCCCCTGCATGATGGACTTATGCATAATTCAAAACACAGGCTGCATCAGGAGCAAGTCTGAGTCCAAGTCTGTTGAGAATGCCAAGCAGGATGAGTTTCAAGGCTTCTCAAGCAATGAAAAGGGCAGATCACTGACGGTGTGAGAAAATGAAGCACAGGAAAGACTGAGGATGAGATCACACATGGGAAGTCACAAACTGACAACTTTAAAAGCTCTGTTAGCAAGTGAATACTCCTGGAAGCTCTCATAGTTGGACAGATATCTCTAGCTTTGTCATCATTCTGCTATACAGTCTTCTTATGCTTTATGAATATTCAATGTATGGGTTCCCCACAAGAATGGAGCATAATGCTCTTTAAACTAGCACAATTTGAAGCAGAATTAGTGTTAGATTTAAAATGGTCATTCTAACATTTCTTTTATTTTTACATACAAGCAGAGAGAGGTTGAGCTGCAACTGGAAAGGTAGAGATAATTTTCAATCTTGAACTCACCACACAGTAAAACAAAGGCCAGTGTAGCTGAACTGGTCATTCAGTTTTCAGTGAAAACTAGAGTGGCATGAGGGTAAAGAGTTGTTTCAAGCAATTATTCAAGTAAACATGAAGAAATATGCATTCACCCAGAGTCACCAGAAGGTGGGATTTGAACTTACTAAATCTTCTCTATTGATGAGACTGGGATATGAATCAGTAATCTTGGTGTAGCAAATTACCGTTGTGCAGTTGGTGATGTTACTGGTTGGGACACACATTCATCCCAAGCAGATGGTGAAGGTCAGTTAATCCTCAAAATAAATTCCAGCAGTTGAACATGCTTATTCTTAAAAAAAAATTGTAGTTAATTTCTAGCTTGAATAACCTATTATTAGCTCACTCTTGCATGATGCAGTGTTTCACTGCCATTTCTGAACACCTCAAACATATTTCTTATATGTTGTGTTAAAAGTCATGGTCAAGTAATTTGTCGGACTTTTCTTTTTTGACTGACATTTTTAAGTCTCCCTCTGCAGGGGTAGTATTTATATCACCAGAACAACATTTGCAAGCTAGTTTTTTAAAAAACATTGGTCAATGTTTCTTCTGAGTCATCATTTTGGATTAATTATCAGGAATATTTTGTAGTTATGCCATCAATGTATGAAAATTAATAAATGACTGAAATATAAGTTAATATCAGACAGCAGTGCTGGTATATCCATTTGTTAAAATCAATGTGTATTAGTACCCAGAAAGTATCAGTAATGGGCCTGAGAAGATATTACAGATAACGTGCAAAAGCAGAGCATAACCCCTTATTTGTCTGCAGCTCGGCGCGCCTGATAGATATCCGTTAGGTGCAAGTCAATTTAAATACCATATTCTTCCCGGAATGCTGTCATACTGACATGCCATGCTTACTTGATTTCAGTTCTGTTCAGGAAGCATCAGAATATTTTTCAGTTTTCTTTGCCTTCAGCCCCCTCCCCTGACAGTTTAACGCCCAGCTAAGTGGCTTGAGGGAACTGATACTTCCTGTTTCACATCTACTAAACCTGCTTCCTCAGAGTGTAGCAGTTATCTGATATACTTACAGAACATGTCTTTTTAATCCTTCCTCTGAATTTGGAGAAGGAAAAATTGCACACACTAAACAGTCAATTAGCAACAATTACGAAAATTAGAGGGTTGCTTGAAAAGCTACTTATCTGAGAGATCTCTATTACTACAGCATAGTGAATTCAAATGCTTGGTGCTGGCAAGCAACAGAGATGTTGCTAGCCATGTTCTTGAACACATTAAAAAACCCTGTGTATTTGTTTGCTTTACTGGCCAGATACCATTTTCTAAAGCAAAAGGAGAATTTTGAGGTAAATTTCTGTTAACTGACTTGAAGAAAAGCCTTTGTGTAGTAATGCATTTATTGTTTTTTTTTAATCCTGAAACACAGCCTTTCTTTGTGTACGAACAGAATAAATACACAGCTGTATGTCCTGAAAATTACATACCTGGAGGAATATGCAAGAATCGTTACTGATAACCTTTAAAATCTATTAATGCTCTCACTAAATCAAAGTTTCCAAAGACTAGGTTGGGCTGAAGAACCTCCATGAGGCAATGGCTGGAGTGCACTGAAAGTTTTTGAAAAAAATCATGGGAGGAAATTCATAGAATCATAATCATCGAATCCCTAGGTTGAAAAAGACCTTTGAGATCATCAAATCCAACCGAACCTGTCCACTATTAAACCATACCCCTAAGCACTTCATCTACCCGTCTTTTAAATAACTCCAGGGATGGTGACTCAATCACCTCCTTGGGCAGCCCTGTTCCAGTGCTTTATAACACTTTCAGTGCAGTTTTTTCAAATGTCCAATCTGAACCTCCCTGGCACAGCTTGAGGCCATTCCCTCCCATCCTATCATCTATCATTTGGGTGAAGAGAACAGCACCCACATCTCTACAACCTCCTTGCAGGCAGTTGTAGGCAGTGATAAGGTCTCTCCTCAGCCTCCTCATCTCTAGGCTAAACAACCCCAGTTCCCTCAGTCCCTCTTAGTAAGACTTGTTCTCCAGCCCCTTCACCAGTTTCGTTGCTCTTCTCTGGACATGCTCCAACACCTCAATGTTGTGACCGGTCTCCATTTATGACCACTCTTTGGGCCTGGCCATGCAGCCAGTTGTTAACCCAGCTACGGGTGCGCCTGTCCGGGCCAGTGGCAGCCAGTTTCTCAAGGAGAATACTGTGAGAAATGGTGTCAAAGGCTTTGCTGAAGTCCAAGTACACTACATCCACAGCCTTTCCCTCATCCATTAAGCAGGTCACCTTGTCATAGGAGGTGATCAAGACAGTTTGGCAGGACCTGCCATTAAATGGCGGAGAGCCACTTTGCAGTGTTTGCTGCACAGGCAGAGTAGAGTGACTCAAGCCTTTAGGGAGGCTGTGGAAAGCAGGATGCAAAGGGCACTTGGTTGGATCTCAGTGTCAGAGAGCATGGCTGGATGGCAAGAGGATCTGCCCCGAGACGTTCTGTTAGAAATGCAGCATGGCCAAAGAATGGATGATTGCATCCATAGCTCTGCCCCTCAGCAAGGGCAGAATCTGCTTCAGGATCTTCTGCAAGTCTCAGGCAGACTGCAAGAACAGGGAACAGATCAGGGAACAGATTATTCCTGCTTTTTTCCAGTCAAGAAAGGAACAGACTTCTCTGGCTCTCTTGTTCATGGCAGATATAACCATTTCTTCCCAGATTCATGGCACTTTCCAGGCTATTTAATGACATCCTCACTTTTGAGAATGAGTCTGCCTAAGACACAGCAGGGAGCCTTTTGCCATCCCTCTTATCCTGTGCTCTTTAATCCCTAAAACACTAACAATACAGTCACTAGTTTGTTTCCTTAGCAGTGCAGACTAAAAACATAAATGATCATTCTTCCATTCCCCTGCAGCTATCACTCTCGCACTGATACACTTAACTTCACTTGCTAAGGCAGTATTATCTTCACACTGCTAACTGTTGTGCTGAGCACACCGACGGCCCAAGTAATGCTACCTTGAAAATACGAAAATATCTTCAGAATTCCAGCTATCTTGAAATTGTGACTTTTGTGATAGGATCATCCTTCTCAGTTCCCATGTTCCGGGATGATAAAAGATGCTTGGTCATCATGCAGCCCTACCAGGCTGCATCCATGCAGCCGACCCACTGTAGGACAAAGTGCAAAAGAATCCATCACATAAAGAAAGTATCTTTTAGTTGGGTAGACAGGAGCAATGCACAAACACCAAATCCTTCTCTCCCACATATCCAGACTCTTGGGCTGTTTCTGCTTTTGGAAGGAAGAATCCAATGTTGCAGGAGCTGAGCCAATAAACTGAGTGAAGGGCAAACTGATGGAGACATCTTTGGGACAACAATGGGAAAAGAGCCAGTATGGGACAGAGTGAGAAATCTTTGAAAGTGTGAAAAGAAGTCAAGCACATAGGGGAGCTTGCACAGCTAAAACCATTGAGCTGACCTCCTGTTCACCCAGGAAGCCTTGCTGAGCATATCCTTCAGAGCAGGACAGAACCAGCTGGAGAATGAGAAAGCTGAAACTCCTCCTAAAATCCACACAGCATTGCCACGAACACATGATATTGATCTTTTCTTCCTTGACCGACCCTTAGGACTGTTGATCAACTCTGGTAAGAAGCAGCACGCAACCTTGAGGACCAAGAAGCAGCACAGTAAAGGCTTGTGCATGTATGAGACATAAGTCTTTTGCTCTGACTGCACATCATTACTTTTACTGTTTAAAATACTAAACAGACACTAACATTAGTTCATGTACCTTTGGTGCTTCTGAACTGTGATCAAGACACTGCACAGTTTTTGTCCTTCCTTGGGATTTTGGAGTAGACCTTGTATAAATATCATATCAAAATTACAGTTCTATTTATCTGAAAACTATGAAAGTGTGAAGGGGGATGAAATAATTCAAGGACTGAAAACAATTCCCTCCATGGGGAGAATTATAGAGCTTGGTTTGCCTGTCCTGTCAAAAAGGCTAATCCAGATCTGGGCTGATTACAGTATATATGCACCTTTGCGAGGTGAAAATACATGGCACAGAAGAGCTTTTCAATCTAAGAGAGAAAGGTGCAAATGAATGAATGGCCAGAATACAAAAGTATTTTCAAAGCCAAAGTAGATGGTTCTGTTTAAAAGAGAAGCTAGATAAGGGAAAAGCCAGACACTGTCTCAGCCTGTCTTCATAACCACATCCAGTGCGGGTCTTGGAGAAATTTTAGTCAGGAAGATACTCTGTGTTATGAAGGTCATTGACCAGAGCACCCCAGTGCTCTGCTAGGTCTTACATGGCTATGGACCCGAGAACCTTTACGCGAGTGAAAATTCAGGCAACTTCATTCAAGCAGAAAAACTAAATTAATTATCCATCTTGTAATGAAAGGCATAAGTTTCTCTTCTCAAGATCCAGTTTCAGCAGCTTTACACTGCCTTCTAGTTACCACCATAGAAGATTCAAGCAATCTTTTACGAGATCAGAGTTTTTTCTTTTTTTTTTTGTTGCATAAGAGAAAGGCTTTTGAAGGAGCTTGATATACTCTTTTTTTCCTTCTCCTTTGATCTCTTTAATCACATGAATTAATTGATTGTTAAAAACTGCAAAACTCAAATCTCTTTCAGGAATTCCATAGAAATACTGAACTATGTCACAAATCATGCTTAAGATCATGGCTTCATGTACTTCCCCCAGTGCCATGTGACTACCAACCCAGTATTGATTTTCCTTTCATCTCAAAAACTGAAGCAATATTCATTGCCAAAATAAAAAGCTGTCTGAATTATGAGAATGCACTGCCAGCAAGTTCCAGGATGAAGTGTAGACATAAAAAAGAAAAAAAACAGGGGAGGGAGTAGTAAAAGCATTTGTGAAAAAGCTGAATACACTCTGCAAGAAGACAGACATTAACATAAGGCTTTCATAATAAAACAATATAGGAGCAAAGGTACTAGATGGACACCACAATACCCACAATCTTGTTCAGAGCTGGATGGCCCTTGGCTCTGGTTTAAATCAGAGCAGCCATGTCCCACTAGATTTGCCCCTGCCCATTTTCCCCCAGCTAAAACCTTTCCTTTTGTCTCAGTGACTAAGACTGTACTGGGAATGGGAGGGTGGGAATGAGAGACAGGATGAGACTGGCCAGGCTGCAATTGAGCAGACATTACATTGCCCCAAAATAATGCAAAGGTATTTCTCTCTTGCTGCTTTCAAGAGCTCTCTACCAAACAACGGTCATGCTCAGGCTCTTCAGCTCAATGTGCACCTCCTACTGAGTCTTGCACTGCATATGACATTTTAACATGAAAGATCAAGATGTGAAACACAGCGCTTCACTCTCCAGGAAGCTGGGCTCCCTGCAGTATAAATAGTAAAGGTAGTCAGTGTGGCTATTATAAAGCAATCCACAAAAAGGCAGCACCTGCTCCTCTCCGTGGTCTGCCTGGGGAACAAGAGGGCAGAAGCCCTTAGCAGGAGATACTCTAAGACTGCCTACTAGTCTCCAAAGTTGAGCACCATGACTCAGTCCTTCCTTGATTTTATGTGACCTGAATATGACCTGAAGCACAAAGATTCCTGTCTTTGTTTAAGTTAGTACTTTGCAAAAAAAAGACACCTTTGGGTCCAAGCAGATCTGAATTTCTCAAATAAAACAATTCTCTTCCCTCAGTCAGAGAAAGCCTTTTCTCCTAGCCTCGTCCTAGGAGATGCAGGCTTTTTTCTTTCAGAAGTCTTTGATCATCTGCTGTGGCATTTTCTAGGCCTGTCTGCCCTTTCCTGACAGAGAGCCAGAACAGTCTCTGCCCAGGTAGTGTCTGCAGGAGATTGGCATCACATGTGCTCTCCCTGAACCAGCTGCCTCATTGCATTGCTATTGATTCCGAGTTGGATTTCTGCAGCAAATCTATTGCATTTCCATTAGCAAGACTGCAAACGATGAAAACACTCCTTTATATCATTCCAGCTCTGCATCACAATTAACCTGCTACTTAGCCTCCAGCAAGCCAAATTCTGCCTTCTCATCTGATGCTGAGAAAGTTCTCCAAGGTTTCTCTGCACTTGAAAGTTAGGTACTGCAAATCTGAGGTGGGCTGCTGCACGTGTTTATTTGCAGTGCATGGATAGGAAATAAAACATTTCACTTAAAAGTACAATAATTACAGAAAGATGATAATTTCAGTCCCCTGCAGTGGAAATCCAAACCCTCAGTTTTGTTGTGATATCAATTCTTAATCAGTTTTGCTTAGAAACTTATGATACAGTACAGTCTCAAATGTCATTTTTAATAAAGAAATGGCCATATACTCTGTCTACCTACTGCATTTTCTATACTCACATATACATATGGTTATAAATGCGGGATACCATGTATAAGCTCCGTGTAGCATGAATACATAACTTATTCTCAGTGAAGTTTAGAAAGTAAAATGCAGCTTTAAAAAAATATAAGCGAAAATTACTATTTTACACTGAGAAATTCAGACTGTTATTAAGAGAGAATATTTTAGAAAATATTGCTTTTTCTCCATCATGTTATGCACATAATGTGTGGTGCATGGAAGAAAAAACACACACCATGATGTTTGAAAGCTGTGAGTTTGGGGTTCTTGTCCAGGAGAAAGACATAAAGGACTGATCAGTTCAGTCCTCTGCATTTTAAATAGATGAACTGTTTCTTTGCAAACAGTGAGTGTTAAAAAGGAAAACAGTAGAGATACAAACAGAAAAAAACCTCTAAGTCTGTCTGAACAAACTGTGCTTGTTGAAGGTATTTTAAAGACAGTGTGACTAACAGGGCTGGGGAAAGGAAATCTCAGTTATCACTTCAGAAGGCTTAGTGGACCTGAACTCCCTAAAAATTGCAGTGTCTTATACATCTCACCCCATTAGTTCCAACTGCACTTTACTCTGAGTGTTCCTGCCACAAGTATATACATCTGTAAGCCACCATGACCTTTGGGACAGCAGAGAAAGAAGCATTTCAGGGAAATACAGACTGGCTGGCTCAGTACAGTGGCACTTGCTTTATTGCTGCTTGTTAATGGAGGTCCAGTTGTGTCTCCAGGGCTTACTGAGATCAGCTTCTCTTTATTATGCTCTTGAGTTAGGCTCAGAACTTGTCTAGTGCCTTAACCGTGATTAATTATCATTTCCTTGTGACAAGGCATTGTTAATTCACAGGACATGTCAAAGAAAAGTCATGGCTTTCAAAATGAGTTTTCATGTTGTGTAGCAGATATTTAACTTGGAAACTGAATTGGAAATGTAGTCTCCCTATACACTCTTTGGAGAAAGAGAGTCACTCCTGCTAGACTCAGGCTAGGAATCACCTAGGGGAGGGAGGTCTCTTTGTTTATGCTGAATAGGAAGCTGAAGGCCACCTTGCTTCTGAATGTAGGCACTTAAGTCAGGTGCCTGAAGGTAACCAACATTAACACTCTATCAGAAATGGAGAAACATCTGCTTTAAGGTGCTCTCTTCCTGCATCTTCAAGCTCTGGAGAAAAAGTGATCTCTCTTGTAGTCCTGCCCTGCATAATAATAGTGAGCATAGAAAAGCCTGGTCTATAGCCTATGCTCTATCTTTTGTTCTCCTGTCCTGTGAGTACAGTCTGCTGCGGCTCTCCGAAACATTGCTGACTTTGACACTTTCAAAGGATGCCAGGTACGACTCAGCCCTACAGAGCTGTGATGGGGATTTGAACTGCAGAGTATGGGTCAGACTTAGATTGTTTCAAGAAAATGAACAAACACTGTGTGAAGCTGCTGTGAACAATCTTTGCTGTCCAGGAACTGAAGCTTTCAGCTGGGCTGCAGCACCTATAACTGGAGGGAAAGACTTCCTCCAGCCTGCCACAGAGGTAAAATACACAACTTCACAAATCACTGTGTACAGGAAAAGGGGCTTCAAATGCAGGGCTGAGAAAGAACAAGTGGAGGTGAAAGAGGCAGAGAGAAATTGCAAGGATTATTTATAGTATGATACCAAAACAAGACTAGTTTTCTTTCCATTTTTCCCATCCCTAGCTCTAAAAATACACAAGAAATTCAGCCATTGTAGCTGTATAGCTTTGGAAGGGTGCTGAGAACATTTCCTACGTAAATATCCAGTACGAGTCCTCAGAAGCATTCTTAATGCTTTTTCCACTGAGGATGAGAAAGCGGCAGCCTTTGCTGATGCTGGCCCAGCACACCTGAAGTGGCAGCAGAAATTGGAAACATGAGAAGGGAGCAGTCTTAGTGAGGGGTAGTTGATGGCAGTGCACAGCCAGTTCTCCACTTTGTGATGTTTTCCAGATGGGGACAAGCATCAGTGAAGCAGGAGGGAGCCCTACCTGCCCCAGAGGAACATACACAGGTCCAGTGCTGCATCCACCCACCCACTTGCTTATGCTACAGCCAGCACAATCTGGTGGGCATAGAGGGAGGAAGTTGCAGATGTGCCTGTTGTCACCTGCCGGCCACCAGCATGGTGTGAGGTGTACAGCTGGCCCATCAGTGCACAGCACCCAGGGTGACCAGAGAAGCTGAAAGGATGCAGGGGCAGCAGAGCTGTGCTGCCAGGGAGGTGCATCCTCCGGACCTTGCTCTCTGCTGTGCGTTTTGCTCTGCTGACAGGGAGACACACTCCAGTAGAGTCCTTGTGCTGTGGTCTGTCTCCTGCCTTGCTTCTTGTGTGCCCTGTGGCTTCTCACCTAGTCACAAGAGATGTGATCCCAAAGACAGCAGCTTTGGCACTCCACCTCGGCGCTGAACCAGAATGCAGGAATATTGCACTACTTTGGTAGGGCTGACGCCCCAGAAAGGCAACCCGACACAGACTGTGGCAGGTGATATGAGGGGAAATCTGCTTAAATAGAAAGAGACGGTAATGAGAAGGCCTGTAAAGAGGGGGATGGTTAGTTTGCAGATATACAGATGCAGTTATTACAGAAACACAGTTCTGACAGTACTACAGAGACAAGTTTATTAAACAGCCTTGGTAAAAGGTGGAATTGTATTTAAAGGTGATTGTGTAGGAAGAAGTAAAATGTAGCTCCTGAACTGTGTTAGCACTTCAGCAATCCGTATGTCTTCTCAGATGGAGGGAGATTGTAGGTTAGCGTGTAATATTATATCCCACTTGCAATGAAATTTCTCTGGTGTAATTATGCCAAGATTGACATACTTCCTAAATATGGGAATACTGTAAAACATCCACCTTTCCTTTCTGTCTCAGAAAAGGAGAAATGATTTTACAATATAAATGGAAACCAAACAGGAAGGAAGAGATTATTTCTGTATTGATAAAGGGCGAAGTGTAATAACGGGAGTGAGACCAGTCTGAACCTAATGCACCAGACACAATTACTAGGATTGTCTCTCTTCTGCTTTCTCTCCCAGGCTCCAGGAGAAAGAAGAATCAATTAGCTCTCAGCAGACTATGACCTTGAAGGATACAGCTTTAAGGGGAATATGCTGAGTAAGACAGAAAAGAGAGAAGAGAAAAGGATTTGAAAACTCATGGAAGGGCCTGTTTCAGAAACAATACATCAGCCACAGAATATAAGCTCTGTCAGTTGTTTCATTTCTGCACTAGAAAAAAAATTATCAGCACAAAAGGGGTTTTCTGGGAATAAGTTACCTCGTTCTGCCTGAAATGGAAAAAGACACTGAGAAGCAAAAGAAGGGACAATCCAATTTGCAGATGCTACTTTTCAAGCCATCTCTCTGAGAATTTTATAGCTGTCAAAGGCATTCATAAAAAAAAGTTATCACTGATACAATCTGTCAACCTTTCCAACAAATCTTGCTCTACATAAAACACAATGATGTGTTTGAAATGCAGCTGTTTGAAAAACCCCAAGACAGTGCTTTTAGAGCTGTCCAAAAAGTTCTTTTCATGCCTCTCTGAATTCTTACGCAGATCTTCTGCAGTGTACTTTTCCAGCTATATTTTCTTGTTTTTCTTTGCAGGGAATTGCAGTCTCTTACCATAGTTAGAAGCCACAGTTAGAATAAATACTGTCTTCAAAATGTCCTCCCTCAAACCAACCCAAACTCGACCTGCTGCCATTTATCCCTCTCCTTTCAATCTGTATCTATCTGGAAGTCTATGATGCCTTAAAATATATATATCTTGAGAAAATTAAGGCAACAGTAAAAAAAAAAAAAAAAACAACTCAAACCAATCACCTAATTTCTGGGCAACCATTTCTTTTGTAGGTATGAGCGGATCTGGCTGCAGATAATGGCTTTTTGCCAGTGACAGCTCCAAAGAATCTCCTCCCTCCTCCCTTAATGTACATCAGAGGTGAAGACAGCAGGTTATTGATAAAGGCTTGTCTCACATGGAAATTCAAGAGGGTGAAGTTGCTTTTTATTGCTTGTCCCTCTAGCATGACAGAGGACATTTTGACTGTATGGTGGTCCCTGGTTACTTTATGAAGTAAAAAGTGCTGTCATATCTTCACGTATGATATTTGCATTACAAAAAACCCATTATCTGCATCAGCAATAAAGAAAGAAAAATCACTTAATATAGTTCTACATAACTGCAAATGTGATTAATTAATTGTTCCAATAATTCAAGTATTGTCTCTCCTCATGTACACAAAGCCCCTCATCATTTAACTGGACAGCAATATTTCCTTATTAGACTGTTTCTATCAAACAAATTACTTTTAATCCAAAGGTTAGCTGTCACTTATTATCTAAGCAAAAGGCAGTGAGGCTTCTACAGGAATACTTAAAAGTTGTTTTTCAGTGATTCTGGAATTGCTGTTCAGGACTGACTCTCAGCTGAAAAGACCTCCACTGAAAACATACAATTGTTTCAGTTGGAAAAGATGCTCATTTTCACCAGCAAGGTGGCTGGCCCAAAATATTATATCTAATCAAATCGCCACATATCTATACTGAATGCAGTCCTGGTGGGGCTTAACTCAGTAGCGAACTTCTGGTGGCTGGAAGGTTCCAGGGTGAGGTCCAGTACGTAGAACCTACAATGTGTCCACCCTGCAGCATTACAGGGAAGGCACAAGGAAGAATGAATGAGATAGGGTTCTGCAAGGAACAAAGTTGCTCATATGGATGACTGCATCTTTCCAAATGAAACCTCAGCCCTATGCTCTCAGCACAACAGTGCACTGCATTCTCTTTTACTCAAGTTGCACAATTTTACACGGCTCAGGAATTGCTGGATTGATCTGGTCTGGATTTGATAGATTAAAATGATGAATAGCAAAGAAATTACACTTCAGCAATGCAGTATTTTGAAGCTTTATGGTCACTACTGAAAAAATAATCTAGGTCCCCTGGATATTTTTTGCTTTAAAGACTGGCAAAGACTAATTTGGAAACTGACCCCTCCTGAATCAGTAAGAATGCTTTCCTGAAATGCCCCATAAAAGTCAATGAGGAAATGTATTAGAAACAGGTTCAGCAAGAATCACCTCCTGGAGGAAAGGAAAGATACAGAGAAACGTGTGCTGTGCTATACTCTTAAAAGAAAGGGAAAGATCATAAGCTAACTGCTAAATTAATAATTCCCAGTCACTAACTGCTTCAAAGACACTGTCGCTCTTTCCCACTATTCTCCTTTACTGTTCAGGAGGATGACGGGGATGTTTGCCAGCAGCAGACTTCAGGAAGGACACAGCAGAAGTACTCTGTGAGCAAGGCAAAGCAAAGGAACACACATGGAAGATTCTAGCACAGGATGCAAATCAAATTTATAAGATAGACCATGTGGAATAGCTATCAGATAAGTAAATCACATACTTCTCTAGAAGTGGATGCAGAGAAAAGGGTGGTACTGCAGCTTTACAATGTCCCAAATGAAATGCTCCGCATTGCCATGCACACCTCAGAGCTAAGGCTCCTCAAAGGTCCCTAGGTGCTCTCCTCAGAAAGTAACCCACACTATACCTTGGCTTTGCATGCCAATCGCCTGTCCTCCTTGAAGACAGCTGCAAAACAGTTAAGTACCTTTTTGTGTATGTCTGTGTGCATATAAGGAAAAACAAAGAAACACATAGCTTCTACTTACAAAGTTTTGGAGCAGCTTGGAGATTGGTTTCTGTTGCTTGTGCCTGAGACGCTGTGGTAGGCTCCAGGACAGGTGGTGACAGTGAAGGTGCAGCAGAAGACAACAACCCAACATCTAGGATGCGGTTATACAGAGAAGGCTGGAGGAACGGTTTAGAGGGCACGAGCGAGCTGTCAGTTTGCACTGTCACTTCAGCCTTGCTCTTAGGACTAGGTACAGGGAAGGGTGAGGCATACACCTCTGAAGGCACCCAGGCAGACAGAGCTGTAGGATCCACAGCACTCTTTGGGTCTTGTCCTATCCTCCCAGGGTCAAGGTGGGTAGGAGAGTCATACTCAAAAATCTTGTCCACAAAGACCCACTTGAGGCCAGCAATGCAGAGGCAAAGGCTGAGCAGGCAAGCCAGGATAGGGGCGATGCAGATCTTTTCAGAGTTGAGGCAGCCCTTCAGTCGCTCTGCCTCCAGGCACACACAGCAGGTTGCGGCAAGGCCTGCTATCCCTTGGACCCTCCTGTCCTCTCTTTGGGTCCCTGGCATGTTCTCCTCAGCCGGTAGCCCGTTGAGGGATGCGTCAGGGCTCAGCTGAGCTGAGGGGCTGGGGAAAGTGTCGGCAGCTACTTCAGACATGTTTAAGAATCAGCTCTCAAACAGCTCACCTCCAAAAGGCCTTAACTCTATCACAGTCCATTACTGTGAGACACAGACAAAAAGAGATGGTAGTAACAGTCACAGCGCTCTGCAAAAATCACAGAGTGGAAGTCAACAAAAGGTCCAAGCTCAGCAACATCATCCAAACTGGGAGAGGAGTAACGCACAGGAAAAATGACACCCCCCTAACCCTCCTGCCCTTGAGCCCTCTGTTGCTCTCTTTGCCTCTCTGAAGCAAGAGTAGCTTTGCAATCACTGAGCTCCTGTGTGCCGGCCACTTTTATAATTCCTTGAACACCTCTCGAGCAATTCCAGCTCTTTTAGAGGACGAAAGAAACATCCCCCCAAAAGCAAGCATAACAAAACAAAACAGGGGGAGGGGGGTGATGAGAGAAAGAAAACCACAAACACCAGACAAATCGATGGATTAAGTGAACCAATAGCCCAGAGCGAAAGGCAAGACTCTCACCTTGAGCATCTGAGGCTGGTATCTGCTTAGATGAGGAAAACAATTGTCATGCGGTAGAAGGAGCAAAAGCAAAATCTGTAACAACAGCGGCAGCGGCAGAAGTGACAGTAGCAGCAGCATCCTGTCGTGTTACAGCGGCGGCTGAAAGAGGCTGAATCATTACAGAGCAGCAGGTGCTTGCTGTCTGAGCATCACTGCAAACAATATCACTACAACAGAGGTTTGAAGGGAAGAGCGATGCCAAGACGGTGGTAACTCCCTTTCTCTCCCCTCCCTCTTTGTCCTCCTTGAGCGCTCACTCACTTTCCTCCTTCCCCCCCACCCCACCCCGCTCCCCCGGCAGCCGCTTCTCTGATGTACAGACTCGCTCCTTCCCTCGATACCCCACCCCCCGCCCTCTGCAGGGCTGGTCTGAGAGAAATCAGTACACCCAGCAACGCAGGACTGTCAGTGACTTCCTATTTTATCCAATTAGGAGGAATAAAGGCCATCAAATCAAAGGGAGGGAGTGGGCAGGAGTTACGCACCCGCCCGCTCCCTCTCCCCAGCAGCCATCCCTGGTCCTCCGGCGAGCACCGGGTGTCAGCGGAATTCTTTGAGCTCGACTGGGCTCCCTCAGTCTGATATCTGATCTCTCCCAGGAGAAAGACCGCTTTCCAGCAGCAGTTTCTCCCTGCTCGACACCTAGAGACAGCTTTTCTTTCGAGCCCCCTGAGTAAGCTTCATTCCCTAGGAATAATGCTGGGATGCATCTTAGGTCAAACAGCGGGAAAAAAACCCAAACCAACAACTCCAAACAATTTCCTCCTTTGACAAATCTGTATTTAAGTTATTACAAAACAGTTGCACACTTTTTTTTCTCTCCTCATATTCTGGTTTCCAAGCTCCTTTCCAAAACCAAAAAAGCAAAGACTTCACACTAAAGGCAGTTCTGAACATACTTTTTGAGAGCTGGCATGCTGCTAGCATATCCTCACTCCCCCTTAGACTAAAAAAATAAATATGTATATATAAAAAAAGAAAAAATCAAAGAATTTTGGAATTAACAAGACTTCCACTTGTTCTTAAATTTGCCCATCATTCCTCGCCTCTGCCAGTACATAGCACCGATTCCCATTTCCACCAATGCAGTATAATGCAGGGATAAATTAACAGTCTAGTTAACACAATGAAATTAAGATTAGAAACCTCTCTGCTCCAAGTCTCTCCTGCCTCCCATGAAAAAGTACACCTATATAACAACACAGACACCTGCCTAAAAAGGAGATGGGCTTTTAACGCAATTGCCAGGTCCTCAGACTTTGTGAAAACACTTGCATTAAAGATTTGGCTTCATAAACCCCTCTTTCTACTCAATACAAATAGCTGCAGGATGCACAAAGAAACAAAGAATCAAGTGCTATAAATTGCCTTGGACTTATTTTGCTGGTACTTTAGGCAGGCACAGGAAAGATAATTTCCTTTATAGTTATGTATTATCTGTAGTGACAAAAAAGGTTTCTGTCTCTACCCATCTCCTCTCTCTGCATCCAGCTCTCTCCTCCCCTCCCCTCCCTCTGACTTCCATGGAAACATTAGTAACATTCGCATAAAAAAGGTTTATCAAACTCTCAATGAATCCCATAGTGTTTTCACAGACTCTCATGTGAAGGACTAATTGATGGATGTCTGATCACAAAGCTTCCTGTGAGGCTGCAGTAGTAAGCTGAAGTAATCATGATGCTACTACATTCAAGTACCTGGAGAATTTACCTTATAGTATAGCCAGTGATAACACTCTCTGGAATGTAAAAAGATAAATAATCATACAATCTAGTCTACATTATCACTGAAGTGTCTAGTCCTCAGGTTAATGATGTGATCAGTAACCTCAGACAGAATGAACAGCTTGCATTGCATATTTACGTACATGGCTCCTCTTATTACAAAGCAAATGTGCTCTTTAGCTGGTAATATTCTGTGTGAATGCAGCCTTGTTCAAGTATCTCAAAACCTACTTCAAACAGCAGTAACAACACAGCTACTGTAGAAAGGGTAATATCACACCAACATTGTCAAAACAGCTGTGATGGACTGTGGGTACAAGTAAGCAAGATTTCTAGGGAAAGGATGGCTCCTTTACTAGATTAACTCATAAATCCTTGAAAACCAGACGTACTTTCACACACACAAGATGCTCCTCAGGTGTGAAGCTGATGCATCACTCTTCAAGGCAGAGTATAAGATAAGAACCAGCTGGTAATATTCTCTTCATTGCACATGAGATACTACAACATCTGAGTGACTGGCTTAAGTTTTTAAGAATGTCTTGTCTACTTTATACATGGTTGGCATAAGTTTTTAAGAATGTCTTGTGTTCTTTATCCATGTCTAATTTTTCAACCTTTCTATTTCCAGTAAGACAATTTTCCCAGCTGACACTGCTCTGAGCTTGTGTTTAATCCATTGCCTTCTCTACATCTTCCCCACACTGGCCTTCCTGGCAAACTATTACACCTACGTTCAATCATCTGTAATCTTTACTACTCTCCAGCCTATCCACATTTAACTGCTCTCCTTTAAATTATGTTTCTGCTTTGCTCACATCTTTCTGGTGCTGAGGTGAACAGAAATGCATGTGGAGATCTTGAACCTTCATTACAACGGTTGCCATGAAATTAAAGTAGTCATGCACAATGCTACATAGATTGATGGAGATTATTTACCTATTCAGACCATGGGCTGCCACTTACTTCTGTGTGCACAGTACCCTGTGAAACCTCAGAGCCTCTTGCTTCAGAAGCACAACAGGGAGACTTTCAGAGGCTCTCCTGCATGTAAGTGTGTTGCTCCCTTCCTCACCCATCTGTCAGAGGGGCCATGAGCTTGCAGGGACTGGAGAAACGCTCTGCCGAAGCGTGTCTCACTTGCCCGAGCCCTCCTGGCTAAACAGAGGCAGCGCAGCTTCTGCTGCCTCCCTTGCTTTTCTTTTTTTCATGCTTTCTCCCACTGGCCAGGGCCCAGCCTGCCTGCATCATCTCCTCCAGGCACACAGCTACCGCCCGCCCCTCCCGCTGTCTCTGCGGCCGCAGCATCTCCGTGGGGTCTGGCTCCCATCCAGGCTGCGGTACCCTCCTCTGCCGCAGGTCCCTTCAGCATCGCGCAGCCGGCTCTGCTCCGACCTTCTCCTCCTCCCCACGTCCCTTTCCCCAGGGAAGCCTGCAGAGCCGCATCACCCTCCCAGCCCGCTGCTGGGGCTTGCGCCGAGCAGGGGAGGGCGGCACCCTGCCTTCGGAGGCCCCCAGGGGCTCCCGCTACTTATGCCCCGGCCAACAGGAGATAAAGGCAGTGCTGAATCATCGCCCAGGCTGCTTTCCTGACCCCGCTCCACGGGCGGCCAAAGCCAGAACCAAGACACAGCCTGCCCGGGATGCTGCAACCCGATACTGTACGGGACTGGTCCCTCTCAGGGCAAAATTGCAACCCCACACTCTTTACCACATCTGGGATTGATAGGGGTGTACGCTACCTTTTGTGCCAGCTCTTGCGGCTGTGGGAAAGGCTGATGGTCTCTCACTTTGGGTCGGAAGGTATGACTGTAAACTGAAGGTACATTTGGCTGGTTTTGGAGGTCATGATGTTGCCTCCCCGTCCCCCCCTCCCCCCCCTCCCATGCAGAAATACTTTCCTGCAGCTGCAGTTTTGAGCCTTTTATATTTCTGCAGTGACATGCTAGCACTGGCATGCTATGCTTAAACATGAGTTCTGGCGCAGGCTGGAGGAGATGAGTGCCTTGGAAAAGAGCCAGCAATTGGTTAAGTGAAAAGGAGACCCTGAAAAAACCCCCAAGAGGCAGCATGCCCTTGGAGGTAACAAAGTTCTACTAGGGTAGCTTACTGGTGGGCAACACCAAAGGATAAGGAAGGAAATTACATGCCTGTCTGTAATTAGGTTAGGTCCTTGTGCAAAGATTTATTTCTGATTATTATGTGACTTGGGTCTCTCTGGCTTAGAGGAAAATGTAGCGTGATTCTACACTAATGAAGCTAATCTGTGACTGAGATTTGGACTCCTGCCATACATAAGTGACAGGTTGAAACTCAGAGAGTTTTTATTTTGTGGAGCATTGTTGCAAAGAATTGAGCATTATTTTGTTAAGTTCCATGCCCAAAAGACCAAAGAGAGACATGAAGCCAAAGTCAGTATTAAAGTCCAGCCTGTGATGACGATGAACAAGATGTTATCTGTTCCTCTAGTTTTACCAGTCCTAAAAGGAGGCTGATTTCATATTCCCAAACTGCAGAAGACCATTCTCTCTGGCTGTGAATGAAGCTTAAATAGGTAAGTAATCATAACTGACAACATCCTTCAAATTAGAGCAGCAAGTAACTATTTAACTCAGCTGACTCTTTGGTCATGCCATAATCAGACCCAAACCTGCTGAAAGTTTTGGAAATTAGGCTTGGTGAGTCATTCTCACGGAAGCCATTGTATTTGAAATATCCATCTGCTTTAAATAAAGCCCCGGAAGTCCATAAAAAGATTACCTAAAAATTATCTACTTTCTTGCTACTACTGGGACATCAGGGAAGTACGGTATGTCTTTGGAAGTTGTTATTCATAGCTCTTACTGGATCACAGCTTAAGAAAAGATGCTCAGAGGACCACATATCAGTGCAGCACAAGTGATCTCCCCCGTTCCTGACCACTTTTTTCCTTTAAGAACATGCCAATTCTTCAGAAAGAAGCAAGCAGCAATATGTAGTATCAACTGGTCATGATGTGTTCGATTGCACTCCCTTTTTTCCCATACATTGAGAAATTAAAAGCATTGTAACCAAGAAGCTAAAAAGAAAAAAGTGCAACAAGAGACTGATGGGGAAGATAAAAGGATCTCTTTATTGATTGCAGGCACTTTCTTCAAATTAAGTAAGTGCACAATATAAAGATTGGGGGGGTGACCCAAAGCAAGTGAGCAGGCCCAATAAGCAGCATCACTGCCAGCAGTCACAGTGTGGGAAGAGTGGGCTATCACACACAGTGCAAACGATTCACTTATTTCTCCCCTCAGAATTTTGCCAATCTCCTCTCATTGTCTCCCTTGGACT
Source organism: Cuculus canorus (assembly GCF_017976375.1). Taxonomy (NCBI): domain Eukaryota; kingdom Metazoa; phylum Chordata; class Aves; order Cuculiformes; family Cuculidae; genus Cuculus; species Cuculus canorus. The sequence continues at coordinate 41,310,993 of NC_071441.1, forward strand.
GATGCCAGCACTCTCTCCCTCTGAGTCCTTCCAAAAGCCTTCACTAAAAACCTCATCTCCCGGCTCAAATGGCGGAAGGAGAAAACTTGATTTTGCTTCTATATTGGTCCTGTCACTGGAACTGCAAATGTTAAAGTGGGACAGACTGTCACTTGCATATAACACCCTTCTCATTTTCCACCTGATGGAAAGTAAGCAGGATAGTGACAGTGCTGTTTGTATGAATCTGCCAATTCCCACTCCCTTCACTTTTTTAAACCCTCTGACCATCTGCAACCATACATGACTGAGGAGAAGAAACATCAAGATTGTAAGAAGATGCAGGAAAACTCGAGTTGTAAGAACACAAACCCTTAAGCACATATTCAACTTTAGACGTGACGATAAATACATCAATGTCAGCAGAATCATTAGTGTGCTTAATTCTTTCAGTAGAAAAAGGCTGTTGTGGGAAGACCCTCTACCCTCAGAAAATACAGGAGACAGGGACATAAAGAGACTGTATTCAAACCATCTTAGTACTCTCAGGCCAAAACAACTGTACTGGAATTATTACACTGCCCATGTAGGTGTGTCAGAAGCAGGTCCTCACCCTAGTACATTTCTGGAAAATATCTGGAGCTCAGAATATGAACTTCAGTCCTTGTGAAAACAACTGTGAGCACTCATGTTGCCTCTGTGGCATCATTTTCTGTACTGACATCACATGTGAACATTTACACCAGGCATTTACACCAGGAACATGCTTTATGTAAGAGCAATACCTGTGGCCTGCAGAAAGAGTGATCTGAATAAACAACACAACTACAATGGCCATTTCAAGAGTTGTTTATACTTTAAACAGAGTCAGCGAGTAGTTGAAACTAAAAACTGCCATAAACTAGGCTGTTATTTCACAGGAACCGAATGGTTTTCTGAGTCTTTTCATCTTCAAGAGAAATGTGAGACACTGAGGTTCTTTCATCCTAATCAAAAGAAGAGCTAGTGGCACTACACGACACCCAGAAATCCAACTTCAAACCATGAATGTCAGGGGTTTTCATCAATTGCACTAACTCATTCCTCAAGCTTCTGCTCAGTCACAAAATTGGGATGATCCCTGCCACTATTCAGGCTAATGATAATTAGCTCTGCAGTGTGGCAAAGCAGCATTTAAGAGATGCAAAGACGTGTAGTGTGCTCAGCTAGGCTCTTCTGCTTGAGAGCAGAAGCAGCAGAAGAAAGACCATGTGCAGTTCTCTGGGTACTTTTTGTCTCGGTTCTCTGCCTCCCTCCTCTCCTGCCCCTCCAAGATGTGGCACCATCTCCACCCTGTAACTGGAGTCTCCAGCAAACCTGCAAGGGTGGTCGTGATTATTTATTTTCACAGTGCAGCAGTGAGCTTGGGTGGTGCTGTAGTCACAAGGCCCAGGCTTGCTCATTAACTCTCACTCATCCCTAGTTCTCAAAAACATCTGTGTGCCTGCATTTGAACCACTTTATTCAGATGGAAGAAATTCCTCATGGGTGCTCATGGGACAGTGGCAATACTGCTACTTTACACAGATGTGGCTATGCAAGATTTTGTGCTCATCAGCCTTTACATCTGCAGTGCTGTTGCTGCTATGGGAGTCACTGGACAGTGCTAATTTGAGTAAAGAAAAGCTTGGTAAGCTTACCAACTTATTCCCAGCCTGACTCCTTAAACACATACAGCCTGGAAGAACGGGACAGGACCATGCTCCAGGGGACAGAAGTCCCTTGATCTTATCTTCTCACCAAAGATTTTGCATAGTGAAACCATGACCAAGGCTGATATGAATCTAGGCTTAACTTAGGCAGAAGCTTCTAGAAGATCCCAACAAGATACCTGTTATTCTGAAAAATCTTACTTATTCATGTTTTTGTAAAGACACAACTGTTTTTGTATTTGCACATATTACCAGCTGCTGCTGTTTAAAACTTGAAGCACCAAACTTTACTTCACTATAAACTATCATTTTCAAAATTTCAGCTCTTCATGGGCTCCTTTATAGAGTAACTCTCTAGTCTATGTATATTCAAGAGTTTTGCTATTAGAGAAACAAAAAAAAACCAAGTCAAAGACATGCAGCCAGCCTATCTTATGGAATAATTTTTGTATCATTAAATAAACAGGTATTAATGATAGCAAATTGACATATGACTGGCTTAGATTTGTAAACTATGTCTTACGGTGTAGTTCTGTCTTCAGAGTCTGTAAGCTTCTGTACTTTTCTGTGTTATGATTTCAGCTCAAGAGCTGGTTTGCAGCCTACAGCAAATACCTCCAAGTAATGCATTTAATCTTCCTTATCCTACATCCAGAAATTAGTTCAATTATGCTGGCTTGTTCTGCACTGCTCAAGTTAGCAGAATTGAGATGTTTGCTGTTTAAAACAGATAAACAACACAATATTTATAACTGTAAAAAAATATCAAAAGTGACAGCTCTCATCAAGCATCGGAATCCTAGTGTCATCAAAGACATTTAATATTTAACGTTCTTTTTGAGTGCCATTCAGAAAGCCATAGAAAGCATGCATCACTCCTTTAGCATTGGCTGGAAAACTGTCAGTTTCCAGCAAATAATTAAGAAGAATTCAAATAAGTATGACAAAGGAGATTTTATATCTAGTCATGAATTTTCAGAAGTCTAATCAAATATGGTTTATTACATGGTTATGTTTTGAATGCAAACCCCAGCCTGCATTTTATTATATCTTTAATATATCTTGTCACATATTTTTCCCTTTGTGCTATATGGATGTTTGGCAAAAAAGCAAAACTCCTACTTTTCAGAAATCTAAATTTGAATCGAAATAAGGTAGTTAACTCTTATCATACACAAGACATCAATGCTGCTGCATCAGGTTGAGTCTTGTCAAGAGCGAAAGAGGAAAACAGCGAGTAAACTCCAAAACCTTCAAGAAATCTGTCTGCTGTACTTTCCTTAAATCAATGCAATTCAAACCTACAGAGCAGAGTCTATACTTCTCCAGACACTGAGCACCCCTTTAAACCAGGGTAAAATGGGTATATCATAACTTGTTTGCATTTAAAACATGGACACACACAATGCAGAGCAATGTGGACCATAACGGCTGAATGGTGTAAGAGCAGTAGTGCAGCTATTTGAAACAGTCCCAAGACATTGGACAACCTAGAAATGGAGCATAAGAAGCAGTGGCAGAGCAAAAACCAAGTCTTTAAAGCTCACAACAGGACCAAGAACAATGAGGAAATGGAGCCTTTGCTACAGAACCCAGATTATTTAAAGCCCCACAACTGACATGAACAGCACGTGAGGAAGTGTTTACATACTCATACATACATAAGTATTAGAATGACTTCACAGTAATCATAATTTAAGTTGATGGATGCATTATTCCTGCAGCATTTCCTGCATTCAAACTGCAGGTCACGTCCACTGGGAGTATCTCATATCTGCCTGTGTCTCACCACAGAGTCTGTGGAGTGGCAATAGGACTGCAGAAAGGGTATGGAGAGGACTGGCTGTCTTTTTGCTTCTTTGTGAGGGTGCCTAAGGAATAAATGCATTTACTCTGAAAAAGTGTTTGAATGAGTGGGCCAAACAGGCAGGGCTGAGGTCATCCTATATCCCGTGTTCCTAGTCAAGCTCATCCAAATTACCATCCAGAGAAAAAGTTAAATAAAACAGAGCTGTCCTAATGGAGATGGGTATGCTATACCTGTGGTGGGAAATGTGGTCATGATGGTTGGAAGAGAAACGAGCACCTACAGGCTGCAAGAAAGACAACAAGGCTCTTAGCGACCTTAGTGTACACATGCAGATGAGGTAAATTGTGTCCCTAAATCCCTTCCTTATCAGGCTTATAGTTTGAAGCCAGACCCTATAAAACTCTACCATTCCTTCAGACATTGTTACAAAGATGAGCCCAAATTTCTTGCCGGTGTGAGTGATTTCATCCTGCTCAGCCACAGCAATAGTGAGGATCTAATACCTGCCTTTACTTGAGGGACACCTTGCTCTCACTCAAAAATTTCCTGCATGCTGCTTAACTGCCGCTTAACTCCAACTAAATCAAAAGCTGCCAAAGGGCAACAAATTTTCTCTGTGTTTCTAATTTCACACTAAACCCTGTAACTTTCCTTCAGGGTTTTCAATAAAGGAATTTTAACAACTTTGTGTATCCTAGAGGAGAAAACAAGGATGTGACCAGAACAGGTCCAGTTCTAAAGGCATAAGCTCCACAGGGCAAAGCCTAAGCTCCTGGGCATGGACCAAGCTGACACCTGCTCACATGCATAGCATTGTTTCTACTTATTCCAGAAGGCTGAAGCTCAGCTAAGGAAGGAAAAGTCAGGGTGTCTTGAATTTTGAACTATTTTTTACCCCAAAGAGTGAAGACGATACTCCTGCCTCAGTGATCAATTTGAAATGATTCTCTGGAGGCCTTGTTAATAACACTTGAAAAACATGTGCAAGTCTGTATATTGCATTCTTTTCCTTTGTTAGGCATGAGTTCACAGTTCCATCAGGAAAGCAGCCCTGCTCAGCTGCACAGAAATCACTCTTTCAGGCTACCTTGAAGGACACAAAATGACTAAAATTTAATCAAGTGACCTGAAAAAGAAAGAGGGGTAAGGTTTTTGCCTATGTTGCTGAGTATGCGCTAGTAACACTACACAGTGCAGGTATGAGCATACAGTATACTTCCTTTTCTAACCTAACCAGCATAAGAAGTGCCAGTACCATCCCAATAGTGACTATTACAGTTAGACATGGACTAATTAAAAACCTATGCAGCTGGGGTCTATTGGCATTGATAATTAGTTGTGTCTATTTCCACCACCACCTTCCATCCTCACCTTCATCTCCTTTCTTTCTCTTACCAAAAAAATAAAAAAACCACGAAAAAAATCTGTGCATAATTACAGGAAACGCAATGCATTATTAATGTGGCTGCAGCAGACAGCAAGTTCAGGTTTACTGCTTACCAGTGTAGGGATGAGTTGTAGCTACTGGCAACAGTCAGTTCACTGGTGCATTAGGCAATGAGAGAGTTTTGAAGAGTGCCAACTAAAGTGGCTAAGTAACACCAGCTACTTGAAAATCACAGAAGCTGAGAGGAATGATGCGCCTGAATCCATCACTATGACAGGCTACTGTGGACAACCTACAGGAATTATTCCAGGAACAATTAACTTGTGGCAATAAGGTTGAACATTTTCTTTGATCCACGGATGTGATTATGTTCAAATGCAATTATGCAAGTTGGAAGTCTCCAGATGATGGGCAAAGAGGAAACAGGTACAGATAGCAGCATGAGAAAAAGCATCCCAAATAAAGGTCTTTACCAAACCCTCTTCCAATTGGAACAACACAGTGTTCACAATGAGCTGGAAAAAATCCCCATATATGTCCTGTAATTTCAAGGAATATCAGACAAGTCAGGCCAGAACTGTTCATTTCCTGGCACACCAAACAATGATCTGCCATTACAGACATGTATCTGTTGAGTTGGTATCTGCACACACATGCTGAAGAAATGCCTTTCAGACTTCATTTTCCAGTTATCCTAGACAACATATTATGCTGCATACAATTACAGCTACATAGCCAGAACACCTCAAATGAAGGCTTGGAATAGTAGAAAAACATTGTGTGACTTGAACAAGTAATAAAGTTACAGATTAGATACATGTCATAGAAATTCACCCAGACCTGCTCCCCCAGCAGATGCCTTTGTGCAGTCTCAGCTCGAGTCACAAATTTTTTTTTCCCCTTCTCACAGGGTTCCTTTTGTACAAAATTTGTTACTCCTTGATGCGGTGCCTAGGATATAAAAGTAGTAAAAAGCAGCAAGGAGCTGTCCTAAAGCTGAAGAGTCAGAAGCTTCTTCCATACATTGTTGATGTATCCCAGCAGATTTCAGGGATTGGCCAAAGAAACACAAGTAGACTTCCCTCCTAACAGGCCACATGGGGAGGACCCTGCTCTGCAGCTGGAACGAAAGGGCTAGCACGAAATTTGGCATGCACAAAGCCTGTTGTCCTAGATCACTTGTATGGTACTAAACAAGAGCTACAAGAGATTGTCACAACAACCACCATTCAGATTGTGGCCACTCACTTCACCCTGCTGATGGTAAATCCTTCAAAGTAGCTGCTTGCTGACAAGGAGCTACAGATTAGGGTAAGAACCACTGCAGTCCTGCCTTTGAAGATGACTTCCTCTGGTTTGAGTGGTAACAGCTAAGTATAAACTTTTCAGCTACCCATGGCCACTGACTATTTCCCTATTGAAGACAGGCTTTTTAATACTGCTGTGGGGAACTGCACTGAGATGACACAGAGAAATCCTTTGGTAATTATTTGGGATAATCCTATTAGGAAAGAAAGGCTTTCAATTGCTAAAGCAACAAAAAAAACTTCCAGAGGAGGCATCCACCACTTCAAATTAAATCAACAACCCTCTTTCAGCCCAGGATAACCTGATTATTATTGTACACAAGAAAAATTATGATAACTGAAATAAAAAACTGTTTAGCATTTTAAGAAGATTTACCTAAAAATTTAACTTATCTGAAATGTTTACAAATTCAAAATAAATCACTCCACTTCCCTGCACATATTTTATGTGCACTTTACTGGTCCACAGTTCTACTTGTATATTTTCCAGGTAAGAGAGAGATTTTTACAGAATGTATAAGGTCTTATAAGGACTTTGCCTATGCTCTATATTTATGCTACAAGAGAGGATAAACTTTATGTTGCCCCAATTTGCTGCTGTTTTAATGATGTAGTAACATGACAGTGGTGGTTAACTCTTTCATGTGCTCATCAGAAATTCAGCTACAGTGTTTAGAATAATAGTAGCTAGATTTATTGAGCAGTAAGAGGAATTATTGCTCTATGGCCACTAGCCAAACAAGTAATCTTTTAATAAGGTATGTGAAGTCACTGCATTGCACTTATGAGAGGAAAAAGGCCAGTTAAAAATAAAATGGGCCGAGGCACCTAAAATGGGCCCAACTTGGTATATAGCCACAACCAATCATGTGGCCTTAGGCACCTTCAGTTCGCTTCTCACACCAGCTGACGATGCTCATGACATAAGGCTCTCCTCCATTTCTTACCTTAGAGGGTGCTGGATGAACTGGGATCCTTTCACCATGGCAGGCCTCACCCAATATGTTAATATCAGCTTTTGGGGTTTATTTTAAAATAACCTGACATGGCTACCCCTTTTCTTCCACCCATGGAGTTTTCCCTCTTTCCTGAGAGCACATTTCAATGCTGGCACTGCAGGCTGTTATAGGGAGAACTTCCAAGTTCCTCTTGCTGATGCAAGTATTCAGCTATTTGATGAAACAGTTATAATTTATACTAGAGAAATAAATGTCACTGAAACTTACTTTAAGACTTCGAGGATAGAAGAAAGATGTGATGAACACTATGTCTTAACAGGCAAATAGTAGGTGCATTTTTTCAGTGGAGGTTTCCTGCTTTCCCCAGAAGCATCTAGAAGATAGGCAGAACTGGAAACAACTTCCCCTGGTCCATCTCAGTCATCTTCAACATGCTGGCTGTCTGCCTGGCTCCCCACTCAGCACACGAGTGTGAAACAACCTTTGCTAATTGTTTGGTCTAATCCTTGAAGGAAATATTTTTAGTTTTGAGACATCTAAAGTCCCTCTGGACATTCACTGGGATGCCTAAACATGCAGTTCAGGGTTCGTGGGTTTTTCCCTCAGGAGCAAATTGTTGGTCTAAGATTCCTAATATGCAACCCCTATTGATACCTAGTCCTAAAGGAAGTGCTCGAGGTTGCTCAGGAAATCTTTCCATTGATCAATTGTCTTGCTAACATCCAATTGCTGGACTGTCTGTCTTTCTTAAGCATTCAAGAATATGTCCTTGTGCTTGTTGTCCCAGTGATACATTTCTGTATTTGCAGATAGACAACCTCCCTCAAGTTAAAAATTGAGAAAAATTTAAAAGGGATTGCATATCTGTTAAAGACTTTCAGAATCAGAAGGGAGTGTCTGATGCCTGAGCAGCAGCACTGAGTTGTGTTCACCCTTAGCAAGGGTGTGAAAACATAGAAGGCACTTCATGGGACCTGTCCTGCATTCATTTAGCAAACAGAAGTAACTGCAAACCTTCTTTAAAGTCTCTCGCCTACTGAAAACACAATGAAATGTTTTCATAAGTGGCGGGAAATATTTTTCTAAGTGGTTAGAGAATGTGAGAATATAATATTTTATAGTACTATAGTTATAGTATAGTAATACATAGTTAAAATATATAAAATGTAGTTATATTTTATATTTTATAGAAAAGTTATATATGTATAAAAATATATGTCTAAAATATACATATATATTATATAATATAGTTTTATAAGAGAATATAGTTACAGTAATATTTTATAGTAAAATAATAATATATTTTAATAGTAAAAACTATGGTAATCTCAGAAAGACATTGATGATATATTACTAAATACATTGCTCAATAATTAATGCATGAATTACAAAACTCAAGCAACTAACATTTAGCCCATCTTCTTTTGTATAGCTGTCTTTCTAGCTGAGATCAAACACATCGTTTAATGAATCAATCCCTTCCTCGTCCCCACAAACTTTCCTTTTTAACATCTACATTTTCTTGTTCTAACATTATGCATCTTGCCTGAAATTGACATGTTCACAGAAATTCCCAAAGCAACTTAGAGCACATCGCTCTCCCTGCACAGGAAATGCAACTATTCTTACTCATCCTTCCTCTATAATGAAGAGTCAGATCCATTGCTTTATTGTGCTGAGAAGGAAAATGCTGCCTAATCTGCTTTCACCGCTAGACAATCCCCTCTTTCCAAAGAGGGCTAAGCATGCAAATTCTCCAGACATATTTGAGGAATTTATAATAACAGTGGGTGAAACAACAGGGCAAAAGTGACTGTCGGTGACAGAAGCCTTGTGCTGACTCCCTGCTGAAGACATTGTTTTGCTTGTATGTTCACCCACATATTAATTGTGGGTGATACGTATAAATTGTATCTGCTCTGGGACAAATAAATGAGAACCAATGAACGGTTTGGGTTGGAAGAGACCAGTTCTAACCACCCAGCAATGGCCAGGGACACCAACCACTAGATTAGGCTGCTCAAGATCCCATCCAACCTGGCCTTAGACACTTCCAGGGATGAGGCATCCAACACTTCCCCGGGCAACCTCTCCCAGTGTCTTACCACCCTCGCTATGAAGAATTTCTTCCTAATATGCAATCTAAATCTTCCCCCCTCCAATTTAAAGCCATTTCCCCTTGTGCTATCACTTCCTGCCCTTATAAAAAGTCCCTCCCCAGCTTTCTTGTATACCCGCCTCAGGTACTGGAAGGTCGCTATAAGGTCTCCCTGGAGACGTCTTCTCCAGGCTGAACAACTCCAATTCTCTCAGCCTGTCCTCATAGCAGAGGTGCTCCAGCCATCCAATCGTAATCACATCAAACTGCAGTCAGTCTTAGGGTCAGTTAAAAGTCTTGAAAGATTGACACGTGCATCCTTCTGAGCACTTCGCGTGGGCTGCAAAATGAGAACCCTGAGGTCTCCCAGTTTATGACCTTACATCATCAGCATAGTGAAGGGAGTACTTTCCGACAATCAGTATATTCTCCTCCACCTGTTGGGTTAAGAGAGGGACCTATGTGGGCTGCAAGAGGCAGGTCAAGTTGTGTCAGCCTGCCTGATGATTTTATAGCCCTCTGTGGTTAGGTTTTCCTACATAGGGAATAGGCACATTTATTTTTACCATGTGGGAACAGAAAAAATTTCTTATCTGCCATTGAGAAATACTTATTTGCCTAGGCCTCCCTCAAGTTAAGTTCTTAAGGAAATTTCAAGAACAGATTTGATACTTGCATGGAAAATAAGAACATGCCTCCCCTTCCAGCACTAACAAACCCAAATGCTTCTTGTGCAGGGGCTAGTAAATCTCATGTTTAGCTTACAAGCCAATCATTAATCACAAGAGGGCAAAGACAAAATCTTCTAGGTAATAAAACAAGTACACAGTTTCCCATGATACCATTTTTTGCACCTTCCTCTCCATTTTTGACCTTTCCCAGAATTATAGACAGTAATTCATAAAGCACTGATGTATTCTGGTGGTCTGTATTCCCACATTAATCGCATAACACCATTCAAGGTATCTGAAATGTCACGTGATTTCAGCCACAATATTTGATTATGTGGCTTGCTGCAGGGATTATTTCTAGCGGATGCAGATAAAGGATGAGAAGAAGACCAAGAGAATATTACACTCCACTTAGTGGCTTATGGTTTAATCATCTGTCATCCCCGACTGCCCTGGATCTATAAGCTAGGAGAAAACCCCTTCTGAAGTCATTGGGTGCTGGTGGCCTTACAGTGAGGAACTTGATCCAAGGCATAATGGGGTGGTGGTTGCTATGGGGAGAGTGGGAGGGAACTGGAGCCAACGACCAAACAAGATTGCAGAGTAGACAAGACTCACTGCAGATCTAATGAGAAGAAAATAGGAGTCAGAAAGGTTGAATTTCCTCTTGTGGTTATGACTTAGGAGGAAACTCACTTAGCAGAGGCATCATCTTTCTGTTGTGTCTTTCCCCCACCAGTCACTGAGGTATCAATTGCTGCTGGCTGCCTGAGAGAGAACATGGGGCTCAGTGGGCACTAGAGCTGGCCAGGCTGCCTGCTGTTGCATGTCTCTGGCTGTTCTGCTTCTCCACCATCTATGAGCACGGTCTGGTGGCAGAAATTCTGCCCTGCAGCAAACACTGTTTTCCAGAATGTCAGCTTCCCTTCCTTCCCTAGCCAGGTAGAGGAGGTAGAGCAGTGTGACTACTTCACATATGGTCAGTTTACTGGCTGACAGCTGAAGTTTTCATTCAAGAAATGGTGGTATTTCAATTTTGACAGATGGTATTGTGCACAGAGATCGTGCTAAAAATTAATTGGAATGACTATTTTCTGCAAAGCTGCTGAAGGCCAAGACACAACCAGGACTTGGGCTGAAGAAGAAACAGCCTGGAGGGATCCAAAAAGTACACAGACATCCTTAAAGGCTCACTGGATCCTTATTAGTCAGTGTTTCTTATAAATGCTGCAATGTACTTTGTCACAGTGACAATTTCCTGCAATAACAAAAGGGAAATGCCAAGAATATGGCAGTGTTTAAGAAATGAGCAGTGAGAGCTGGTCGAGACAATAGCTCAGCAGAAAAGCAAGCTCTCTCTCTCTCTCTCTCACACACACACTCTTCTTTCTGTTTAGACTAGCATTTCCTGTGCTCTACCACCCTTTTAATACTACGACACAGCAGATGAACTTGAGAGCAGCAAGTCTAAACAAGCAATAACCAATTCTCCACTTGCCTCCCATTCTAAAGAATTAGCTGATGCCCATTTCGTCTTAAACAGCTTTTATAAGAATTCTTTTTTCCTTAAGGAAGTTTCAAAATTTTTAGCAATCCCGTGCCAGTTTATTAATTATAGCTAATGTATTTCTACTACAGCTACCCACTCCTGCTCTGGTTTCAGTTAAAGTAGAATCAATATTCTAACTTTTCTATTCTAACTAAGACTCATCTCACCTGCATGGTTATCCTGAAAGTTAACTGCTAGTTTTTCAGGCAGTGTTTCTCTCTAGAAGTGCTAACAAGGGGCATTGGTATGGTGAAAGACCACTGTTGATACTTATTCCTACAGTAGCCAAGCTGGTTAATTGGAATGACTGTTTTCTGCAGAGCTGCTGAAGGCCATGACACAATCGGGCTGGTGGAATTCTCCAAGTGAATGGAGCAAAGAAGAGTTGCACTTGCAGAGAGGAGCAGACAGGACAGGTGACCCAAAACTGACCAACAGAGTATTCCATCCCACATATGTCATACTTGGGATAAACCTGAGGGATCACAAGGGTCAATCTCTATTCTCCAACAGCAGGTCCAATGGTGACCTCATTTGTCTTTTTTTTCCCTGATCGCAGACTTGTGCATTCCTGAATTCAGTTCCTGATTCCAGTTCCCTCCTGTCACTGAGTCCAGCCTTTTTTCTCCATGTCTGCTCTGCAGCTTCTGTGGTGACACAGTCATCAGGGTGGGGGGTGCAATTTCATATATTTGTACATATTTTATTATTTTCTTATTAGTATTTTCCTTGTTACTATTATTTCATTAAAGCTGTTTTAGTTTTAATTTCCAACCCACAAGTCTTTTTCTCATTTCCCTTTCCTTTTTCCCTGAAAGGGGGGAAGGAATGGGGGTCACAGCTGCTTGTGTTAGGCTGTCAGTCAGGGTGGGCTGGGTCTAAACTGTATAAACTCCACATCTTCTTCTGCAAATTTGATAATGGTACATTTGGCTGATTTTTTTTTTTATTTTTTTTTTTTTTCCATCCAGAGACTGGTCTCCACCTAGTATTTCACACTCGCTGCTTTTGGGTTGTTCTGAAAGGCGATTTCATAGTTTATGAGATATTTACAAATAATAAAAACTATTCCTCAGGAAGAAACACCATACAAAGGAACAGATTCTTACTGAATTAATAGCAAAGAATCCCTCCCCTATACCCAGCCTTCCTTAGTACCATCTGCTAATATTACCCATGTGTGTATAAAATTCATTTACACATTTAAATTGAAAAGCGTCATTTACTCAGCCTGCCTGTAACTGTGATCTTTTGCTGGGGTGAATATTAGGTCTCTGATGCATGCATATAATCCCATGAATGCGTAATTGCAAATGCAATCCACATTCAATTATCTGGAGTTTTACTGCATATTTTTCTACACGTAACTCAAGCAGTAATTACAATAGTACTCTCTCTCCAGGTGTCCACTTGGTTGGAAGAATGAGTGAGGTGCTGGCATTTAGCTCCCATCCTCTAAAGTGTGATTCACTCATGGTGTTGCCGTCAACCTGAGAGATCACATACACATTTCATGCAAGACACAGAATCCTCTGCTTCTGACAGAAACAGGCAGCTGGACACGTTCAGGTAAACGGTACCTAAGCCATACCTTGTTTCCTCTCCCTTGCCTCCAGGAAGGCATTTCACCAATGCACAGCTCCAATGTGCTGGCTGAACAGATGTGGAGAGGATTTCAGACTTGTGTTACCTCCCATGAAGTCTGAGATTGATCCACAGCTCTTAGGATCACAACTTCATTGTCTTGACTACTAGTCTACCAAAAAATCCATACAGAATCCATATTCGCAGCATTCCTTTCCTGGACCTATTTTAATCTCCTCCTCCCTCCAAAATGACAAATATATAAAGGAATTAACAAGCATCTACTCTGCAGGTGTAGCTTGCCTAATAACAAGGGACAGCTTCTGATTCAGAGCTCATTACACAAGAGAAATGAAACACCAGTTCTACATCATGATAGACAGACACACATTTGAATGAGCTGCATTGCTGCTCAAGGCAATTATTCAATTTTGCTGCAAAATTAATGTTTAAGATTAATCTAGCCTGTTATCCTACTATCTCTCAAATATTAGTTGCCATTGTGGCAGCTAATGGGTTTTGTGTTAATCATTAATAGATTCAAGAATTATGCATAGCCTGCAGGTTGTTTTAAGCCAAGGATTTCCCCAGTGGGAAGTGGAAGGAAAGCACTATTCCAGGGAAATAATAAAAGTCAAACTAACAGTATAAAAAGTATAGTGCAAGGTTAGACTCCAGACCTATTTCCCTGTGTGTCCTGTGGAGTCAGTGGAATCACTCCATGTTTGCACTGCTTAAAATAATATAAAATATTAATGAATTCAAAACAATCAATGCTGGTTTTAGACTTTCTTGGAAGGAAAAGAAAGCAGGGGGTGTGGTATTTAATCACACTAAAGTACCAGACATTTAAACCTACTGTTATCTTAGAACAATAACTAAACTGCTGAACTAATGCTCCACAGCACTAGATGCCAGTGCCTGAGAGCATACAACAGAATTTTAGCTACAGCCGAAAGAACATCTTCAGTTACTATATCTAAAAACACAGACATTTCAAACAAATAAAAGCATCACATGTGGTTAGCTCACTTCTATTTTGAGAAGACTAGAAAAAACTTTCTGCCACTAACAAGCTGTGCCACAATTGGCTGCAGTAGATTGAATGTGTAGCTTTCTACAATGTAGACCGCTGTGGCTTTTACAGCTAGGTATCTGCCTGCAAAACTAAAGTTATTTTAAAAAAAGCCCTCATATTTCTTCCCTGTAGTATAGGTTATCTTTTTCTTCTAAAAACTAACAATTGCAGTAATACTTCTCAGCAAACCTACTGACATTTTGGAAAGCTCATCTAAGTACCTGTCAGATGCTTGACTGCCTTATTAAGAATCACATTTCAGATCACTGTGAATATTACCAGAAAGGTATCAGAAATAAAGTTCAGATTCAACTTTACAAACCTCAGAAGAATAATGACTGTATTAACTTCTGAAGGGTTATTATCACCCCATGTATAAATTATAAGCTCCGTGGCACCTGGTGTTTGTAAAAGCTTCAGGCTGCAGAGCTGTGTCCAGTCAAATCTGTCCTGACTCAACATCAATTCCGAACATTTATAGCTCTGGAGTAAGGAGCTTTTCTATGCTAAATAAACAAAACAGAAACAAATGATCAAACAAAAAAAAGCCAAATGCTCAGAGCTGGAAAAAGCTAGCAGTTGTCTCCTCTGTAGTGTAGTAGGTGTTAAGTCTCTTCCAGAGCAGCGGCCATGGTTGCTAAACTCAGCAGGTCTGTGATGTTAACATTAGCTGCTCTGTGTTCCACAGGTATACCATGGTTAGAAAGGCTGGAGTGGGATATGCAGCCTGACTGCTCAGATGTGCCTCCACTGCTCAGCAGCAAAGGGGACAGATTATACTCTCAGTCCAAGGGCAAGTGACATAGTTGGGCTATGTCTAGATCACACACCACTTCAATATGCCTCTGCTCTTCATTGCAAATAATTTACACGTGTGCTTTTTTCCAGTTCCCAGTCTGTAAATTGTGGGAAGGCTGTCTATTAGCCCACCCAGGAGGTGTTTTTATGGCATGAATATGGCTTCATGATTAATTCCTTCTGATATGGTATAGAGGCACCTGGGAGTATTTGCGAGTTGCAACATCTGTTGGGATGATGTGGGAGGACTAACTAGAGTGAAGGGAGACAAGCTGGTAGGGTAGTACCCATGCTGCCTCCTGGAAAAGGTCTCAATGCACTTACTTCTTCACATCATGATTAGGTGTCTTGAAAAGCAGTAGTTGATGTGAGCCAGAATGACACAAGAAAGCATGTTAGTGATGAAATGGGCAAATACTGTTCTAGCACTCCAGCGGACTTCTCAGCCTCACTGCACTTAGCACCCTAGGTTTAGCTTTTATGATCATCCATCACAAATTAGAAATGCTCCATGCCGTTTTAGCTTGCAATAGGATTTAGGCCATTTGTAATCTGGAGGGCTGTGAAAAGTTTCCTCCCTTGTAAAAGGCAGATTTCTGCAGAGGGGAAAATTTTGAATCCTTCTGCCAAATGATCTCAGACAACTGGATACTGAGACTAATATAAACTACTAATAAGGCCTATGAGCTCTGTATATTGATAATGAAGTTTAAATTACTAGCGTGAAGAGTGGGTATTCAGAAGAAAATTTTGTGAAGAAATGCAAGAGCCTTTATATACGTATATATTCACTGAGAGAATATGCGGACATCCATCATACATGACTCATAAAGCACAATTGCTCCAGGGCATAGCTTTCTTTTCAAAAAAAAGCGAGTGGGTGTTTAGTGATCCTTGCTGTGCATTTCAATGATATTTCGAATGCAACTCAAAATTACTAACTAGCTGACTACTGCTAAATACTTAGGAATATGCACACCTAGAAGCAAAATCACTGTAAAAGACTGTTCTTTAACTCCTGCAGTGGCTACAGTGATTCCTTCTGCTCTCTGTACAGGGGAAGAATGTCAAGAACTGCAGAAACCATTAGGAACCTGTGGGAATATGTTGATAATGAAAGTCACATGAGATACAACTTTCCCACTTTGCATCCAATTAGGAAAGGTTACCAAAGGGCAATTTAGAAGACATGGACAGGAAGGATGGGATGGTAGTTTCTTCCCATGGGTTTAGCTTGGCTCCTACTTCACTGTTAGAATATTGCTAGAATAGGAACATGAAAGAGGAGTATTGCTTTTAGTTTACCTGGTAGGAACTGCTGTAGTCTACATTGAGTCTCAGCCACAGTGTGCCACTGTGTTTGCAGAGAAGCTAATGAGGGGTCACAGTGATGACTTTTCAAAGCCATGCATCTATGAAAAGATCACATTTATGTATACAGTGTTTTACCTATGGTGTTTGGAATATAACTTTCATTGCTATTCTTTTCAAGAAGTAAAAAGTAATTTGTCAAGCGGTTATTCTTTACCAAATGGAAACTTATTCAAAGCCATACACTTTACAAAATATTCTGAAGGCAACGTGTACTTTTCCATTTATCTTTCACCTAATGCTCTGTTATCTTCTGCTCTCATATTCCAGAAACAGATCCAATCAAATACTGAGGCACTTCCAGTTATTAAGGAGGTAAGAACTCCCTGAATTCCTGCTCAGGATCATAAAAGCCTATGAGACTGGGAATATGACTCAGAGAAGTATCTTCCCCTCCTCTTCTATTGCTCCCTAAGAAACCTTGTTTCTTCTCCCTAGACAACAGCAACTGTCTTTTGTGGTCAACTAGAACGGCCTGAATTGGAAGCTCAGCATGATAACTAAGCATTGGATCCAGTCTCTTGACTTCTTTGTATTTCATTCATTCTGTGTTTCTGCTTTGTCACAGACTTCCACTGCCAGACCATGACCTTGAAACAACCATTCACGGATCAGGGCCCTGCTATGCCACGGAGTGGCTCTGTTGACCACCAATGCAGCCTAAGACCGCCCCTGCTAGAAACTGGAACAGAAAGCCCAGAGCACAGCATCCAAGAAAGCCATCTAAATGTGCCTCTCCATCAAAGGAAGCCCTGAAAACCTCCAGGCTCTCTGGGGTGATTCAGAAATTCCCTTTGGGACTTCCCTCTTTCTCACCAAAGCTGAAACAACAGAAACTCTCTCTCCCAAACCAAGAAAGTGGGCTACAAACATGTCTTTCTCAGGACAGAAAGACATTCTGAGGAGCACAAAAGACCTTGCATTGCTAGGCTCTACTGGGATTAACACAACAGCATACCTCAGGACAAAGTCTCTTTGTGGGTAGGTATTGTTGGGATAAGAGGTGGAATATAAGGAGATGATCAGAATTTCTGGGATATAGGGGTAAATTAGGAATTACTTATAGCATTAAAATATAAATATTATTCTGTGCCCATGTTCACATTTATCATTGTTGCCTGTTGTGAGTATCCTTTTTTTTTTTTTAAACACTCACTCTGAGCTCTTTTTCTCTCTTATTCTTTCCTGCAACACACTGACATTCTTGATTTTAGCATGGTTAATGTCACATCTTGATTCACCAGAATGCTTGAAATAGATGTATGCTTCCATCAACACCATGTATTCCATGTTGTTCACAGATCTCTGCCCAGCTAGTATCACTGCCTTTTTTCTAGCATGAACAACCTTGATGCCTCAAGAATTACATGAAAAAGGGAATATTTTGAGAATGCTAATCCAATACCACAAAGTATGTCCAGAATTGCTATCTAGAAAGAGTATAGTCAGCAGGAAGCAGGAGTCCTTAAGCACCTGTTTTTTTCAGAGTGACAGCTCCAGGGACTTATTGGAAGACACAGTAACCAAAACACCGACACATCCCTGTGCTACAAGCTCACATCCTTCCATATACCACAGGCTATGCTGGCAAATCAGAAAGATGCCAATTTTGGCCTCAAGCGGGCACATAGCACACATCACTTCAGTATACTGGGGAGAAGTAGCCAGAAAGGTAGAAACTAATGCTCTGTTAAGGAAGGCTTAGACCCTCTGGAAGACCCTCAAAGAAACCAGGCCTTACCAGAAGCTACTCAAAGCCACATTTACATACAACTTACAGGATCTCAGAAACAGTTCCTGACACACTCGGAGATCTCAAGAAAAGCTAAGGATGGAGACTACAGTCTCCCATCTCTGAGACCCAGTAAAGGCAGCAATTAACAAGGTGACTTTTGGCCAGCTACCATGTTGTGAAGGTGTCCTCCACTACACCAGTGAGGGCATACACAGTTTGGAAAAAAATTAACTACTGATCCCTTGTTGAATGGTGGAAAGAGTTTCTATTAAGACCTTGAAGAGAAGGAGATGATGCACATCATGTTAAAGGCAATGGCAGGTGGGCCTGAAACATTCTTTCAGTAATACTACAAGCAACAGAAACATATGAAGTATCTTTTGTGACATGTATGTCATCAGATTAGACTGCTGCACATTTGGTAGTGCCTTTCATGGTGTAATTCACGACCTCAGAAAAGCACAGCCTGAAATAGACAGATCCAAACCACTGCCTTCACACTTACATGTATATACTTTATAAATCTATGTATGTATATAGATTTATACATAAAACACTATTGCCTCATAATATACAAATGCTGAGGCAAGTGCTAGCCTCATAGATTTATTCTTTTTTTTCTTATGTGCAAAAATACACAGATAGACATTAAAACCCTTCCACTCTGGTAGCTGTATATAAGCTATATGAACTGTTACTCCTTTGTGACTGTTACATCAGCTTCTTCGAGTTTTAATACTGCTTATACTCATCATTGCCTTTTACCTCTCTGACTTCCTTGAAGTGAAAAAAACCCAAACCAACAAACAAGAAAAACCAGTGCAGAAGGGAACTTACTCTATACTAGCAGTGTTATCTCAGAAGTTTGACATGTACAAACTTCCCACTGGAGCCACATAATCCAGCTCAGGCCCTCAGTGCCAACCCAAGCTCTCCATGAGAGCAAGGCTGGGGTACCTAGAATGCAACTACAGAATTCCATGCAAGATTACAGTGACAGTGCTAGCAACAGATGCCCAGAGCCTGGAGAAGAGACACAGGTCAGCAAGAGGCTACCTGAAGAGAAACACAAAGGATCTCCAGCCAGTAAGACAGCTTTGGACTGTGAATCTTGCAGAAGGTTGAAAACTGTGTCTCTGCGGAATGGTAACTATTCACAGTATTGTACTGTGTCTGTGAAATTTAAATATAAGAAACAGGATTTGTCAGGTGAAAACAAACCACAGGAGTATTCAGACTACCACTGCATTGCCCTCTGTGATTAGTGTCCACTGTGGAGAAAGAAACAGGAAAACACTGCACACTGTGCAAAGTTTTAACAGGGGATTGACAGATATATTCCTATCTGCCTTTTTAGTAGAATTTCAATAACCAGGAGGTTTAAACTCATTTTACATTAAACAAGAACTAGGTATCTGACGTTGCCTTTACACATTCACTGTGTCCTGAGAACAAAGCGAAGTATTTCTTCTGGAGATGGTTATTCAGAAAAATAAAAGCACTGGAATAAAAAAAAGCAAAATGCATAAAGTACTATAGTGTTTTCCTCTGACCCAATGTCCCACCAAGGCACGCGGTACATAGCTTTGCTGGAGAAGCAGCCTTTCAGTCTCTGGAATGGATGAGTTAAATGCTGAGAACTGAAGATGTCAGACTAACTTATTACAGGAGCACGAGTTGGGAGTCCTGCTGTGCTACCATAACCGCAACCTGAGTAATTGCCTTCACCATCTGAACTCCTTCAGCTTTTTCAACTGGTTATGGTATTCTTCTCTTCCTGTCTTATCCCAAGCGACTCTGCATTGTTTTAGACTCTCCTAAAATAATTCTACTCTTCCACATAAAGACCTCAGAAAGTAGGAAAGAGTAGTTTCACTTCTCATCTCCCTTTTCTTGATTCCACAAGTTCTGGCCATGCATCAAAACCAAGCACACTCCTGTAAATACCTGTGCATAAGTACTATTGAAAAAATAAAACAAAGAAATATAATCAAAACTCCAAACATCAGAGAGTAGGACAACTTGAGTGGTCTAAGAAATTGTTACAAATGAAGATGACCCTTTAAACAATTGCTCGGAACAGCAACAAAAACAGAAGGCCTTTAAAGGTTTGGATAGGTATTCTGAAGGCAGAAGAAACAGCCACATAAAACCTACATCACTGGGGGCCCAAACTTCCCATCTTCTACAAGTGCTGACTCATGTTTGTATGATTCTTAGACAAAATTGTCTATAAACCAATGGCCTTAACATCATGTCATAGAAGGTTTTACTGATCAGCATGGAATATTTTTATCAAATCAGCTCAGTACTGCACTTCAGAAAACATGACAGGCAAAAAGTTTTTGCGTGTCTCCTCTCTACATGCTGTATCTGCTCTCCAGCCAGGCATTGAATAAACTTGCTCTGTACTTTTCTGAAAAAGAAGTGACAAACAAGGTGGAATCAGCCTCCTACCTGCTCGCCTTAAACTGCACATTTTATCAACCTACTAGACAGTGGACAAGAGGATACACACTGTAGAGAATATGCTCCAAGCACATCCAATGCCATGGTTGTTGGCTCACCATCTTGCACAAGCAGACAACTCTGAGAATCCCAGTGTAAGACAATCAGACTTGGAACATACAGATTACAAGTGCCCTGGCTCTTTGATGGAGGAAGTGCCTCGAAAGACACTTTAGGGAGCAGCCCTGCAGCCCTTAGCTTGCATCAAGAGCCTGATGGTAATGCTGCAAAGTGTAACTAAACAAATGTTTGTATATGACAAAGAGTCTGAAATAGACTCCCATAGGCTCTGGCTCTGTCCAACTTGTTAATTTCCTACTGTTACAAATGCTTGGCTTTCAATCCAGTCTAGCCTTTAGAGCATGGGTTTCCAGACTTTTACTGTCCATAGAAATAGTGAGCTAAGGTGCCATATCACTGCTAGCCTATATACCCATACTATTTGTAGATGGTTCACATGCCAATAGGAGCTGTGGTCACTGTAAATAGCCTGTATTCCACCATTTCCTTCTCGCCTTTTACACTGCACGAATGTTCCTGCAGAATACCTCGACTAGGAGGCCATGCGAAGAGCTGATGTTTTTAACCTGGGAAATCTGATTGCTTTTGAATTCCTTCCATGTATGTTGTAACCTACAAACAAGAATGCAAGTTTTGGGACCACTTTTCTAAAGAAAAGGAAAGCTGCCATATGTATGCTATTTTTGCCTACGAGACTGAGAGGCCAAGATTCTTTTATTAAGTCCCAGAGGAGTAAAAAGACCACCACATTTTTATTCTCTAGTCTTGAATACAAAGTTGACTGACTCCATAAAAACAAGGCACTAGGGTGAAGTCTCAGATTTACTTTCTCCACTGCAACTGCTAAGCAGAAAAAAGTCACAGGGTCATAAGGCACTTAGTCCTGGAAACAAGGGGAAGAAAAATGTCTTCCAGTCCTAAATTGATTTGATGTGCTTAAGTATGGCCTCTGCAGTCACTGATAGTGACAGCACACGTGGCTCCAATTGCTGTTGTCTTGTTCACTTTGTTCAGCAGAAAAAAAACCTGTCACAGAGAGCTCCATTGTCAAGGAAAACGAAAGCTGTAACATAGGTTTCAATATTACAGAGTAAAAAATAAATATATATCTGGAATAACCCTAGGGCTGAGGCAAAGAGAAGGCAGGAAGCATTTCTTCCTGCCAGGGGCATCATTAGCAATCAGTACCATGAAGTATCACAACATGAAATAGGACACAAAAGCATGATTATCCTCCTCCCTTGGATTACTGACACCCCAACACAATCACCAGCCCTTTGTGAAAGTTCAAATACATTATAGTCTTTCCCTTCTCCTTTACTTAAGAATGGAGGCCTACACTCTCAAAATGGGTTGGATTTTTAGGAGAATTTAGTACGTGTGCATATAAGAGAGTAGACAGATGTTAAGTTTTGGGATGTCCTTGTGGAGTGTCTTATAGAGATGGGTCTTTCAGTGAAACTCTAAAAAGCAAGACATGACACATGTCTGTTCTCTTGTAAAAGCCCAAGGGAGAGAGCCTACTGAATCACTCTGCTGTTCTCAGGTCTTTCTCAGCGTCTGGCCAACAGAGACGGTGCTGGCATATTCTCTGAAACATCTGCTATTGTCTGAGAAGTGGAAGGAAACAGTTTATTTTATCTCCTGTAGCTGTTAGAAGATTGACAGTGACAAGTGTGAAATGGACATGTCCCACTGAAATTCAGAAAAGAAAAGCCCTGAGCAACTTCGGAATAAGTACATGGACTCGACTTCCTCATTACTCTGTAGTGCGAGCAGACATTCACATCTGTTAGCAATAAACGTCTCCCTCGTGCTTTGTAGTACCTTTCCTACCCAGCACAAGCAGCAATATCAAATATTGCTCCCTCTTCTCCATTACTTATTTTAGTGATTTGAATAGTACTACTCCCGATTTACATTAATGCAACTGAGACCTGAACAGAAAGAAATATTTTAAATTGCTCCAGGAATTATTCCTGCCTTCCACAATGCTATGCATCAGAGGAAAAAGAAGGCTAAAAACATTACTATTTCTCACCTTGCTAGCAGAAAGCTTTTCAACCTCTGAAAATTACCAGGTTTCTAAAATTCCTTCAACATACAATTAAAACACTAATCAATTTAATAGCTAAGAAGAAAATCTACAAAAATATATCCTTTGTATCTCATATAAATTATGAAAAATATTAAGAATGCTGTGTCCAGAGATTTGGTGTTGACCATTGCCCCTTAAGCTGCTACAGCAGCTACTAGATGTGATGTAAGGGCACCTAGGTATAGTTTATGCAACAGAGGACACCCCATACTTTACAGCAGAACTACCAGGGTGGACTGGACTCCCGGTCAATCTCCCTTGCCACCTTGTTCCTGGCAGCTGGCAATACTCAGTGCTTTCAAAGGAGGAGCGTTTTTCCAGGCTGCTCAAAACCAGATTGGGTAGATGGTGGATCTGGGCATAGTAAGGAGCTGGAACGCTTTACCTGATGACTCTCAAGGGTGAAGGTGTACAGGATTACGGCTGTGAAGCATGCTTCCCATGCATGGATCTGACGCACGGAAGCATTAATTTGATGGAGGGTAAGGAGGCTCTGCAAAGGGATCTGAACAAGCTGGACCACTGGGCTGAGACCAATGGCATGAAGTTTAAGAAGTCCAAATGCCGGGTCCTGCACTTGGGACACAACAACCCTATGCAGTGCTACAGAATAGGAGAAATCTGGCTAGAAAGCTGCTTGGAGGAGAAGGACCTGGGGGTGTTGGTTGACAGCCGACTGAACATGAGCCAGCAGTATGCCCAGGTGGCCAAGAAGGCCAATGGCATCTTGGCTTGTATCAGAAACGGTGTGACCAGCAGGTCCAGGGAGGTTATTCTCCCTCTGTACTTGGCACTGGTGAGACTGCACCTTGAGTACTGTGTTCACTTCTGGGCCCCTCACCACAAGAAGGATGTTGAGGCTCTGGAGCGTGTCCAGAGAAGAGCAACGAAGCTGGTGAGGGAGCTGGAGAACAAGTCTTACAAGGAGCAGCTGAGAGAGCTGGGGTTGTTTAGCCTGGAAAAGAGAAGGCTGAGGGGAGACCTTACTGCTCTCTACAACTACCTGAAAGGAGGTTGTGGAGAGGAGGGAGCTGGCCTCTTCTCCCAAGTGACAGGGGACAGGACAAGAGGGAATGGCCTCAAGCTCCACCAGAGGAGGTTCAGGCTTGACATCAGGAAAAAAAATTTCATGGCAAGGGTCACTGGGCACTGGAACAGGCTGCCCAGGGAGGTGGTTGAGTCACCTTCCCTGGAGGTGTTTAAAGGACAGATGGATGAGGTGCTGAGGGGCATGGTTTAGGGATTGATAGGAATGGTTGAACTCGATGATCCAGTAGGTCCTTTCCAGCCTAGTGATTCTATGATTCCCTGGGAAGCATCCTTCCACAGGAGGAAAGGAGTCATCTTCCTCATTGCCGCCCCTGCAGCTCCCAGTGTGCTCCTGATACAAGCACAACCCTTCTTCCTCAGGAATGGGAAACCATTTCTGGTTCTCTGTCCCAGATGAAGGAATATACACAAAAAGATATCCTCACCTTCCTCATCCTCTTACCAATGGCAGTGCGACACAGCAAAAAGAGCCTGAGGAGCTCAAACAAGCACAAGCTGGCAGAGGGATGAAGGGAAATACACTGCAGCTGGGGATGGCTGGACCTGAGGCTGTTCCAGCTACAGCAGGGTTAGGGATTGTGGAGGCAGCAGAGACAGTGTTTGAAGGCATATACTGCCTGAGAAGGGCAGGGAAGGGAATTCCAGATAGAAAACACTGGAGCAGTGCCTAGGTGTGTGCTTTGACTTTTCTGAAGGAAGGTGACTAGCCCTCGATCTGCCAAGGACATGGTTTTAAGAGTTATACTTATAATACATATAACAACTGCATTCGTGGTGCAGTACTCCTACTCAGTCACTTCCAACCTTTTATAGTAGGTTTAGGTAGAATCACATTTTTTTCTGAGCTAGGGAGTGAGAAATGTACCTGAAGGTATTGCCAGCAATAAGTTAAACAACTTGTGTATACTTACAGGAGGAAGTATTTGTTTCTTCTGTTGAAGCTTGTATCCTAAGCATGGGTTCTGCAACACACAGAAGTAACAACAAAGTTGTAAGAACACAGTGACTGCTACATTGTTATGCTGGAGAAGCCTGAACATCTTTGGACAGCAGTGCTTTCTAAGTTATTTGCTTGTTTCGGTTTGGCTTTGTTTTTTGTTTGTTTGTTTTCATTAATCAAGAAACCACCAAAACAGAGAAAAAAGTGAGATAGCCCAAGAAAGCAAAGAACTTCAAAGTCGGTACAGCACGTCCTAGGCACACTGTGAATCAATTACAGCAAAAAATGCTCCAAAGCTGGTGGGGTGAGGCATGGAGTGGCAGGAAGGCCAGGACAAAACTGGCAGAGAGAGCAAAGTTTCCAACTGTTTGTGACAGTGTCAGAGGAAAGCGGAAAGCAGTAAGCCATGGGTCTTGAACCTCCACATGCTGACTCAGGAACCACTAACTTCTTGACATCTCACATAACTCCAAATGGTCAGTCAGGCCTCCAGGTCTATCACAACTATGGCTAAGGACCTTGGCGTCCTGAAAGAGAGCAGGGTACATGAATGCCACCCCTCTGAGGAGAGCTGTAGCAGGAAGGTACTGCAGAATATGTTCCAGAACAAAATGGGACATAGCACCAGCCACAAAGCTGTTACAAAGAAAGGAAAATGAAGAAGCATTCTCAAGATGGCAAATAATCCTGTAGAACAACTGAAGGAAATGAATACAAATCGCATAAAGGAAACACTCAGAAGTGTTAATGAAAGAAGCAAGCTAGCTAGAACAAGGGTTGAACCTTCTGAGCTGCAGGAACCTGACCCATGCAGCAAACCAGAGCCATGCATATGGGTGGCTGCACAGGCTTTCACTGACTTAGAGCCCAGCAAAACGTATGGTGTCATGCATGAATAAAGAATTGAAGAGTGTGTTTGAGAAGTACTATCAGCTTGAAGGAAAAGTTTGCAGAGAAAGCACTTTCCCTGAAGTGGCAATGTGACACGCCACTGTGGAAAGGGATGAAGGAGGTCAGGGTGGCTAGCAATTTGCCTGTGCATTCTAAGGAGCATGTCAGGCATGTTGCACGCTCTGTAGTGAAATATTTAACATGTAACATCAGGCAGAAAAAATGAATCTGTCACCTAGTAGAGTCAGTTTTTACACAGAGTAAAACCACATTTAAAATCTAAGAGTGCTCTGTAATTCCTTCCATCACCAAAAAGTAATTGTAGCAATACTTCAAGAATACTGCTGATTTAAACACTAGCATCTCACTATAGCCTATCTCCAATTAAAAAAGTAATGCACTAATAACTTCTTTGCATTTGCAAGACCTGGGTGGGAAAAAAAAAAAAAAAAAAAGCAGTGCCCCAGACCACAGACTCTATTGGTCAGTAGGAAACTCCTATAGAGGCATAGAAAGCTGACATGGTCTGGATCCAGGTCTGGGTGAGAACGGTGGGGAAAAATGGCACTTGGCTGGGCTTGGCTCTAGCCACATAGCAAAGACCTACTCAGAGCTGCACGAGGAGACCTCAACAAGCAGACCATGGAACTTATTGCCTTCTGCTCTCTGTCAGGACAATAGTGTGATGTCCTGCTTGGCATGAAATCTGCCAATGCAGTGATTCATCAGGAATGCAGTCAGCCTTTTCAACATCCCAGCCGCCTGCTCTCCAGTGGCACAACAGCAGTAAAGAGAAGAACAGTACTGTAACAGCAGGCATGGGAAGGGGCATAGACAAAGAAAGAGACCACTCAAGAACAAGAAATTTGGTTCATGGGAAAGAAGGGAATGAAGTGCAGGGACTGCCTTTTTGCTGCACAAGGGAGAGGCCAGGCGAGCTCAGAGGAGTCGGTGATCAGCATGTCACCTCCTTTAAACAAAAATAGTTCCAATGGTTACAGGACACTTGCTATTAGCTATGTGGTCTCATACATATCCAGTGAAGCACCAGTGACAGGCCCCACTGAGAACATGAAAGAATATGTGCACATCCAACGGCTCTTCTGCCAGGCAGCAGAGCCAAGATTTCAGAAGTAGGTCGCCACACACGCAGATGCATCAAAGGAGAGGCTGCAGGCACGCTAAATGCAAAATCTGGCAATCACACTGTTTTTCTTGATCTATCCTACAAACACTGTCATCTCACACTAAAACCTGTCTCTGCCAGACAGAGCTTTCTCAAAAAGATAAAAGGACCCCTGCCTCTTTGCCAAGCAGGATATGTGCATCGTGTAAATCCTTGAGATGCTCAGCTTACACACGCCTATCTACAGCTCCCTCAGCCAAATTCAGCAGTAGAGGCAACTGCTTGTATTGCGGCCATATATATATGAAGTAGCTCTAATAGTTAAAATAATTAAAGTGACTTCTCACTGAGGACAGTTCCAGGAGTAACTCTGGAGGCGTGCAATCTGTAACTGCAGGTGGTATGCTGAAAGCAAAATTCTACCAGCCTGAACGGACACCATCTGGAGAACACTCCTAGTATCCCAAGGCAGCTTCATAAATGGTTAAGCTACTGACAGTGAATTACCTGTCTACATTCACAGAACCCACAGAGCTGCCAGGAATTATATGAAGAGCCCTGAGAACGAGAGGAGTCTAGGCAACAGACTTTCTGGAGGAAACCTCGATATGTCTATACACTCTGCAAATTGATATGTAGCTGCTAGGATTTTGAGGAACAGAAGCAAAAAGGGCTTATTCAAGACACAGTTCCTAACAACTCAAATACTTTTTAACTTGGGCTGCTGTGGGCTGACAGCTGCAGGCCAAGTTAGCATCCTCAATACAAATACAGGGTGTTAAAAAGTACACTTTAACCCTCCTTCATTCATTTCTTAGTCCCTGTCGCAGCTCCAGTATTCAAGGTAATACTGAGGAGTTGGATGCAGGTGAATTCTTCTCTGCTCAGAGGGAGGAGCTTCAGAGCTGCAGTAGCAGTTTGAAGAAGGAACGAAGAAAAGGATATAGAAAGACCCTGTTAATTCAACTTACGTGAAGAAGTTTTTGTCCCTTCTGTTGATACTGGTATCTTTCTGGTGCTTTCTGGAAAACACAAGAGGCAACAAGAAGTTATAATGTAGAGTCAAATGATCCTCTAACAGTATTCAGGTCCAAGAATGGACAAGGTAAAGGGGAAAAAGGTGTCTAAAGAAGCAAGCTCAATTTTTGCTTCAGTGGGCAGAGGCTGCAATCAGACACCAATGTACAAAAGTTTCCTTTTGGGAAAAATCTAAAAACAATGACGTCACTAGTGGGATTAAAGAAAAAAGCCTGTTTCTTCGGAAAGAAGCCAGTTGTTCAATCTCTCCTTCTATCCTAGGAATAATTCCTCAGTGACAACAGGAGAAATCATGCTCTGCTTCTGGAAGGTGTCAGTGTGAGTATTCACTCCTTATGCTTCTAGGCAGTTAAATCTTGTGAAGATGTGTTCCTGTTCATATCACTTGAATTGCTGGTAAGTACATCCAATAATGTCACTTGCCACTTCAGGGAAATCTTCTAAGTTGCACATGCAAACCCAGTCCCCTATATGATGATTGCTGTGGGCTCTGTGATGGAAATCAAACAGTTGCTTCACTGAAGTGATGAGAAAAGTTCTTCTTCCATATTGGTCCTACATACAAAGATATGCTATTCCTAGTGACATACTGCCAAAGACTTCTTGCATCCACTTGTTGAACTGGCTGATGGCTATGGGGGATGATGCTACCATGCTTAGATCCCTGCTAATGCCTTCCAGAATACAGATGGGAGAAAGCAGAAAGTAGAAAGCCTTCATTTAGGCTTCACAGACCCGTACATAGTATTTATTCCAATGACACCATTCATCTGCCCTTGCGATGCTGACCCCATAAGTCATAATTATTTGCAATTTTCTAGGTGTGAACAAGTCACCCTTCAGTTGTACATATCAACAATCCTGGCCTTCTCCAAGTTCTCAAAACACTTTTCAGCCTCATAGTGGTGCAGTTCAATACAGATGCAAAAGTTTCAACTCCACAGCTAAAGAAGGGCCACAAATACTAGAGAAGAAGTCTTGCCTTGAATCCTCAAGGCACAGCAAGAATCCTCTGGTAGGCTGAACAAAAAGAATTCAGAAAAAGGCAATTTAGGAATGTTTTTTACTCTGTTCTGTGATTCTAAATGAGGAGGCGCTGTGCCTAGTGCCTCCAGAGTCCACAGAAACTTGACCAGAGACAAAACTCAGTCCAACCGTCTTCCCTTCAATATTCCTCTCATTAAACTTCAGTGCTGAGCCTGTATTTTAAGTTCTTATTTGCTAGCTCTTCTTTTCTTTTCTATTTTTTTTCCATTTTGATCTGCTGTTCTTTGGCAAATATCTTGTTGCCTGTGCATTATGTTCCAGTTTCATATCGCTAACATGTGAGAACACGTTATGCAGCATTTCCCTGATAGTCAATGATGTGTGGCATGGAAATGAGTATCATAAGCACTAGGTCTTGGAACACAGTAACTTGCAATCAGGCAGTCTTCAGGACCATTTTTAGGGGTACAGAGGCAGTTTGCTGTTGTGCAGTTGGATTGGCTGAGCAATTGACCTTTCTTAGTCTCAACAAGAGACAGAACAGGTTTGACAGCTGCATAGCTCAGCATCTGGCACAACTGAAGCAAATTTTTATTTCACTGTTAAAGAAAATACATTCCATTTAGTGCCTGTGCTGAGTTTGATGGAGCATTTCTTACTGCTATCTCCCTAGTACAGCTGTGTCTGCATGAGTGCTGGCAAGAAGTTTCCCCAGCAGTGGAACATATCATCTGAAACACGATGAGAAATATGTTTGGAAAACATGTGGCAAAGTTACACACTACCAAGGCTTACCAGTAACATTTGTGTTAGCAACATTAACAGTGGATGCCAACATTTGGAAGACACAAAATTTGTGTGCGTTGTTTACTAAAGACAGTATACCACAGTGGTAAAAGAGGCATTTTACTTCACCCAAGAGGGCCATCACAGGTCCACATGATAAGACACGTGAACACAAGAAGTGGAGAGAAAAGAGGCTGCTGGTAGGGGTCTGTCAATACTTGCCTCAGGTGGAAGAGATGGAAGCATTTTTCAGTCCTGATACTTACAGTTGCTGCTGCAGTCTAAGGTATGGAGATCGCAGCCCGCAGCCATGTTTTCAGCATCACATTTAAGTGCCCAAAAGGAGCAGCTACCTCAGATACCCCCATCCATTTCTATCCCCTGGTGTTTCTAGGAGTACTTAGTTTTGGTGAAGTGCTGTTTCCTGAAACTGTTTGTGCTGGGGTTTCTTACATAAAAATATCGAAGGACGGACAGGAGATCCTTGTTTGGGGATGGTTTAAGTGTCAGGTCCCTGAAGTCTCATTTCCTTAATATTCTGGCCTTAATATTCTGCTGCCTTCTCTGGCAACACACAGAAGAGCTCCCTCAACCCTCACAGGACTCACAGTGACTCATCACTTTGCTGGGCTTGGTACTTTGATCCATTCTTCCAGGTAAGAGAACTTTCTTTGGGCAGGGAGGAAATAACTCGGTTCTTGTGCAACAAGCTTTGTTGTAATGCTTCTGAGAGAGGCAGGAGATTCTCCTTCTCAGAAAAGACCACCTCTTCAGGGATAACCAAACATCTAACAATCGTTAGCTGCTGCTGTGAAAAGCCCTCTGCATGCCCTCACAGGCACTTTGTACTTCCAGATAGTTTGTCAAAGGCCTACTACAAAAAGCCTACTCGAGCAAACTGAAGGGATTTGGTTAACCTCCTGCGTTTTGGTTCAGGCCCTGAAGGTAGCTCTGATGACCCTGACAGGGACAACGAGCTGGGCTCTGTGGAGGATTCAAACACCACGAACATCAGAGGTAGCTACAGCTGCAAACGAGCTTTCTGAGATCCTGAGATTTACTTTCTGGCAGTCATACAAGATTTAAGCCTTTTGCATTGATTGTGCAATTTTGACGACACATTCTGAATTACATGAAGAATGACACAAACTAGCACACACTTTGAGAAATAGGGAGTATCTGAGACCTCTGCTACTTGGTCTACAGATGGCAAGTAGGGAATAAGTGTATAGAGGGGGAATAAGGCCATAGCCTAAGACCTCAGAACCATACAGACACATTCCCAAGGATATAGGGAGATCCAATGACTAAAGTCATGTTTTGTTTCTTAAAACTACCACACATTTTACCTTTTTTCCAGATCTTCCAAGAATTATCATCTTAAATTTGGATTAAAAGAGCATCACCCTCAATTCAAATATGTCAAATTGCAAGGAAAGGCTCAAAGTTACTCTGAAAGGAATTGCTCTGTCAAACTGAGTGATGGCAACATTTCTTTTTATGTGAAGGCCCAAATCACTGATCTTGGTCCAGGCATGATGATTCGCAACAACTGAGAATATAACCCATTACACTAGCCAGCTGAAAACAAACTACGATCCAGGTCACCTGTAACTATGCTAAGGAGAGAAGCAATACTCTGATCTCCTGCTTTAATCAAGTCTCAGACAAATTATGAGTAGAAGGGATTTGGCTTGCATTTGATGTATTTCATAGATGCCAACATGCTCTACAGGTACTCGATGCAACATGCTTTTATTTACTTATTCTCTGCTGTCTTCTTGAGGATAAGCTACTGGCTACCTCCTAATGAAGAATAGAAAACTAAATTTTAATGAATGATGAATATCAGATTCTTATTGACTACTGAACAGCTCAAAGCTGTTAGTATCACTGCAAGTCCTATGGATGCAATATCCGAAGACTGCACAGGCCACAGACCATGTAGCTAATGAATTTACCAAGTCTTACCTCTGCCTACAGTTGAGTTACATAAACAGACCACCTGACGACTTTTTTTCGGGAATAGCTATCCCAGGCCCCACCACTGATGACTCAAATTACGCCAACTCACTTAGCCTACATGTGCAGGATGAATGCTCACACAATACCCTGCACACAACCCAGCAGTTATCCAGAACCACAGACTGCTAATTTCTGAAATATCTCTGCAGGAAGCCATTCTTCTGCACCCTGAGTCATGCTGGGCACAGTAAACAACCCTAGAGAGGCAAAAGATTTAGGTCAACAAGTTTAAATGGAAAAGACTGATACCACATTCAGCTCGCGCAGTGGCATGCTCAACACTTCAGAAAATAAGGTCACTTACCTAGTTGTCTAAATAAGGGGGTATGTGAGCAAATTTTCAAACATAAAGTTGAAAGTTTTCGCCATGGTATGAAGTATTCTCTCAGTGTTACTTGCTAAGCATAGTAAGATCTCATGTTTATGAGAAAGTTTATGAAAAATTTCACTGCAGGAATTTTGCCTGGCTGAAGTGACAAATTATGATGCAAAAAAGCAGTTATTATTGCATTAGCAAACTGGTGCCCTCTTTCTACAGCTCCAGGAGAACATTACACCTCTATTCTGACCTCAATTACAATTTTTCTTTAGGGACCATACATGACTAGGAGTCAATGAAAATAAGAAGGCAGCTCATATCGTGTGGGCAAGTTATACTCAATATAAAGTTAAAAGAGAACAGAATAGGTCCCACTGCTTGCTATTAAAACTGGTTAAAAAATAGTGTTTGCCTTACTATTTTTAAGCTTGTTGCATTTTTAATCCACATATATGGCTCTACAGACAAAGTGTTATGTTTCTTTCAGTAAAAATGAGAAAATTTAAAAGTCTGTGTAGGCTAATAGAGTTTGTGTGTATTATGTGCATTTATGTTGTAGCAAAAACTTGCACAAGAGCAAATTTGGCAGTTTTAGGTAACAGCAATATTAACAATAACAACAGCAGCAACAAGGACAGGAGTTACTATTACACTGACTATTACTGTTCAGGACAGAAAATTTTGCTGGTTCTGAGGATGAGATCAAGGGAAAATACAGCTCTTTGTTCAATGAAAGCCACAAAAGATGTTTTACAATTGCATTACAATTACACACATTCTCTATGCTTTGGAGTAGGGAATTGAAACTAGCAGTTTTCAGACACATGACCTTAGTAGTAAAGGTGTTGTTTTTCCCATGAATGGGTAAAAAACCAACACATTTGCCTTGTTTTTCATACGTTTTTTACTCCACCATCATCCTATCTGCTGGAGGTGGAAGGAAGTAACCTCTCTGCCTACCGTGATAGCTTTAATCCTCTCTGATGTCCATGTACTAGTTTTCCAAAGTGGCTCCTGGGCAGCACCGGACTCCAATGTCTTCTCCAAACAACAAAAATGTTGTTTCCATTGGCAGGAAACAACAAATAAGAGCTAAATATTGTGCCTTTTAAAAAAAAAAAACCAACAAGCTTTCTCTTTCTTATGAGTAGTGCAAGACCACACAGAAATATAGGGCCTGAGCAACGACTGCTCATCAGGGCTCACTACTGAGTTTGGATCCCAAATCTGTCATTAAGCCAGCAAGGGAAGAGGTCAGGGAATGTGGGGGAAGGAGGGGTGAGGAGGTCACCCATGCAGGGGGTCTGTCCCTATTTGCAAAGCAGATGTTGCCCTCAGAGGCCTTAGAGATCCATTGCTCTTAAGTCACCAGATGTTGCCCATGCTGTTCCTCAAATCCAGGTGGAAAATTCCATCATTAGGAGGAAAATCAGGAACAATTTTACTGGTAATTTATAAGCAGAAGGGGCTCAGATGTATATGTGCCAACCAAATATGCATGATTGATTTATTCATGCAATGAATGCTGCCATGCCTGATTCTACATTATCAAATATCACTGATATGTTCCAGTTCAGATATCACCGAGTTTCCAGTTCAGATCTTTACAGACAAGAGCCAGCTGCCAGGTTTAGATTGGATCCCAGTTTGTTCACATTCACGGGTGTTTTCATGCACTGCTGTGTTTCAAACAACTTATGTTTTGCAATAAGATTAGATACCTTCTAACATATCAGTCATAAATGCACATAACAGAGCTTGCCTACAAATGTTTTCATTCAAAATCAAGCTCCCATCTCCCTGCAGCAGGAGTATTTTGTTGTCATTCAGCACAGCCCAAAGGAAGTTGAAAAATCCATGTCATGAAGCACAGGAATGAGGTCCCACATGCACTACCCACTGACATTACCAGTGACATTCCTTGTCTGAGAAAGTAATAGAGGGTGCCCAAGCATTTTTTTTGCATTTATCTGTATCATTGGCAAGCACAGTGCCTACAATTGAGCGTTGGAAACTCCAGTATCTCAGAAGCGGTATAGGAGCTTTCCATGTAAGCAGCTAACCAAAATTTGTACTCACGGAAACCAAGAACATTTACAAAACTATATAGAAACACCTACTCAGTTTTCCTCCTAGTAACATTCTGGTAAATAACACTTGCTATTTTAAATCAGTCTGCTGACATCTGATCATGATTATAATACCATGCAGACAGTATGAAATCTCAGCACTTGAGACTCTAGTTGATGAAATAGAATAACAAATACACAAAATTAATACAGTAGAGCAATCACCATGTGACCACAAAACAGCAGATAGCCAAAGAAGAATCCCACTGGTTTAAGTTTGTTTTTCTATTTATTTATATGCCTGTTTCAGAGCACAATCTGGAATAGAAAAGCATCCCTGGTAACTACCATTGTGACAACATCTTTAAACCCAACTCAGATATGCACAGAACTTCTGCTTTGTTTGCTAATGAAGGCATGTTCATCTGATACTTCACAAATGACTGGACACTGGAGTTTGAATTATTGGAGCTGAATTAGTCAATGTCACTCCTAAGCAACAAGATTTCAGCAGAACCGCAGCCTCCAACTTACTGAGCAAGGAGAAACAGTATTGCTAAAACATTTGTGTACAATGGCAACACCCATGAAAAGCTGTCAGAAAAAGAACTTCCCCTACATGAAGTGGAAAGGAGCTCTGCAAAAATAGGAATATATAATAATTTTATATCTTTTAGGTAAGTCTAAACGGTGTCTGCCTCACAAGAAGCTCTGCTCGTCAAGAAAATAAGTTTAAACTGCAGTACCTGAATTACATTAATGCATTTGAATACTATGCTTTCAAATATATTCATGCTTTTTTCTTTATTATTCTAGAAATCAAAAGAAAAATTTATCAACAGCTGTGAAAGTAAAAATGGAGGCAATCAGAGCCATACAAATACTCCTTAAAAGCAAAGACAGGAGTGATAGTTTGGAATTTCAGACTAGGACATGTTTTATGTTAAATGAAAGCTTCTCGACAGGTCTACATTGCCTCCGCTACTGATGTGTACTATGGGAACTGGAATCTTCTTCTTTCTTGACTATTTTGACTGCTTCTTAGGTTTGGTATTGGAAAATGTCTCACAGGAAATGCTGATCTCTCCTGAGATCCACAGAAGGCATCCAATTTGTCTGGGTAAGGAAAATCAAACATCTCAACTACACAGGAGACAAGCCAGTCCTGATTAATTTCCTTAGCACACCTAATAGATTTCAGTGTTTCCACTTCCACTCCACTTGCAAAGCTTTCCCCTCCTCCAAACTCTTTTGTCCTGGTGGCAATTTTAATGCACAGTCTATCTGAACATGATAGTAAAATGAAGAGCCAGGCCTTACCATTGGTGTCTGTGATTATAACACTGGCTTTAGTACTGTCATTCCCTAGTTTGCTGCTCACTCTGCATGCATATTCCCCAGCATCAGCCAACGTTGCTCTGTAAATGTGAAGCTCAGAGTATTTCCTGTGAAATCAGAAAAAAACATGTAAACATCTTGTACTGGAATAACAGTCACTGCATCAACTAATGCACTCTTTCCTCTTAACCAGAAGTCTTGTCTTCCATTCATACTGAAAGATTAACACTATCCAGGTTTGAAAGAAAGGAAAAGAATAAAAAAATATCTCTCTTACAGGCTGCTGGAAAACAGGCATATTAATGAACTCAAACAGAGATACTCATTTATGTTTTTCTGCTTCAGAATAGTCTTTATTCTAAAAGGAAACCTGAAAAACAACCCTCCTTTCTCAGCTGAATTGTTGACTACACAGATGCCATGGAGCTGGGTGTAATACTAAAATAGATTACGCTTTCCTACAGGTTTATACAGTCAATAGCAGCGTTCTGTGTAAGTACTGTAGTTTCTAACATCTGACTAAATAATTATGAGATTAGGACACACCACTCTCTTTAATAACCTCTGAAACCCCAATAGTAAATCATCCTCCAGCACTAACAAAAAATAATGGGCAGGAGCACAATTTGCATGAAGCTACATTTTGTTCCTAGCTCAGAGACGTAATTTAATCAGTCTCCAAGGCTTTAAGATTAGACTTTAAAATGCAGAACTCCTACCTACCCATTAACGTGGTAGGAACATGTTCTGCTGTCGTTCAAGTGATCCCCAACTCATGCGATGACAATAATCCCATTACCTACACTATGGAGAATGACTAGCTTGGGGAAATACACATATTATTGACGTTCCCAGTTTCTATTTAAAAGAAGTGCTTTGGAGAAACTTTTGCCTGTGGCAAAGCCTGCCCATTTATCTACAGAACAGCGGAGTGCATGAACACTGGCTTTCCCAATTTTGCCTACTCCAACACAAAGGATGGATTTCCAAGAAGCTTAGATTCTTCATTCTAAAAGCTCATTGTCACCAGCACATCTAGTGATATATGCTGAGCTACGCATATGTTGGGGGAGTTGGTTTGCTTCAACACAGCCATGACTCCTAACTCTCCATGCAGAAATCACAACCGTTTACCCCTTCAGGAACCATTCAGCAAGGCTGGGTTAAGACCAGAAACAAGTCTGTTGTAGCAGGAGTGCTTCTAGAGCAACCAAAATGTTCAACACTATTTTCTAACACATCCTTCTGAGCTATCCCTCCCTCCAGTAAACTATACCATCTGCTACTAAACACCTGCTTATCGACAGCTTAGCCTTCCCTGCTGCTAGGCAAAGGTCTTGCCACTGAGGAGTCAGTACTGTGGCCCTCATGGGATGACAGCAGTGTGCTAGGTGGACCTCAGCTCTGGTAGAAACCCACATTACAAAAGTTTCACCTCATGCCATGAAAGAGGGCTGCTTTCTTGAGGCCATTTGGCTTCCAATAAGGAGGAGAAGCCAAGCTAGGATTAGTAATTTGCTCGGGTTTGCTCAAATGGTAAACAACTGAATAGCTGACTATTAGGACTCCTTTCTCAGGCAACATCAGCAGCCCAATGCCCAAAGCTGAATTAATTACCTGGGACGCATTTCAGATGGCATACAAGAACAGAGTCCAGCTAGTGGCAACCATGAATGTATGAGTAAAATGTGATTGAGTCACCAATAGAGGCATCCACAAGATGAAAGCAACTATCTCTTTGAGGGGAGGAATATTGCACCTGACTAATAGCTGTACTTATACCACACTAAAAATGGCTTGCTCTTTACTCTTCCTGTTAGCCATCTACACACCTGCCTTTGCAACAGGCTGTTAAGGGTCTGCCCAAGAACGTCTGGCAATAGTCTACACCACCTAACAGCTTGCTTGGGCATCTGATATTTCCTATATTCCACAGATTATCTTTCAGCTGTGCTTGCAGACATTTGTCTAGAGGGAGAGCAGGCTGTAGCCTCAGGGTGTTTCAAAAGGCAATGTAGATAGGTGCAGTTTTTTGAAGAACTCAATTCAACTCACTGATAAGCAAGAAAAACAGCTGCAGCTATACCACTTTTATTTGGGAACCCACCATATGCCTGCTGCAGTCTCTTTTCATCTCCATATAATATTAAGTAACATTGATGCAAACCACCATTATGGTACTCTTGGCTTTTAGAGAAAGAAACTCTTTGCCCTGAACATTTACTTTTATCCTTTTTTATTTTACACAATACCTATGGGAAAAGGCAAGGAATTATGTCTCCCTTGAATAATTTTGAGATTATATTAAAATAGGTCAAGCAACCATATTTCTTACAAAATCTACTTCCAACAACCTCAATTTTCTTGTTTTTATTTAAACTCTGAAATGAGTTTTCTCTCTGAAAGCATGAGAAATAATATGAATATTTATAGCCTTAAGAATATTATTGAGACATACCAGGACAAAATTCTAAACAGTTAGATCAGAAGATGACTAATGGCTGCAAATCAAACAGCTCCCTAGCAATACAGTACTCTGACAGTGCTCACTTAAAGCCCCTAATAAGGGCTTTTGTATTTAAGTGCTGCTCCTTTTCTCAATCTATTACACACTAAAGCAAAAAAATACCTCTCCTTGTAAGATTTGCTTCTGCTATATCTAGCTCATCGCCACTGTGACACTGCTGAGCATGTATTCGTACATTAAAGGGAAAGAAATACATCCGCAGAATGCAGTTCCAGCCCACCTCATCTGACTGCTTGAATTCATTGTCCTTCCAGTCTCCATCTGTCATCCAGAATTGCCTGTCTGCAGGCAAATATCCAGGCTAAGCTTGGATGAAGCCCAAGGTACAGAGCACTAGCACACAAAGTATTCTCATGCACTATTGCATGCAAAGCCATCATCTAGGTAATGTGGCAAACACCTGGCCTCTGCCCAAGGAAACCCTAGCCTGATAAAGGACTCTCTTCAGCACAGGGTGAGAGTCTCACTCTGTACAGCACACTACCCAAACCGAAAATGTGATAGCTTCACCCGAGTTTGAAATCAGAGAAGAAAAATTAAATGCCACCAGTAAAAGTGGGCAGGCTTGGGAAAGTTAGCTAGTAGGTAAAAGACCCTTGCCTGGTGCCTGATTTTTTCTATATCTCCACTGATGCAATGGAAGAGCTTATTACACAAATCAATCAACTGTGGCATCAGGAATCATCAGCGATCAGAAAAGGAGCAGAAACTCACTGACTGCATGCCATGTCCATGACAAATTTGTGGTATAAAGTGAATGTTTAAAATGCTTTTCATTAAAACCTAAACTCATTCGGTTTCTCTTGTGTAATGAGAAGGGGCACAGCTTAGTGCAGTTCACTTGCTGTACTGTCATGCGATGGCATGTCAGGACTCTGTACCTTCTGAATCAACTACTCTGAAATCATCTTAGCAAGCTTAGAGATGTGATTCTGAGTTCATTTTGCATGCAAGGCAGTCTTCAGAAAGCTAAGTTTTGAGAAAGCCTCCATTGCCAGAGGGGTCATCTTAAGTCTTAAAAAACCAAGAAAACACAGTCAGCATGTGCTCCACTTCTGCAAATCCTTTGAACCAGTTGTATTCACAGTGGCCAAATGCACCCAATAAACACAGAGCTGCACTATTATCTTTTCAATGCCTGTTCCGGATGTCAAGCTAATGTCTTCATTTTCAATATCTGAGGTAAATACTTCATCATTCTGCCAGATATTTTTTTAATTGTTAAAAACCCTAAAGCTAAATAGCCAGATCTCAGAAACATTTATTTTTCTCCCAACAATTAACAGGTTTTACTCTGCCATGACAGAATGAGAAAGGTTACTTCTTGCAAAATACAGTATTACCAGAAGTCACTTCTGGCCATTGTGCAGTATACTAACAAACTTTGTGAGTTTTTAAGAAATATATACAAAATATTATTCTTAGTGTTTAAATTGAAGGAGTCAATACAGCTGTGGTAACCTGCAAGCTAACGGTTCTTCAGACACATCGCCTACTTTTTTGTAGCTGTTTGACCTTTAAAACAGATGTTAATTCTAGACAGCTCAACACAGCTCTAGCCATTCTAGCTGATGTTTCCTATGCTTGGTAATAGTAAAAAATTCTCCCTAAAATCCTTGTTGTAACAATATGGCACCACATGAACAGGACAAATATTTGTTCACGTGTTGTCATGAAAAAAACACAGAAAATAAGTGCGGGGAAAAAATCCTTGATCATTGATATTCCTTTCATTTGCAATAGGATCTTTTTAATGTGACTTTATTTACTGTAACATGCATGTCTTTTTCTGTGTTTATTTACATTGCGCTTTCACACCATTTTCCTTTAATTTTAGAACATGTGCCTGTCTCACTTCTTATGACAATAAAAACTCCTCTTAATATATTCACATCTACTCAGTCCTAGAAATATACATAAACAGCAAAAGAAGAAATGGCAAAGCACCGATGTGTCCCCAAACTAAAAACTCAAAGTAGAAAGGCACGGAAAATCCTTCAGATGTCAGCAGATAACCCTTGTCTTTCCCCATTTTTGTATTCTACATCTAGTGACTTTCACGTCTCTAACTGGAAGAGCTTCTCTGTTCCACATTGACATTTCTGTTTTAAAACAGAAAATAGAAGAGAGAAAGTCCAACAATGAGTGATACCCTCATGGCAGAAGTAGTATGCAGAAGTGTGAAATCCAGGTCAAATCCTGCACTCTGCCCACTTATGATGGGGGAAGAGGACTTCAGATTTCCATTTGCCAGAAAAAGGTCAAATTTTAATTTTTTAATTATTTATCTTTTGGGGCATTTTAAACACATTTTGGCACATCAACCTGAAAAACAGTCTCACGCATTCGACGCGTATGCTTTAATTAATAGCTATCATTGATTTCCCTTCTGCTAGCTCCTCAAGTTTTGTGGGGAAAAAACAAGAGCAAGAAGGGAGCTGGCAGAAGGCCATTACTGATTCAAAGCTGAATTGACAAAGCCTACACCCAGAAAGTGAAATCATGGCTCTGGTGAGTTTGGTCAATCAGCAACAGCCAAAACGTAAGAGGACAAAACACTGTTTGCCTCTCACAGGCAGTACTGTATTCCTGGGGATGCTGAGGGCCAGGCTTTGACCTCAACATTTTCTTCACAGAATAGACTGAAAATGCAACTCTCAAAGAGACATATGGCCCTGCAAATGGGTCCAGACAATTTGCCAGGCTATCTGCCACTTGGAACAGTTCCGTTTCGCAAATGCTGGGACGAGACAAGGTTCTTCTTGCTGTCAGTGCAACTGTGTCACAAGGTCTATGGTGATGCTGCTCTGAACCTTTCCTTGTTTCACCTTGCTCCCCAGGCTGGGATGCAAGAAATTGCAAAGCAGACCAGGTCTGGTTTTCAACTTGCATAACTTGAAAGGTCAAGCGCCTGTTTGATTTTTGCTGCTGTTTTGCCTAATTATATGAGACCTGACAAAAAGTATGGACACACTTGACACTCTGGAAAGAAAAAGCTCTTGCAGAGCCCACCCAAAATCCTGTGTGTCTTGTACGATGGGAAGGTACAGCCCACTACAGCAGATAGCTGCCCTGCCTTCTGAGAGCAGAAGCGAGAATTTAAGTCCTGTATTCAAACAGATTTTCACAGTTTCCTTCGATGGATAGGTGGCTACAACTGAAATTTTTTAACCCAAGCAAAAAGGCAGAGATCACATCGCAAAAGCTTTCTCCTGTCTCAATGCATTGTGGAGCTGCTTCTCCAGTCCTGCAGAAACAAGGAAA
This sequence comes from Cuculus canorus, assembly GCF_017976375.1. Lineage (NCBI taxonomy): Eukaryota > Metazoa > Chordata > Aves > Cuculiformes > Cuculidae > Cuculus > Cuculus canorus. The sequence continues at coordinate 41,351,997 of NC_071441.1, forward strand.
AGGAGATCTTTTAGCACTAGTCATCAGTCACATGTAGGGGGAGCTTTCCCCTATCCAGAAGGATGCGATTTGCAGGCTTTTACTCCTTCATCCAGCATCTGCCAGACCCGTGCCTTGTTCTGCATGTGTGGAAATGCCTTTAGTAAAGGACTACTTCAAGCTTGCATAAGACATTTGAACCTAATACAGGCAGCATTCAGCCCTTTTTAAGGACTATACTGCTTGTAAAGCAAATCTCAACCATATTTCAAATCTACATTGCTTTGATGATTTTAAATGTTCTTGGATTTTAGACAACAGACATCAGATTCCTCTGTTCTTGTCAGTAGTTTAAAAATGGCCTGCCTCCAAGGTTACTGGACTATACCCTCTAGCTATCAGAAAATAAATAGAAATTGAAAAGGGAAAATTATTTATGAAATATTTATAACGTCATTTATACATTCAAGGAAAAAATAATAGTGTCGGTTTCCTTAAATTTTTGTCCTCTCTAACTTACATCTTTTGGTTTTCTTATACCTCAATTAACAATCTCAACACCTGTATTCCGGTGAACAGCTCCCCCCATCCCTCCCAGCCCCATTTGTGAGAAATGCCTGTACTTACTTTTGTTTTTTGGGGATCTTGATATTTTCTGGTCTGTTTTTTTTTGTTATTTCCTTTCCATTCTTTAACCATTTGAATCTGAGCGCAGGATACTCTGAAGTGGTTTCACACCTTAGCACTAGCTTCTGACCCACAGCAGCCTCTTGATTTTTCATTTCCTTCAATTTGGGAGGCACCGCTAAAAAAATAAAAGAATGTGCTGGTGATTAGGCAATCCTCAGAAGGGAAAACAGTGCTAACTCAAATTGAGCTCGGCAAGCCACAAATAGCAAAACCCAAATGAGACTAGACATGCTTCTACACCAAAATGTGAAAAATAAGGATAATTTGTGGGTGAAGTGTATCATCCTTAAAGCTTAAGGGCACATTTAAGGACAGCCTAGTTTGGTCCCTTAGAGTCCTCTTATATGGCTTTTCCAAACTGCAAGCCATACACAGCCTTCAAGAAGACTAAACTGCTGTTTCAGAATATAATATGAAGCATTAACAGCACTTAATTGATGGTGTGCACCTAGACACAAGGCAGCATGCCGCAGCAGGCAGCCTTGGTAGGTAATACAGAAAAGGAAAGGGAGGATGTCTTTCTGCTTTTTTATTTCAACTGGTACAAATCAGTGACTACCCAAAGGCTCTAGGCGCAACCTAGGTGTAACAGAAAGCTAAAAGCATAAGCCTAACAGTTTGCCTAATCTGAAGGAATGCCTTTTTCTCCAGCAAAACATTAAAACACACATCATACTTCAGGCCTCAGCTTGGCCATATCCTTTCCCTGAGGCAAGAGACAATAAGCTTGGAAGCCCATCAAGAGAATCAATAGCAATTAAGGGTATTTGGACACAGAAGGGGACATTGAAAACACGCAGCCAAAGGCTCCCACACACTGACGGGCTCCAGCTGATGATTCTCAATTCCTACTGTGCTGTAGCAATATTGTTTCTTGTGTGGGTAAATCTCAAACCATTTAGGGCTTTCTAAGTTAAAGACCTCGCATATTTCACAACTAGTACTGCTCTTTGAGAACAAGCTTCACAAGAAGATGCAGTCCCCCTTTGAGACACCACCCTTCATTTGCTCCCCTGGGTTAGCTGTAAACCAGCCTCCACCATGCTCCAGTATTGAGATAAAACTAGTTCAATCTTTCTTGCCCTGTGGCTTAAGGTAATACCTTTACCACACAACTGGGCACAGCTTATATGGGGAGTTACAGCTGGTCAGCTGACAGGTGATAGGTTGGGAATCCATCCCAACCAGCTGTCCCCTGGTGTTGGTCTGTAGCTCCAGCGAGTCAGTACTCCCAGGCAGCATCTCTAGCTGCCCTGTAATTTGTTACTTAACAGCTGTAATGTTGTCCAAGGAAACAAATGGCCAGCACGGCCAAATGATTTTCCATTACATGTAGATTAGAAGTGTTTGCCGGGAACCAACAAGTCTCCAATATGGTCCTGTACAAGAGAATGTTTTAACAACCAGAAACACTCTTGATTGTATACTGATATCTGTTGCACGCGTGTTTGTGGAGACCTGCTGACATGAATGCCCTTAATTCTAGTTAGACAAAAAAACAAGCAGCACCATCACAGCCAAAATTTTGTTCCTGAAGGGAGCCTACAAGAAAGCTATGGAGGGACTTTTTAAAATAGCATGTAGTGATAGGACAAGAGGGAATGGCTTTAAACTGGAAGGCAGAAGATTTCAATTAGGTATTAGGAAGAAATTCTACACAACGAGGGTGGTGAGAGACTGGCACAGGTCACCTGCAGAAGACAGGATAGGGACAGAGCAGTCTTCAATAATTAAAAAACTTCTGATTAAGAGGAAGGTGACAACTTTTTTCATGCACCTCTGCTGGTGTGGAAAACAAGTCTCTGGCAGAAAGTCTTAGACTAGACATCAGCAAAATGTCCAAGAAGAAGACCTTCTCTGGGGAGAGTGTCCATGGAGGTTTTACCCGTGGGGTAGGTATGTGTGTCAGAGTTGCACTGGGAGAGATCAGGTAAAGCCCAGGATTTCATCACCAGAAAGAAATCTCCCCCACAACGGCTTCTCATATGTTAGTTTCTACTTTCACACAGACTCCCTGGATAACTTCGAAAATCCCAGCATGTTCCCAAAATGCTGTCAAAACAATTCTTGCTTTCTAAAAAACAAATGCCCACACACCATGCTGAAACCAATATGTTTAAAAGTATATACTTTTACGAGAGTGTGCATATGTATTTGCATATTTATATTTACAAAACCACACATGTATAAATATTCAGGTATTTAGCCAAAGGACAGAAAGAATTTTTTGAAAAATACCAATCTTCATATTTTTCAACATTAACTAACAGACTTAACTACTGAGGTCTGTACTTATAGTTTCATTCTGTCATTAAAGAGTTAAGATTATAGTTCTGTCACTACATAAGAAAAGAAGCAGCAGAAGTGTGATATAAAAAGGCAACACTCCTAATTTTACCATATTTCACTTATTATACTCCCAGTCCATATCTTGCATAAATTAAGAGAACAACTGCAAGGATCAAAATTTTTGTGTTTAAGATTTCAACTGGTTATTGATTTTCCTGCAACATAGCAGTATGAAACTGGGAATAAAAAGGAGATGCCATTTTGTTCCTGACTTTTATTTTAATTCAATATTATCTGCTCAAAATGACTTGCAGTTTTTTTCCTCCATCAGAACTGCCAATGAAAAAAAAATCGTTAAATTAATATGCTCAACTCTTGCCATAATTCAAGAGTTACCAAGAAACATAAAAGAGGATTTAATCAATGGCAGTGACCCTCACTAATTCACAGTAACTTGCTGTCCAAGCATGCAGGGTCTCCAGGGAAAGCAGTAAAAGCTGTTCACAGACATGACAGAAAAGTAATTGTTTCTTTTTTTTTTCCCCCCTCCCCCTTTTCATTTACACTATGTTTGTTTCCTTTCAGCTGCAGTTCTGCAAAAGTTAATCAGACCTGCCAGGCGTATGAGAAAGCTTGTGCTGATAAAACTACAGCATTATATGCTTGGATCAAGATCAGCTACAGCTTCCACTGTTGCTAGAGGTAGTTGACTTTCATTGCAGCCTGTGCCAGCTTCTCTGGTGCTGGTAGATGGGACCTCGTCTAAGGGGTAAAAATTCTTTTTAAAGTAGATAAAGATGCTTACAATGATAACCACACATTGCTCCCCCCCCCGACACCTCCCTCCCCTCTCTACCCCTTTCTCCTTTGTCCCCACAGCATCTCCTGCCAGCTTGGCTTCTTTCCACAGCTCCTTGATGTGCCTGTCATGCAGCACTGCTCCGAACATCACTGAGGCTTCTGCCCACTGCTCTAGGTGAGGCTTGCTGTCGCAGGCAGGAATGAGGGAGAAAGTCCAAGGAAAACACTTTTGCATCTCCTACACATGGGTGCAGGCTGAGGTGCCACCTGGGACAGGGTGACTTGCTCAAAATGTATCATGAAGATGATAGGGAGCCTCACAGCATTTACTGCAGATCATGTTTTGTGCCTCTGTGAGCAGCTCTGGTACAGTGGCAGCACAGCCTTTACATGTGCCATGTAAAGCCTTCACATATGCCAGAATGACAAGAACTAGGTGGCAAAGAATACAGATAAATCCCAAAGAGAAATAGCAGAAACTAAGAATGGAAGCACCCTGAAAGCAGCCCTGCTTGAATGAAAGGTGTGGTGGGATCCACTTTTATCCGTATTCCTTGTGCTGAAACCTGGGAAGGCCTCACATTTTAAGTGTCAATTAGACATACAGAAAGGCACCCATGTTTAACCCTAAGCTTTTCACACTCCCCGGTCATGACCTCTCTCTGTGACCTATGGACCTTCCCTGGTTTGACAGACTTTCTAGGAAAGCAGCAGAGGCAATAACAGTGAGAGAGGGCTGTCACGCTATGAGGAGCCCTCACAAAGAAGCAAAGTACATACGTCAGCGAAAAATTCTGCACCAGTGGAAGGGTTTAACAGGCAAAAGCACACAAGGTGTTAGATCTCTGCTTATTAAGATGGCTTAAATATCTGTCATTTTTTTAGCAAATTTTTTTCAGTAATGTCTACTGTCCTGCATAATATCATTGCAAATAACAAACACACATTTCCATATTCCCTCAGCAAAAGTCTCACTGATAATGTCTGACTGGAGGTTAAATTCTCCTCTTCAGATTGTGGTGAGTTTGGCAAAGCACAGCAATCTCCTCACCCTCAGTGTTTGATTATATAGTTAATCTGCATGGAAGCTCAACACACTGAACAAATTAAACAGGAAACCTGCAAAATATTATCACACAACTACACACTTTCAGCTGAAATTCCATGAGGGTTTTTTTCCCCTTTCTTTTCTTTTCCTAGGAAGGCACAAAGCCTTTTAAGAATCTGAGTGCAGAGACGTATTATATTAGGCATGCTTGCCAGTAGGCACATGCGCACAGTTTGCTGTGCAAAACTGTGACCAACAGATTGGTGAACGGTAATAGAAGCCACAAGAGTAACACTCAGAGACTTGGCCTTAGGCTTGCGTTTTTGCAGCACAACACCCAAGGCAGGGCAGTAATGCAAGACGAATTATATTATTTCCAAAAGCCTTCTCCCCTTGCACATGAGATTGTAATCAACCTCAGGCTTATCATCAGCAGGTCAGATTATGTAAAGTCTTCAGTACAAACCACATAAAACACACTTTAAAGTGCATACTGCTCCTGTTTAGACAACTGAAACCTCCTCCCCCAAAGTTATGTTATTTTTTGTTGGGTTTAATCTTCCTATTATTCTTTCAGGCAACAACTGGATTCTGAACAACTTTCAAAACCTGTCTATTTCTTTCCAGTATGCTGAGTCTCTGTGCAGACTACCTGCATGGTAAAATACTGTGGGCAATGACAGGAGATAATACAACATAACCAGCTCTCCAATATACCAGAGTAACTGAAAACAAGCTGAGAGGTTGGAAAATCAAACAAATTATTCAACTTCCTAAATGGGAATTTAACATTTCTCTCTTTTGAAAATACTGCCAGGTAACACTTCAGTTTCTGGGTCTTGGTATGATTTGAATACTTGCGTCTGGGTAGAAGGGTGAAAGGAAAAATGCAACCCTGACATTTGTCTTGAGTACTACTCATAAAACCAAGATCAACACAATATCATTCTTCCTAGTGATAGTAAAAGGAATTTTTTGAGACATTTTAGATCTTGTGAAGGCCAAAAGAAGGAGAAATGCCACAAGAATGGCTAGCAACGTGGTCAGGAGCCAAGAAACAGAGCAACAGAAAGGGATATGGCACTACAGCCATGTTCTTTGGACAGTGGACCAGCAAGGAACCAGTAAATGCCACTAACAATCAGAGTAACTACTCCCAGAAGCTAATCGCAAAGCCAACTGCAAATCTGATTACTCTGGCCACTAATTGCATGCTGTAGTGTTTGCATCTAAACTCAATAAACTTGAGAGGTTTAGGTATGACAGTGTTGAAGTCTCTTTGGTCCTTTCAAAGTAATGGTACTTACTCATTGATCTGCACCTGAAATATTTATTTATTTGGGGTGAGAAGCTTTCAACTACACGGTATGTTATGCCATTGTTCATGGATAGTTACCCCTAGCCACAAAGCTGCTTTCTGAGCTTGCATTAACCTTCTTGTTCTCCCTGTCAGAAGCCCAGTAAACCCTTCCAATGAGAGTATCATGGGTCATCTCTTAACATAACCTAGTAAAGGCAGGATTTTCAACAGGGCACTGCAAATGTGCATATGAAAGAAGTACTGCGCAAATGAAGGTCTCCCTATACCTCCCCTCCATCCTACAAGTGAAAAATATCTCCAGTGGAGCCAGAAATAGGATGGAAGTGACAAAGTGGCATGTCTAGAAGTATCATGACCACAATGGAAAGACTGAGAACACTCAATAAAATTGAGTGCAGCAAGATAATGCCAGGCTGTCCAGCCTCCTGTAATCATTTTAAGATATCAGTTTCTGAGCTTAGACCTCCTCAGAGACAGGGAACTGTGTTCAAAGACAGCAAAATGTAGGGCTCACAAGAGCAGCTGGGTGTGAGCAAGCATCTAACCTGAAGATTACAATTTAAAGGTCAACACTTAACCTATGTGCCGATGATTGTGTCTGCAGGAACACACTGCCTGATCGCATTAAATACTCTCTCCTCTGGTTCACAATGCTTCAGCTGACTGCAATTGGCTGCATCCCTGATAAACTTTGACAATCCTGTTAGTGACTGTCAATATAAAAACCTGATCACACAGAATGAGAACGTGGAAACAGCATGAAATAAATACACTTGATATCCGATAAGCAATTAAGGGGCAACAGCTCATAAAGTTGATATAAAAATCTGCAGGTCCGTATTCTATGTACCTTAGTGCCTAAAGGCAGACTATTTAAGCACTAAAATTAAGTCAATCCAATGCACAGAAATGATATGCAGGCATAAATGCCATGGACTTCAAGGGGACTTGCAAGTAGTGAGAGATTTGATTTAGGAGCTGAATTTCAGGACTGCATTAAAAGTTGGCCTCCAGTTGTTGAAATCAGGTGAGAGGAGGAAGCATGGCTTGCTGCACCATACACGTTTCCTTCTCTTCTCTACTCTCCAGCATATTTTCATCACTAAACTCTACCTCTGCTTGAAAAAAAAAGCAATGCAGTAAGGCAACAGAGACTAATGCAAATGAAAAAAACCCACCTAAAAACAAAAAGCAAAGGCTGTGATGGCACTGTTAACTTGTCTGGGTCTCAGACTACGCATTGTGGCCAGACTGGGAAGGTTCACCAGATCACTGGGCTGAGAGGAATGTAAAACCTAAACTTTGAGTCTCAGCTGTGGTACATGTAGCCAAATCGGTGTGCCCTAAGATCATGTTGGGAAAAATAAAAACAAATGGAGAAAAATAAAAAAGCAAGGAAGGAAAGATATGCAATGCAACAATATTCTCCTCTGGTATATTTTCAGATGTTATTCCTCTGGATTAGTGATGAAAATCCAGTTCTTGGGTAACACCTTTTTCTCTTTTTGTTAGAATTGACTTTTTGGTTTGTTTGGTTTTTTTTTTTTTAATACCTTTCTTATAGTTTTAGCCTTTAATCTGAAGCCTCAAAAGTGCTGCAGCCATCTCCTCCTCTCCCTTTCACATTTCTTATTCTCTGGCACACTCCTGTACATGCCATCATGAGAAAACACAGAGAATTCTTCTGCAAGTTGATTCCTGTAGGCTTTTCAAATATTAGCAGTATCTTATATTTTTATAACTGCTTCCACCTCCTCTGGTCCCAGTTGCTTCTCCACTGTCTCAGCAGTTCTTCACCATGCTCCTCTTCACACTGTTCCAATAAAGCTGGGACATTCACATGCAAAGGACATGAGTGATTATTTTCCCTGGGTCATAATCACAGAAGCTCCCACTTTTTTTTTTCTAGTTTACATGGTTTTCTTGGTTTTGCAGCATTTTCTGATTCTGCAATAGTTCCACCTCACTGACAAACATGTACCATGCTCCAGCCAAGAAATTGCCTAATGCAGATGCATCCATGGTAGGCCTTCATAATCATCAAATACTTCCTCATCTTCTTGAGGCTGTGGAGGCCTTAAGAGAAAGGCTTCCAGCAATACTGTCAGCACAATTCTAGGTGCCTGGTCAGAGATCTTCCTAATTAAGCATGCTAAACTGTCCCTGCTCAGTCATATATGTATAGAAGCGACAGCCTGCCACATTAGTGCATGATGCAGAATTTAAATAACATCAGACAACACTGCAGTCACAGGATTCATATGAATTTCTCCAGTATTAAAACAATTCTCCATGTGGACCAGAAAACCAGAAGGACGTGCTGCCCACGTGGATGCCTTACTAACAAAAGATATAACATGAGGAATAGGGAGTGCCATGACAGGTGAAATAGTGGGAATGGTGGTCAGAAGGTGATTCCCAGACTGTGGCATCCAGGGTACCTCAACAGGTGACCGCTAACCACTTCATCTTGTGTGGATTCACAGAGCTAGTCACTGTCACCACCAACAAGGATGCCTAAGTAATCTGAGTATGGTGATATAATCACAGGAGAGAAGAAGTCATATACAGAAAGACCCCAAATGGGATTTACCACAACAACTGCCTCCATTAAAGTCCCAAACACTCTTCCTCTCACAAATTTCACATAGAAGCCACCACTTTTCACAAAGCAGACAAGAAAATTTCTGGGCATTCCCAACTTCAGCTGGCAGTTCAGGGGGTTTATTTGTCCGTTAATGTTTCTCACCACAAATAACAACTCATCCATGTTGAAATTTCGGGATGAGAAGGCAGAAAACCCGAACTGCAGCCTGTCCTATGGCTTGTTTCCACATGAAGAAAAACAAAACCCAAACACAGAAATTAATATGGAGAAAACAAGATTAACTGGAGCATTAAAAGGAAGAAGTTGCTGTTGCATTACAGGCTGCATCGAGTATTTACAACAGCGTGAAGAGCTTTGAAAATTTTAAGACACTGATTTGCTAATATGCATGTCAAAATGAGAGCCTGTGAGTCAGGATTAAAGGCAAGACAGGGACAGGTGACCTTATAGCAGGGGTCTGCTACAGGCCATTGGATCAGGAAGTGCAAGCAGATGAGATCTCTATAGACAGATAGGTGTAGCCTTGCATTTACAAGCCCTAGTCCTTATGGGGGACTTCGACTACCCTGATAGCAGTTGGAGGGACAACACAGCAGGGCACAAGCAACCCAGAAAGCTCTTGGAATGCATTAGTGATAAATTCCTTCTCCAAGTGATTGAAGAGCTAATGCAAAGAGGTGCTATTGAGGACCTCGTTCCCAACAACAAGGAAGGGCTGGTCAGGAATGTGAAGCTAAGGAAAGGCTTGTCTGAAGTGACCATGAAATGGTGGAATTTAAGGTCCTCAGAGCAGAAAGGAGGGCATGCAGCAGGCTCACTACCCTGGATTTTAGGAGAGCAGACTAGCCTCTTCAGGGATCTGCTTGGTACGGTACCATGGGATAAAGCCCTGGGGAGAAGAGGGGCACAAGAAATCTGGTTAATATTCAAGGATCACCTCCTCCAAGCTCAGCAGTGATATATCCGAACAAGGAGGAAGTCAAGCAAAGGGACCAGAAGACCTGCATGGATGAACAAGGAACTCCTGGACAAACTTAAACACAAAAAGAAAGCTTACAGGGGATGGAAGCAAGGGCAGGGAGGAATATAGAGAAATTTTCCAAGCAGCTAGGGGCCAGGATAACAAGTTAAATCTGTCCAAGGTTGTAAAGGACAACAAAAAAAAAGCTTCTATATGTATGTCAGAGATAGAATGAAGACGAGGGAAAATGTGCACCCTCTCTAGAAGGAAAAGGGAGATCTGGTAACTCAGGATATGAAGAACACTGAGGTACTCAACTTTTTTGCTTCAGTCTTCACCAGCAAGGGCTTAAGCTACATCACCTAAATTGCAGAACACAAAGGCAGGGACTGGGATAACGAAGAACCACCCACTACAGCAAAGGATCAGGTTTGAGATCATCTAAGGAACCTCAAGGTGCACGAGTCCATAAGACCTGATGAGGTACATCCACAGGTCCCGAGGGAACTAGCAGATGAAGTTTCTAAGCCACACTCCATCATATTTGAGAAGTCATGGTAGTCTGGTGAAGTTCTTACTGACTGGAAAAGAGGAAAAATAACCCCCATTCTTAAAAAAGATAAAAAGCAAGACCTGGGGAACTACAGGCTGGTCAGTCTCACCTCTGTGCTCAGCAAGATCATTGAGCAGATTCTCCTGGAAACTCTGCTGAGGCACATGGAAAATAAAGAGGTGATCAGTAACAGCCAACATGGCTTCACTAAAGACAAATCATGCCTGATGAATCTGGTAGCCTTCTACAATGGGGCTACAGCATTGGTGGGTAAAAGAAGAGTAACTGACATCATCTACCTAGACTTACACAAAACATTCAACACTGTCCTCCGTGACATTCTTGTCTCTAAACTGGAGAAACATAGATTTGATGGATGAACCACTTGGTGGACAAGGAATTGTCTGTACGGTCACACTCAAAGGGCTGTGGTTAACGCCTCAATGTCCAAGAGAAAACCGGTGACAAGTGGCATTCCTCAGGGGTCAGTATTGGGACTGGTGTTGTTGAAAATCTTGGAACCAGACATGGACAATGGGATTGAGGGCACTCTCAGCAAGTTTGTTAATGATACCAAGATGTGTAGTGTGGTTGACACAGTAGAGGGAAGGAATGCAATCCAGAATGACCCTGATGGGCTTGAGAGGTGTACCAGAGTGAACCTGATTTCTTGAAGTTCAGCAGAGCCAAGTGCAAGGTCCTGCTCCTGGGTCAGGAAAATGTGAGGCACAAATACAAACTGGGTGGAGAATGGATTGAGTGTAGTCCTGAGGAGAAGGACTTGGGAGTGCTGGTGGATGAGAAGCTCAGCATGAGCTGGCAATGCGTGCCTGCAGCCCAGAAAGCCAACTGTATCCTGAGCTGCATCAAAAGAAGCGTGACCAGCAGGTCGAGTGAAGTGATTCTGCCCCTCTACTCTGCTCTTGTGAGACTTCATGTGGAGTAGTGTGTCCAGTTCTGGAGTCCTCAGGACAGCAAGAACCTGAACCTATTAGAGTGTATCTAGAGGAGTGTCATGAAGATGATGAGAGGACTGCAGCACCCCTGCTGTGAGGACAGGCTGAGAGAGTTGGGCTTGTTCAGCCTAGAGAAGAGAAGGCTCTGGGAAGACCTTACAGCAGCCTCTCAGTACTTAAAGAGGACGTACAGGAAAGATAAGAGAAGTTCTTTATCAGGGTAGGGCTAGGGGTAATAATTTAAAGCTGAAAGAGGACAGATTTAAATTAGATATTGGGAGAAATTTTTTACTGTGAGTGTGGTGAGCCAGTGGAACAGGCTGCCAAGAGAAGCTGTAGATGTACCATCTCTGGAGGACTTCAAGGCCAGGTTGGAAGAGGCTTTGAGCACTCCATCTAGTGGAAGGTGTCCCTGCTCATGACAGGGGAGTTGGAACTCCCTTAAGGTCCTTTCCAAAACAAACTATTCTATGATTCTATAGAACCTAACAATAAGAGTATTGGCTTCTCATTTGCCACTTCCTTCCTCTCCTTTAAATTTCTCGTGGTCAGCTTTCCTTGCGATAGTCTCTTGGATTTACGTGGGTGTTCAGCACAGGCTGTGGAAGTAAAGTTTTTCGTAGTTGTTTTCTTCTTGTGCTGATCACAGACGGAGCAGCGCATGTGCTAGCCCTGTCCCATTTGCATAACACCTGCAAAAGCAATCCCCCAGCCCCTGCCTGCTGAATTCTCCACTAGGTAGAAAATGTCAGAGGTACTCCTGGTGCAGCATGCTGTGCCTCTATTCCTAAGTTAATTCGAAGATGACTGCTCTCATACCTACATGCTAAGGGGAAAATCAAGAGGGTCTGACAGTGCCAGAAGTGTGCCATCTCCACAGCAAAAGGATGTACCTTTCCACAGGAACACAGTGCAACTAGTCCTGGCCTATTCAGTGGACTGAAGTGGAGAGCACTTGGAAATCTCTGTTAGCGAGAACACTGCTAACAGTGAGACTGAGACTGAAAGACACTTGACTCACTTGAGGAAGTGAGGATCTGCATTGCGTAGATCCTGGGCATTGCACACAAATCATCAGCTCAAACCCAGCTCAGCAAAAATCTAAACATGGCACTTAAAATTATGAGATCGCACAGTATGCAAAGAAGATTTCAATGTATACCCTTCTGTTTAATTTACTTCAAACATTTAATGAACCCCACATCTATACTTTGCAGCTATGGCAAAACAGAAATGGGAACTGCAGTGAAAACAAAACATTTATGTCACACCTGTTTGAAAGTGTGCACAGGCTGTCTTCAGACATATGAAAAACTAAACAATATTCTTAAGAACAAATATTGTTAAATACCTACAATCAGGGACAGCTCACAAAAAGATCTAATTAGAAGCATCTCTCCTGGTTAAATTATTATACGAGATTAGACATCCTTTCAAAGGTCAACCTCCAAAAAATCCATAACCACATGATCAGTAAAGCATGCAGAAACATGCCACAGCCCAGCAATCACGGGAGGAGGAACAGGAACACTTTGTGCAACTCTGTAATGGTTTCTGGACTGTAGGCAAAAGTTCAAAAATCATGTATGAAAAATGAAATGAAAACCTAAGTGGTGGAATTGTAGACCTGGAAACCTGTTTGAATGTTAAGTAGCGGGCCACACAGGAGTGGGATTACCACACAAATGCAGGAAAATGGAAAATAGATCTCTGGGCCATCAAGTCCAGCCCAGACCTCCTGGCCTATAACAATCAAGCCCATCTTGCCAGGTCTTTATGTAAACTTTGTCAAAATCCCTCAATAGCCTTAAAATATATGACTACGTGAAAAAGACTCTATCATGCATTAAACAGTTAGTAATCATTTAACATCCTACTTATTTAACCTTTGTGATCACGGCCACCAGTATCTATTGCTGGGGAGGAATTACGGTTTTTATTGTAGAAGCCACAGGCAGACCTCCAAGAACCACTCAAATATATTAAGTGTAGTAAGCAATATGCATAATTTACCGAATTACCATTATCTTATGCCCCAATCTAGGTGCTCTATTGACAGAACAGAGACTATATTGTAAAGTTTAGCTAAAAGGGAGTTGGAGAACAAACTCCACATAAATTCTGAACATGCTGCCAGTGAAAAGATAAAAGACATGGTACATCAAGTAAACCGTCCTTCCCCTACTTCTTTTAAACTTACAAACGGTTTTCGTGTGTCACAGTTTCGGATCAAATCACAGCCTGAAAACTGGTTATATGTAGTGTGCAAGTATCCAGGGCTTTCTTTGCTATATGATAAGAACTGATGGCCCAGCACAGTACTAGAGTAAAAGTCAGGCCCTGTGAAAATAATGTGCTTTGTCATTGATTCAATACAGCTAGACTTCCACGTCAGAACATGGTGAAATGTGCTACAGTCTTTCTAGGGGGGAGGTGAAATAGTGCAGACTTTATCATATCCAAATTTGCAGATTTCTAGGTAAAGCATAAATCAGATTTACTTAAACCACTGCAAAACTTCAGTGTGAACACGCTTAAACTGATATAAAGCTGATTTAAGATTAAACTTACATTAAAATTAATTCTTTAACAAATTAGGTTGAATCAATAAAATCCTGGATTAAATTAGTCCTAACAGGTCTTTCTGGAGGCAATGTTCTCTCTGCTTCCGTTGAATTGATTTAAGAAACCTGACTTTAATGACAGTGACTTTGTGTGTTAATACTCAAGACATGTTATGCATGTTATACATTCATCATTCAGGATAGAAAGACATCAATGTGATTATAAACTTCTCCACAAAAGGACTAATCAGATCTACATTCCATCCCTTTCCTAGTTTCCTTTTTGTTTCATTCTCAAGAATAACAGCGTTGTGAATTACAGCTTCATTTTGCTACCACTGAGCTGGAGATTTCTGCATATCATCTCCTGGGATCTCTCTAACATAATATCTAGTAAAAGTTTCAGTCTGTTGTTATTTCTCCAATTGGAAACTCTTCTTTTGCTTCCCAGCCAGGACACTGATTTCAATCACGAATCACCTGGCCTGTATACACATAGCATCCAGGACAAAATGTGCTTTTCTGCTACTGAGAAATTACTGAAGAGCATTAATAGAATGACTGCAGGCCAGTCTGCCACAAAGCTGTTTCCACTAGAGTCTGACTAGACCCCGAATGACCTCTGCTCAGGTTTGGACAGCTGAGCTGCAAGGAAGGTGGCTATCTACACCTAGTTACTGTGCCAACCGAGTCAAAATCTCATGTGGAAGTACTCTGAGACACATAAAAAAGCTCAGGTGAGGAAAAGCAAAGAGGTTCCCCACACTGTGGTGCTGGTGTCATGCTGCAGCAGCCCAGCAGATTGCTTATCTATTTCTTGCAGATCCAGAGTTGAAACACAGGCTCCAGCCTCATTACATGTGGCCACTGTGCCTCTCTGAAGCCATCTGAAGTAAGTAACTTCAAAATCTGTTAAAGGAGGGTGCAGCTCCTTGACAAACCCAGGAGGATGTTTCACAAGCAATAAGATCAGATCGAAATATCGAACCAGAACCAACTCTCCCTTTAGAAAATGCTTGCATAGTGTTCAGACTACTACCTACTTGTTGTCACTTTTTTGTTTCTTTTAGTAGTCTTAAAAAAACCAAACAAACAAAACACCATTCTTTCATGAAATAAACAAAAGTTCATTATCCTACAAAGATGGTAACATGTCAAGTTCCAATCTGGATCTTCACTGAAAATAGCATATAGCAAGGAGAAAGCATAACTTTCTTCCCAACTGTGCTGAACCATAGGGGGCCACCAGTCCTATCTTTTGTCCAGATTTTCTAGAAGATGTAAGAAAGAAACTCATATAAACACAAATAAATCAAAAATAAAAACTTGATCCTAAAAAGGTTTGGGAAAACAGGGCTTCACAATGGAAACTTCTGTGCAACCCCCGCAGCAGAACTGACAGATATATCAGGTTTCCTGTAAGACTCAGTCCTCCAGGTTGGCATGAGTACAGAGAACAGGGATGTCTCACAAGAAGCCAGTAGCATGCGGGATTGACTTCCTGGTGATCAGCAAAACGATGAGTCTGCTGCTTACCTAAAATGATGTATCCACACCATCTGGCTTTTTTTTACCTTTTTTTTTTTTTTTTACCCCTGTCTTTTCTCTTACAAATTATTTCACTGCTGCTGCCATCATGAAGCAACAAGCATATCTCTGCTTAGGAATGTTTCATTTATTCTCTTTCATCAAGAGCCAAATAATGGTCTGAAGTCCATCCAGCAGACTACGGACCCTCTCTTGGGTCTCAGACCACTTCTCTGTTTCACAACTGCCAAAACATTTCCTTATTAATTACAGTCTAGGATTCTACCTGTACACTGGAGAGAAGATACAACTGTGGGGAGACCTGGCAACACAGGGGCTGAAATCCTCTGTGATAAACAGGCAAAGAAAAGATATATCAAAGCCTCTTACTGATTGATTGGATCCTACTTCCAGCCACGTGCCCTAGTATTTCACTACTTCCTTCTGCAAAATTTGTCCTGCATTGGAAAGTACATAATAACGAAAGCTACACAAATGAAAGTCAAGGAAAATTCGTGGAGGAAGCCAAGAAAGAACTGCAACAGTATCAGAAAGAGATGTTCAGAAGAAAGAGCACAAGGGATGATTTCACCACCTCTACTGAAATTTCATATCCTGAGTCTTCCTGGCTGCAAAGGGAATTTTGTGCAGGAAGCAACCAAGCAAAACACTATTATTACTAAGAGAAATGTCAAAAAACAAGACAGAAAAGTGAGCTGCAGATGATACACATTGTTTTCACAGTATAACCTCACAGTATTACTGAGAGATGTCATAAACCCCAACATGGCTAAAAACTTAATAATAAAATAGAACAGTATCATTATACTGAATAGCTAATGTATTTTTCCCTTTTAATCATTACTTCTGTAAAGAATTTAAGACATACTTTGAACTTCAGAAATCATTATTTCCATGTGTGACCCTCTTTCTGTGGAGTGTTTTATCTCATGAAATTAATGAATTTCTAGGATTACATGAAAAGACCAAGGATTAAGGAAAAACAGTATCAAAATAGTGTTTTCCTGGAGCTTCCAGACAATTGGGCTGTTTGGCATGGAGGGAGAGGAAGTGAGGACACACTGTATTCAGGGAAGTTTGAAAGGCCCCACAAGCCACGCTCATTGATAGCTCTGACAAGAGTTGAGAATGCATAGAGGGTCAAAATCCAGCAAAACACCACTGACAGTCTGTGCTGGTAGTGTGTGGCACCTCCATCTGCAGCCTTCGCAGAACTGACCAAGGCTGACTTAACACACAAGTAAAGACAACATTTAATCATGGAAGGCCAGGTTTCCATGCCGTTAAAGGCAAAAAGTTTTAGGGCCAGATGCCCTCTTTCTCACCCTATCTTCATCCCAGCCTTTCTGAGTATATAGAAAATTGGTAGAGTTTTCAGTTTCTCAGTGCTCAGGAGACGGAATTGTTTTGATAGTAGTGAGAGGTTTGACAGCTCTTAATCCCCATGGCATGCTTCCTCAATCTCAAATGTAATTTAAATAATCATAGGAAGCAATGACCTAAACAGCAGGTTTTAACAACCCTTTTCCTTCCTATGCCCCATTTTTTTCCCCAGAAAGAAAAAAGAGAAAGATTATCACTTGTTGCTATCTACTATGACAGTATTATTTTGGCTTTCCAAGCTCTGAGGATACGTCATCTTCGCCCTTCATTTATTTAGACAATTGTGTAACTGAACATACACATAACCAATAAATTTTTAGATTTTTTTTTTTTTACACTGGAAAAAATGTATTAGATGATGTATTTGTTATGACTGATTATTCTGCAGAGGGATAGATTAAAATACAGAAAATGATAATTTTGACAGGACTTGCATTAGCTGAATCTGCTAGGAACATGGGAGAGGAGAGAAGAAAAATTTTATTAAAAAATGTTTTGAATTCACAATCAACAGAATCACTTATGAAACACATACTAAAAATGACTATGAGTGACATTTGAGTAAGGTCACCATAACCTGAAAAAAGGAGAGGCACTTCAGTTTTATGCATAGATTGGGAGAGAAAAAATGCATTTTTTTGCTACTTTAACACTAATTCAGCATCTTCACTTTCAAAAAAAGTGGCCATCACGTTAGAACAGATGAAAACTAGATGTACTCCTGTAAAGCCTTTGATGCAGTCTCCCACAACATCCTTCTCTCTAAATCAGAGAGACATGGATTTGAGGGGTGCACTATTCGGCGGGTAAGAAACTGGTTGGATGGTCTCATTCAGAGAGTAGTAGTCAATGGACTGATGTCCAGATATCAGTGACAAGCAGTATCCCTCAAGGGTCTGCACTGGGAGCACTGCTGTTAAATATTTTCATCAATGATACGGACAGCGGGATTGAGTGCACCCTCAGCAAGTCTGCATACAGCAACGAATCTGGGTGGTACAGTTGCCATCCAGAGGGACTCGGATAAGCTGGAGAAGTGGGCCTGGGTGAACCTCATCGGGTTTAACAAGGCCAAGTGCTACATCTGGGTTGGGGCAATTTGCAGTTTCAATACAGTCTGAGAGACAATGTGATTGAGAGCTGCCCTGCAGAGAAAGAAGTGCTGGCTGATGAGAAGCTTGACATAAACTGGCAATGTGCACTTTTAGCCCAGAAGGCCAACTGTATCCTTGGCTGCATCAAAAGAAGAGTGGCCAGCAGGACAAGGGAGGTGACTCTCCCCCTCTACTCTGCTCTCATGAGACCCCAGCTGGAGTATTGTGTCCTGGAATTCCAAACATAAGAAGGATATGGAATTGCTGGAATGGCTCCAGAGGCTAATGAAGATGATCAGAAGGCTGGAGCACATCTGCTACGAGGACAGGCTGAGAGAGTTGGGGTTGTTCAGCCTGGAGAAGAGAAGGCTCTGGGGAGACCTTATAGCAGATTTCCAGTACGTGAAGGGGGCTACAAGAAAGCTGGAGTGGGACTTTTTACAAAGGCATATAGTGACAGGACAAGGGGGAATGGCTTCAAACTGGAAGGTGAAAGATTTATATTAGACCTTATGAAGAACATCTTCATGATGAGGATGGCGAGGCACTGGCACAGGTTGCCCAGAGAAGCCCTGGATTCCCCTTCCCTCGAAGCATCCTAGGGCAGGTTGGATGGGGCCCTGAGCAGTGTCATCTAGTGGGAAGTGTCCCTGTTCATGGCCAGAGAGGTGGAACTGGATGATCTTTAAGGTCCCTTCCAACCCAAACCATTCTATGACTCTATCATTCTAAAAACATAACACACCACTCCCGACTTTTCTCAATCAGGAAAGCAGAAAAATCTAGCATTAAAAGATCTTAGACAAGTGGCATTTCTAAACTTTGCGCTCTCCATGTGGGGAAGCTAGTTCATAGGATGGGATTTGAATTTACAGAGTTTTGGCTATTTTACACTCAATCACATCAGACATTGAATTCACATTGACTGAAGTGGGTCACTGCATATTAAACTGGATTATCCCATCAGAATGAATGGTCCTTCACTCATGATAATGAACCCTAGTGAATCAGAGATGTACAGGGAGCCATTGACATCACGCAGACAGTCTGCCTAACAGAATGCTTGTTCTGTACCCCTTCTCATGAGGTGGGATGCGAAATATTGTAAAACTATGGCTAGGCAGGGAGCTGTCCATCAGGGCTAAAATTCAAGAAAATCACACTAAGGCAGGCACACGGAATGTGGGAGGGACCATAAAGCTCAGGAAGAAAAGACATGCTCCTTAATAGAAGCCACACTAGATTTGTCATGGGATAGCTCCACAGGGAGTGTTAGGGGTAGAGATGGAGAGCAAGGAAGACAAACTTGATAGAAACTGTTAAAATCAGCAGTTTTCTCCCTGACCTTCAAGATTCACTTCTATGCAGACCTACAAGTCATACCAAAGCATGGCAAGTGCTGTGTGATGTGACTAGTCAACTCTTTCAAATGCTTCAGGTATGCTAAACAAAATAGTTCTGGGCAGAAGTGGATTAAATTGATCCATCCAGATAAGGCCTCAATTTTCGGCCATTTTCCTTCCAAACTGATGTTTGATCCACAGCTACATTTTTGCACAGCCTAGCTTAAAGCATTCCTGTTCCACTCGTGACACAAAGAGCTAATCTTTGTTCATCCTGCGGTGAGGAGTCCAGGCAAGCCCCTTCGTACCCCATGTCCATGCAATGGGTGAGTGTGGCACAGTGCAGACCGATGCATGGCGAGTGAGGTAAGTGGAGGACATGTATGAGGAGTTCATCAGGATTCACAAAAGATGGGGCAGCTTTCCTCTGTTAATTAAATCAAATAAAACATCAACATGAACGTGTCCTTTCTGAATTTGGATGGTTTCAGTTTAATTCACTCCCAAAGCAGACTCAACTCCAATTCACTCGTAATGGTTCATCTCTGAAAATGAAGGTCTGCTCCATAGCTTCCCACAGCTGAACTCGTTTACTTTAAATGTTAATGTTTCAAGTGCTTTGCCTGGTACAGCTGTAGCACTGATCACCTGGAGAGTTTGCACAGAGCAACCACTGAGCTGTAAATTCACAGTTTAGCTGACTAATTTACTCTTTTAGACAAGCCATTGTTTCAACATAAAAGCATAATCAACTAAATCCCCTCCCCTCTGAAACACTCGTTCAAAGTTGCTGCGGTCCTGCCATGGCCCATGACATACCGCAAGGGTTCTGGCTTCGAGCTTTAAAATAATTAGTCTGGGGAAATTAAACAGTGCTTTCTGCACATCTGTGACTGGCTGCCCTCCCGTGCTTGACAGCAATGCATCTCCCACACCAATGCACACAATATGCTTGCACAGCTCCCAGGGCTGCCGTGCCCAGGCTACGCCCTCCCAAAAAACTCTCAGGGTGGACAGTGCTGTTTCTCGTGAAGCTGAATGGAACCACTGGTTTGGCAAAGAAGTTGCTTTGAGGGTCTCTGCTTATAAGATTTATTTCTTAAACAGGCAACAGCTAATATCAAGGGGAAACAGATACATTACCAGCAAGTCATTTCCAAGCAGCAAATAACTGTTTCCCTACCCACCAGATCCTAGGATGCATTTTCAGGATTTAAACATAACGTATACATTGTAAATAGCGGAAACATCTGGGGTTCATTATAACACCACTTTGCTAGCCTTGGGCATTGTACAACTCCCACAGGCCATGGTTCACCCTTGACCTGCCAAACATGATTACTGTACTCAGGCAACTTCCCCTGCTCCGCAGATGCTTGCCTTCCCTTCCCCTCCCCTCCATCAATACTCATTACCGCTATCATTACAACTACCATCGTAGAGCAGGCAGTCAAAAACTTGGGTTGCCATGGTCACTGCATGGAAACAGTGTGGCTGTGTGGGCGGGGAAAAGATGATGAAGATGGCTAGTGAAGTCATTTTGTCTGCTGACCCCGAGGGAAGAAGGGCTGTACATTGCCATCTGCATCACCAGCCTTTTGCTTTCCCTCACAAGGCCACCTTCCTTCTCTGTCCCACTCATCCCACCCTCATTGCAGGTTCATCATAATTTTATTTTTCCCCCTTTCTCCATCTCCAGTGTCCCACTGAGCCAAAAGTGACCCTGTCCCTCTCCTGCACCTTCATCTTCCAGCCATGTCGTCCTTCTGAAGCTCTCTGCTGTCACCCCTCTTCTCCACTTTTCTTGCTCTCCACCAAGGACCTCTCTTCACTCATTACCCACTGCTTGATGTCCAGCCCTACAAATCCCAGTCCCATCCTTCCCACTGCTTTTCCATCATTTCCCCCTTCCTCTTGAACATAGTCCCAAGCTGACTTCTCCCCATCCCTGTAAAACCTCACGTGTAACAACACAGCAGCACTGTGGGCTGGGGCCCTCTGATTTCCCCTGGACATTTAGCCCAAATACTGAAAATAAACATCTGAAATGCATGGCCTTTCGAAAGTTTAAGAACTCAGTAGCCTAGTAAAATCCTCTGTGCTATGAAAAATTACACATAGCATTGTCTTTTTGCTTTAATTTGTTAAGTCCAATCTACTGATCAATTTAAACATCATCCTAGAATTATGCTACGGTAAAACAAATG
Organism: Cuculus canorus; assembly: GCF_017976375.1. Classification (NCBI taxonomy): domain Eukaryota; kingdom Metazoa; phylum Chordata; class Aves; order Cuculiformes; family Cuculidae; genus Cuculus; species Cuculus canorus. Next base: position 41,373,342 of record NC_071441.1, read on the forward strand.
CACATTTAGAGAATAAATGGAATTGATTCTCTTCTGAAGTAAAAGGCCGTACTAAATGAGCTATTTAAATATAACCCCCAATCCTTTTCTGAAGAAGCACCTGGTAACTCACTTTTTGGATCAAATTGCAACTCCACAAAAAATTTATGACTTCATGTGGTCTTCCCACCCCCACATTCCTCCCTATAAATGTTATATACAGCATGCTCCAGGCAAGACAGTTAGAAATGCCGATGGTGGTGATCAGGAAAGAGATGTAGCAGGAACCAAGACAGCAGCAGAGCACTGAGAACATAAGAAATGGGCAGCTGCTCAATGAAGGACTCCGTGCGATGCTGATACATTCATTCCTGGTCAAGTGCATATCCCCCACTCCTGCTTGAAAAATCCTCCACACCCAATATTTTCCCTTGTCAAGCAGACTGACATGCCCTTTTTTCACTCCATCCTCAAGAACACTTCAGCACCCATAAAAATGATCATCGTGGTGTGACAAAAAGCTCATCTAGACCAGTATCCTATCTCCAGCTGCAGCTGATAGTGGGTGACAGAAAAAAGAGCCGAGAAAAAGCAACCATAAATCAGTTGCTCTGATGCCCTGGGCCATGGTGCAATCCTCCAGGTCAGCAAGCTGCAGAGGAAGGAGGTACCACTGGGTCAGCTGAAAGACTCCGGAGCCCTTGTTGTGTGAAGCAGATGCACAAACTGCCTCTCACTCCTCTGCTGGGGCGTGGAGATGGTGGGAAACCTTAAGAGGTTCCAGGGAGGGACCTGGCAATGGTGAGGTAGGGCTTTCCGCTGAAGCAAAGATGGCAACACTCAGGTAGTGTACTGGACCCATGAGTATCCTGGTCACATGTCCAAATAGTGTGAGGGTAATCCTGTCTTATACTTTTTATCTAATCTACTGCCTGGTTATAAAGCCAGCAGTCGCCGTGGGTTTGGAATGGAACAGCCTTACAAACAAACTCTAGTTCTTAATACCTGAAGTTGTTCCCTATCCCTCAGCTTCAAAAACATTTATAGTTCTTTTTTGTGTCTGGGTTCTTTGGGATTGATCTAAAATGAACTAGGTTTTGCCATGAGGCTGACAGCAAGAAACATCATGAAACGTGTCATGAAACAAGGCTATCCCGAGGCCACCTGGTATTCTTTAATTTGCCAAGAGTGTTGTTAACCAACTGCAGTTTGGGGAAAAAAAAAAAAAAAAAAACGAACTCACTATTCTGGACATTTCTGGACATTTCAACACTTCCCTACTGTGAGATATGGTAGGGAAATCTCTGGTTTTCCATGAAGAGCTTGCTTCCCAATACTACCAAAAGAATATGCATTTGTCCCTCTCTAACACATCAATACAGAATTAAAAGGGTTATTTGGGAAAATTCACTGCTTTCTCACAGTGGCATTCAGTTCTGTTCTTTAAGGACAGCAGTGTTTTCTAAACTTGTGCTATCCAGCTGTTGGCACATTTCACAGGACCACTCCCCAAGGAGGTCGCTCCAGGAGCTCCAGCATTTTTATGGAACCATGAGTTTAAAATGGCCTAGAAAAGAAGGCTTTTCTTTTCCTGACACTTTCCCAGTGAAGAAATTCTCTGATGTAATATAACTCCAAGAAGGTCTTGAACACTTCAAAATTTATTCCTCTCCTGCTGCACTTGTGATGGACCACAGTGAATGTGTGTGCACATGAATGCATATGTTTGCACTAGTATTACTTTAGCATGACACTAAGAAAAAAAAGTTTGCCTTCTCTTTGCAAAAGATAAGTAGATGAGAATACAAGGAGAAATAGCTACCACTTTGCTTATGTAAAGAAGAAAAAGATACCAGAACACTTCCAAAAGGCCTGCAGACATGATACAGTGCATAATTTCAATTTCTTCCAAACACTGTTTTTGCAGGACAGAAACCCATTTGTTTTTCTCAGTGTAAATAACCTGCAGCATCACTAGTTGCATTTTCACTTGGCTCCTTTGGGACATGACAAAGGAAACCCAAAATGGCCTGCTTACAGTTTAAAATACATGGATATGCATGCAGGCTGAGAGAAGATGAAACCTTAACGTAGGCGTGATACCTTCACCTTCACTAGCTCCAGCTAGTTCCATTTACTACAGTGCTTAGGCAAGTGCTCAAATTTAAGTCTGCAAATAGTCCCAGTGCTGTTCAAGGAGTTTTGTGCATTCCTGCCACATCAGCTTGTTTGTAAATAAGCTGCAAGTTGGGGTTTCTTTCAGGGCCTAGCTGTGCACAGGGCTGGAATATACATAGACACGGTACATATACCCAGATACATATATCCAAGAACTGCCTGTCATGGGTAGGAGGGATTGGATCTGATATTCTGTCTATAAGCTAAGGTCCCCTCTCAGCAGCACAGGTGATTTTGCTACAGCTAGCATTTGGTCTTTGTCTTGATCATGGCTTCTTCTCTGCCTCTCTCCCCGCTCCAGGTCTGTGATGAAAGTTTTCCTTCCCCTGGGGACCTGGCTCAATATCACCAGCAGAAACTTTTATTCTTCCCCATCTTGTGCATGTAGGCTCCTGGGACACATTTAGGTCAAACTGCCTACACTGAAGCAAATTAGCATCACAGTACATTCTCTGCCTCTTACTGCACACAGGGCCCTACAAAGTAGTCTCGTTTTTTTACAGGCCCTGTAATGCTGACAGTGGGCTGCCTCAAGATCCTTCTCCTGATGCCCCTGGACAGCACACAATGTATAAACCCCTCTGGCACTTTGGAAAGGGAAACTGCACTTCATACTAAATGATGGTATAAATTGAATAATTTCTGGGTTACTTCATTTCATGGCAGAGATAGCAGAGCATGAGCAGCCTTTTTGGTACAGGAGAGCTTTTGGTGAAAATTTACTGTTTGGCATCTCCAGGTATAAGCATCTTGGATGTTTGGCATCCCCAGATAAAAGCATCTGCCACTTCATCTCATTGACATGATGTTTCTGTCTTGCCAGGACCATGGAGTTACCGCCAGGCAAGCTCGCTGTGGCAGCCAGCACTCAGCACAGGAGCAAAGTCTGACCTTTTGGCAAACAAAACCTAAAACACTAAAAACCTCAAACTAGAGACTCTGGACAGAAAAAGAGCTATCTAGACCTGGCATTTTACTTCACCTCTTATGGCACTTGCATACAAATTCAACTAGAGGGAAAGCCATGGAAGCCTCCCTTGCTCTTTCTTGTGGACAGCAGTGAAGATGACATGCCCTCAACACCAAGCACTACCCTCATCCTGCTGTTAGGTACAACCCACTACAGCCAAAGAACTTGTTGCCCTCATGCACTGTGTGTAGAAACTGGAGGCAGTCTGGTTATTGTCAATAGTTTCTACCAAGCAGAAGTGAGCTGGAGAAGTGATAAGGGCAGACAGCACTTTGGGGATGGGAGCAAGGACACCAGCAGCTGAGACCAGTGGGTTCTGGCATTTGTGGAACAGACATGAGCCTCAAGAGAGACCTTCTAGCTAGGATGAGTGTTGATTACCTTGTGATAGGATGGTCCCTACCCCGACAAAGAGGCTCCTTACCTACATGGCCTTCACCAAGAGTGAGGACAGAATGGGATGACAGACACTGTCACTCACAGAGATGTGAGAAATAATCAAGGCACAGCAATGCCAAATAACATAGGAGTGGGCCTGAGTTAAAATGACAGTTACGTATTTTAAATCCCCCTCTCTGACATTATTTTAAATCCTTCCCACGCCTCCTCACTACCTCCCGCCACAGATCATTGCTCTGAAACAGTTTTCCAGTTTCTGACCTTGCTGGAACTCCGCACAGCCAGGAAAATGTGTGCTCAGCATCAGTTTCACTTCCATTGAAAGTTTGTTTCTTTTCCTCACAGTTCATTTTGTCCTCTGGCATTGGCACTTAACCTTTTATACATCCTCAGCACCTCTTTACACACCACGTGCATGACATTTAAGAACATATAATATTTAAATCAAAATGTATCAACAGAAAAAAAGATTAGGCCAGGGACTGATGGAACTTACTATGGTAAATCTGGGAATAACTTGCTCAGAAGGTTGAAATAGAGGCCTGACACATAGGAAAAACTCATTCAGAAACTTCCGCATTCATCCCATAGATTTTGGTTGAGATACAGAATATCTTTCAAAAAAGATCCTAATCCTTGCCTCAGAGGCTTTGAGTGACAGAAATCCTCCACACGCTCAGGCAAGTCCTTCACCATAATTGCCTTCACTTTTAAAATCAGTGCCTTTTAACTAACCCCACCAATTCTCTGGCAGCTTCATCCACACTCTAGGGCTCCCAGAGGATATATTCTTCAGAGTGCCCTTTATTCCTCTGCATTTCCAGTCGACCCTTTCTAAGAACAGGTCCAGGTAGCAGATGTCTTATTTTCAGGTTTGCTTTTCAGAAGCCTATCTGACTTCTACAAAAGTAACTTTTCTTGAGATAATCAGGACACTGCTGTAAAGCCAGTATGGTTAACTGCAGAAGTACAGCAGAGGGCAGAATCAAGAAGGAGGCAGAGGCTACCCCAAAACACAGTTTTTACAGGTCATATTGCCCTCACCAGAGGGTCAAGGCTCTGCATGGGAAGCTTCTCTTCTGTTCTTGCAACAGGACATGCTGCCCTTGGAATCAATCTGCTGGAAAATTTTTCTACTGCCAACTTCTCTTTGAGGGTCTCTCAAATCCTACCAGTAACACTGTCTGAATATGCAGGTCTGTCACAGTGGCACAACTGACATCTTGCCTGATGCACTTCATCCCCATATCCTCACTGGAAATGGCTTCTTCAACAGATCTGGCTACACAGGACCAGTGGAATAACAATGTGTATGCTCCTTGAAAAAAAACTATTTTTTTGTCCCCTCTGAAACAGACATATCGACAATGCACAGTGCTCTCCAGGAAAATAATTTTCACAGAGGGAAAGGTATCTTTTGTTGCATACCAAAAAACAGGGCTAGCGACAGGGTTGTGTTACTCTTATGTTATTCCTGTCTCTAGAATGGCCATAGACTGTAGGCTCCTAGGCAATTTGAGCATGCTGTCAGATTGAGCTTGTTCCACATATGGGAATTTGAAGGATAGAGATTTCAGATAGATCCCAGAGGACTATGATGATGCAAACAGTATCAGTTTATTTGGTGCAATTCAAGGCTACGTGCAGAAATGTCACAGAATGACAGGCCCCGTTTCATTTAGTGGCATTTGTTGCAAATAAAATGCAATAACTCGGAGCAGTTTTCAGTACTTTTTCGTATGCAATACAGCATTGACAGAACAGCTCCTTTTTTCTCCATACAAAGTCCAGTGGACTTCCCCAAAGAAAAACTAAAGAGTCCGTCACTGTAGAGACCAACAATCCTCCTAAAATATCACATACACCTCCCCGAGACCTGCATTATTTGATTTAAAATTTAATTCTTGTGGCAGTAACAGCAGTGAGAGCAACCTCTATCAATCACCTCTGCAACTGGATGTTACCAGGACTCGGTTTAGTCATCTTGAATATGCATTCATGCTTCTGTAACTGTCTTCAAAGAGATTAACCATTACCCGTAGGACGTGGCATGTGGTTGACTCCGGTGAAATGAAAACTGTTAATGTAGGAGAAAGGCATTGAGCAAGGCTCAACCTGAGACCAAGTTAATACCAAGCCCACACTGCCTGACCTGGATTCCTCCTGCTTACAGAGGTGGAAGGACCATCAGCTCACAAAAACTAAGAAAGAGATGCACAGAGGGAATGAGGAAAGGCTTGCAGATGAACTGTCACGAATAGATTAATATCCTCTCTTCCTCCCTGACCTGTGAAGCTTGTGGACTCCTTGATAGAGTTAAGAGAGTCAAATGGCCCACAGTGAACAAAATGGTCAATCTTTCCCCAAATCTAATGCTCCCACTGAAAATTACACAACCAGAAATGCAAAACAAAACACAAGGAGTATCCTGTGCACAAAGAAAATACTACCAGTTGCTCCAGACAAAAGTATGTTAAATAAAATACTTTGCTTTATTTTCCTTTTAATGTATTTTCTCCATTAACAGAAATGGAGCAGATGGAAAGGACAGGAAGAAGGAAAGATGGATGGAAAGGAGAAAGAGAAAAAAGGAGGATAAAGAGGGAGACAAAGCAGCTAGGATGGAGAAAAGAGGGGAGGGAGAAAGAAAAGAGTAGGGGAAGAAAAGGACAGAGGGGGAAGAATAAATGAAGGGCAGTAGGACAGATGTACGGAAAGGAGCAAGAAGGGAGAGAGAAAAAGAAGGAAGAAAGGAAAGAAGCAAAGGAGGGAGTGTGGGAGGAAAGGAAGAAAGAAAAGAATGAAGGAAAAGAGAAAAGTATGCTCATGAACATCCGTATGACCTCTTATTGAACAAGTTCTTATTATATCGCATGAGATGAGAGCAGAATGTTTGCCAGCACCTAATTCTCACTCATAGCTTTCCACCAGTTTACCTGCACAGTGTGTGTCTGTGTGTGTGTGTGTGTGTGTGTGTGTCCCCGTCCCCCCCGCGCTGCTCATGTTCGGAGGGCTGCTTTCCAAGTTCCCATCCTCGCATCACCCTCCGGTACTGGTAAAACACGCATGGAGCCAAAGAGCTGGAAAATATTCCCATTAGTCACCCACACGGGTCAGTGCCAGCCCTGAGGCAACAGGCAGCTGCCACCCCACCGGTCCCGGGCAGGGTGCGAGGAGGAGAAGGCGGCAGCCGAGAGCTCCCTCTCCCGTCCCCGCAGCGCGCTCCCGCCGCACCCTCTCGCGGCCGCTCCCGGCAGCGCCACTCCTCCTACAGACTTTCATTACTATTTCGATTTTTCGCACTATTTGTTTTTTCAAAGCAGCCCTTCCACCAGCACTACAGTCGGGACGCATACCCTCTTCCCGCTGCGCCTCTGCCACAGCCCCGACCAAACTCATCCCATGCAAGCCTTTCCCTGCGAATCTTCTTCCAAGGCTGGAACGAGACCTCCTCGCGTCAACCCCAGGACTCTGTTTAATTGAGGGGGCAGCTGAGGGTTAACTGAAAAACTTCAGGCACATTCAAGCACTTCTTTGTACAGTTACAATGACTCACACAAAATATTGACACTTGGTTTGTTTTCTTGTATCATAACGGAACATGATAAACTATCAGTGTTGTTAAAGGCACATTCACTCTTGTTACTTTTGGAATGTTAACAAAACACTGATTTGGTAAGAATTCATAGCATTTCCAGAGATACCCTGCAACACAATTGTTCTTTGCTGTTTTGCTCTTGGTTATAAGTACCTGCCTCAAAGGACTATCAGATGCTTAAAGATAGATTAAAATAGGGACATGGGGGAAGGGAGATGCCTTGGAAGAAAGTTTTCCACAGTTCAGCACTTAGCTCTCCTTACTTTCAAAACAATAAATTACTACTTAGATGCCTAAAGTAGAATCTGTTGTCTAAAGATGCTCAGTATTTTTTCTCAGATTTTTTTTTTTTTATGGACTAAGCACCCCAAGAGTTTTCTTGAAATACCACTGACTTTGATTCAGTAGATGAGATGAGACGTAAGCTGCTGCAAATAGTGAGTGCTGAAGTCTTCTGAAAAAGCAGCCACATAGGATCTTTTTGGTTTTATTAATGACAGCTAATTTGAACTACTTGAGTCAACTTTTTTTCTTCTCTTTTTGAGTTCATGCCTTTCCAAAAATCCAATAAGAGAAGCCCAAAACTGCAAACAGACAAACTCAGAGTTAAGTGTGAGTTCACAAGCTTTGACAGGGATTAATGTTCTAAAATCCTTGCATAGCTTAGCAGATCTTGGCATTTCTATACCCAAGATAAAATTTATGTTCAGCCTTTGCCAGCTATCAATATTTGCACAAACTTCAGAACAGTTTCTGCAATTATTTCACGGGGGGAAGGTCTTTCTATGCACATGCGGTACTTACTGGGCAACTGTACTGGTATGTCCTTACAATTTTATTTGCGTTCCTATGGCTACGGTCAAGTAGTACTTGTAGTGTTAAGTCAAAAAAGTTTGAATGGTGACTAATATCATTTATTCACAAAACATGAACACACTCGCATGCTTTTTGAAGGATTCATTCTCAAAATTGCTCTGAAGATTGTGTGGAATGTTTGGAGCATTCAGGCATTGAGCGCAGGTGGAGAGACTTTCCTACCAGAAAAATGTACAGGCATACCAGCAGCACATAAATATTTTGGCCTGGGAACACCAGAAGAAGTTGCTTCTTATAAGCAATGGGTTTCCTCTAGAACTGGCTGAGTTTTACCAGAAATCACATCTCTCATTTTCCAAAACTCTTGCCTTAAATTCATGTTAAAATATTGACCTGCCTTCTGACCTCTCTTTATGAATATTGAGTATCAAATTACATGTAGCAAGCCTCAGACTGAGTTCTAATATTCCTAGCCAAGTCTGACCTGCAACTTGTTCTTTAATATGATTGAAACCATTTCTACCTCCACTGACCAAGCCTGCTACCAAGATGCAGTCAAAGGTGATCTCAGTCACACGCACCTCATCTGAACTTCTTGCTGTTTATTTTATTATGTTGTCTCAAAGCTCTGACATCTTATTTAAGTCTAAATTGAATTTCTCACCAGGAGGTACCTATTTTCTATATCAATGACCACAGCCTCCACTCTCTTGGCTTTGCAAGTGCAGGTGTGTTCAGAACAATGCTGTTGCGATCACCTCGCTGAAATTATGATGGGGACCCATCTTTGATATTCTTCTGTCTTTCCCCACCCACTTTGTCTTTCTGCACCAGGTTTCCACAGAGCCCTGCTCTTCCTACCTCTGCTACTGAACTAGAGTGGCTGACACCACAGAGTGACCCACACAGAGTCTGCTGTTCAGACAACTTTGTCAGTCTTTGCATCCATCAAAGTGTTTTTCCTCATAAATACTTTGTGTCTCCTCATGCTTTGTCCTTTCAAGTCCAGCAGCCTCTCCCTCATCTTCTTTGAGAAACAGAAACCACATGAAAAATCACATCCCTGAAATGTGTGCAAACACTTGACAAAGGGGCTGGGCAGCTGATGTGCTGGTTCACCATATTATTTACCAGAACACAGCTCTTTCGCAGAGGGATTTTTCCTGGCCGATTCTCTTCTCTAACTTCACTTAGCACCACCTCACATGGCCCAACACTAAACGCTGGGCTGACAGAAGGTCCAAGGGCTGACACAGTACGCCCTGCCCCAGCCTCCCTGCTCCTGCTACAACAGCATTCTGTATGAGGAGCGATGCTTCTGTGAAAGGAAGGTCTGGAGACCTTGCTTGACAACCTCAGCTTCCTTGCATTAGGTTTCTCTGCACATGCTGGATGCATTTTCAGTGCACTGGCGATGCCCTAGGAAGCCCTGCTGGCAGATTTGGTCAGCTTGTTTGGATGCTCAGTTGGTATAGCAGGCCAGTGAAAATTACCCAGAGAAAAGCTGTAAGCTTCCATCCATTTGTAATACTCTCTCGTCAATGTTGCACCCCTGTATTTATTACAGCCCAGAGTGCCCTGCTGAAGGAGGATACAATCAATCTGCACTTGAGACAAGTCAGAGAATACCAGTTTGTTCAAGACCTCTTGAACGCGGGGAGGGAAATGTTCTTCTATATCATCTTAGTGAAAAAGAAATCATAGCAACGTGGACCTCCCCCAACTTTTGTAAAAGAGTCCAGATTTCACCTGGACAATGGAAAACACAAAGATGTTCTGTGTTACCACTGTGTTTTCTGTATTACCACTGTGTTTTCTGTATTACCACTGTGCAGCTGAGCAGAGGAGGCCAAACCTACTCAGGTTTTGGTTTTTGTTCAGTAATTCTCTACCTTTCTTCTCCAACAGGAATTCCGGAGTTCCATATAGGTTATACAGAACACAGTAAAGAAACTTTTTCTCACGCTCTTTTTTTTTTTTTTTCCAAATAATGAAGCTGATTCTCAGCCTGGCGACAAGTTACCAGTACGACAATGCTTCCAGACCCAATATTGTAGGGATATGTCATACACTTCAACAGTCAAAAGCAAATGAAGCTGAGACAAGCTACAATGAGAAAACACAGCATCAGACAAAAACCTCAAAAGTCTGCTAAGGACTTCTGTGCTAGTGCACAGATCTTAAAACTGGTGACCGGCTGCAAGCTGTTGGTTTTTCATATGGAAGACTGTGAACAGATGCAAACTACTGACAGAGGAGAACAAAGCAGAGAACAACACAATTCCTGACGTAATTAAATGTAAGGAAACAGATAACTAAAAAGCAAAACTGTTTCATGACCTTACAGAGTGCGCATCCTACACACAGCAACTGATTATCAGGTATGACTGCAAGACTGCATTAGCAAAAAAGGAGAAACAGTGGTCCCACCAAACTCAGAAGGCCTTCATATCATCCCTAGTAAATTCTGTTAATCAACATGTGTAGCCCAGTCATTAATTAAAGCTCTAGTATGCTTGAACAGAGAATGAAAGACCATTGCATGAAATGTAAAACAGCTCTCGTGCTACATTTTACATTAACCAATCTTTCTGCTCCTCCTCTTCTAAAATATTAGTTCTTGTTCTAAGTGTCCTCTAAAAGAAAATATCCCAAAGTAATGAATCAGATAAAATTTATGACTGTAATATTGCCAGCATGACATTATTTGATTGCGAGTCAAGTATACAGTGGTGTCTTAAGCTGTATTTCATTCTCTTATTGGATACTGTACCTGCAAACACTATATGGATTAGCTACACATGTGAATTACCCTGACACACTCATCTGGGAAGGAGTGGGATTTTAATTACGTAAGATAGAAGAATGCTTAGATCTTGCCCACACAGGAAACTTTTGACTAGTAATGTCAGGTACGGATGAAGGCGGTACTCCTTCATACCGACAAAAACATACTGGCATTCTGGAGAGATGAGGTAAACATTTGCCAGGAAAATGGTCTTTCTCTGGTTCAAACACTGACATATTTTAGACATGAACCCTCTGGAGTCTTAGTGAAGCCTTAGAATTCAGGCATGGTCTGAACCCTGCCTTGATGAACCTCAGTCTATGCTTTCCACCTTTCAGATTTTCAGATAAATCCCTTACCATGGCAGACAAGATCAGACCACAGCACCAGAAGTGGTAATTAAATACACACAGATACCTAAACTTAAGGTGATATATACCTTCCTGGATCCTCCAGACTGCTATTCTGGCTCCCCACATGAGAGAAAGAAGACCATCTCCCAAGAAGTTCTGCCTTTGACCATTCTTACCACAGTCAACTTGGTTGAATTACTAAAAAATTATCCCCTCTGGTTCACAGCTCCTTTTCCTGCTCCCCCAGGACTGGCACAAGTGCCCAGCCCAAAGCAAGTGCAGTCTCCTGCACCCTGCACGGAGCTGGTTCCTAAGCCTGTCCCAGCTACTCCAGTGCAGCACCCCTGCTCTGCAAGAGCAAGAAAAAGACAGCTCTCCTGCAAGAAAGGGATGGAACATTACAGGATTCTGAGGTATGCAGAGACAGAAAATGTGTATCTACTTCATGTTTTGTTGACAGAGCTTTCCTCCAACACGTCACTGTCCTGTTTTCTATATCAACCAGAAAAATACAAATTAAGAAACCCCAAACACTTCAAACAGCCCAGCTGTCACAAATAAATTTGCCAGTGGTTTTAATGTTCGAAGAGGACGTTAGTTTTAACAGGAGATGCTTACAATGCTTGCAGAGTGTAATGGCAAGTGGTGTTATAAACATCCAATGGAGTGTGGGAGAGAGAAAGGAGATCAAAATGAGAGTTTGTCCCTACCTTAGGTAACTAGGGATATCTACCCTGCTGTACCTGAAACTCACTAACACCCACTGCTGAGCAGAAGCTGAGTGAGTGATGCCTCCAAGAGACAGAGAAGAGAAGGATGCATTGGGCAGTGCTAATTTGTAAAGATGATTAGCCCAAAGGGATACCTAATGCTCCTGAATCACACACATCCTGCTTGAGTGCTGATGATTAAAGTCTAGAACAGCATCATGTTGGCCATGATGCACCAAGCAAAATTAATGTAGGTAGGTATGTTTAGAAAGTTTTACCCTTTTGGGTCTATTTGGCTGGTCTGAATAAAAAAAAAAAAAAACAAGAAAAAAAAAAGCCCAGATCAGGCTTTTGCCTGATCTTTTTGCTCTTTTACAACCATTTCCCACAAACAACAATGAATTCAAAGAAACAGATACACTAACAGTAACTCCAGTTACAGGCTGCTGTTGCAAAAAGCTAAGTGCATCTGTGTGTACCGCTAGGCTTTCTAATAAACTAGGTGGCATTACACGAGCTCTCTAGGAAAAGCATCATGTGCTCATATGTGTTTGTACAGCACTAGTTGCCTCAATTGGGGCGTTTGGCCGACAGAAACAACTAACCACGACAAGTGAGGCACCAAGCTCAGCTGCAACCCTACCTTTGGGTCGATCCACAGAGTCCTGTGGACACCTACAAAGCACGAGGGTATCACCAGCAAGAATCCTTGCGCTTAACAGTGCAAGAGAAATGACACGTGCTGCTAAACAAGCCCAAGATGCTCTCTGATCACCCCTGAGTAAATACCTGCAAGTTTAGACAAAATACTAAAGTTTGCCATCTGTCAACCGTGATTTCTGGGCAAGAACAGGACATAAAACGTGTTTTGTAACACGGGAGAGAGCCTCACGCCCTCTAGAAAATCGGGGGTGGGGGGGTGGGGGGTGGGAATAAGAAAGAAGGGGGGGAAAGAAAGAAGACAGTAACAGCTGGCCGAGAGCTGCCGAGTTTCGGGGCCGGTGGGAGGCGGGCGCCCCGCAGTCGCACAGCCGAGGGGCTGCGGGCAGAGCGCGGCGGCCCCGCACCTGCCGGCGGGCTTACCTGTGGGGGACCCCGGCGCCTCGCCCTCCGCCGGCGGAGCGGGCTTCTTGCCGGGCCCCTTGCCCTTCCTCCCCTTCCTGCCGTCTCGTTTCTTCTCAGCCATCGCCGCGCTCGCCGCCGTTCCTGCCCGAGGCTCCAGCATCGCTCTCGCCCGCCGCAGATGGGACTAGGAGCAGCGAGTTCCTTGGAAGTTTTTGGAAACTCCTCTCCGGGCGGTTTGTTGTGGTTTTTTTTTTCCCTTCACCCTCCTCCTCCTCTACCACCTCCTCCTTTCACACCCCCCCCTCCTTTTCTCTTTCTTTCCTAATAACACTACTACTAATCTCCAGCCCCCATCCACACCCCCTGGGCACACGCCTCGCCAGTGCCCGCCCCGGGCACCGTGCGCTCCTCCTCGGAGCAGCCCGCACGGCCCCGGGGAGGGCGCAGGCACCGCGGCGGGGGCGGAGCTGCGGAGGGCAGGACGGGTTCGGGTGTTGCTGGATCGGCGGAGAGCGGGTGTCCCCGGTGCGGGTCGCCCTGCGGCCACGGAGGAGAGCGAAAGGCGGGCGCGGCTCCGCGGCGTGCTTGCGCGCTCCCACTCTCACGCACCTGCTTAAGCCGTGGTTTCCTGCGGGGTTTCACCCCTCCCCCGGCCCGAGGGATGGGGAATTTGCAAAGCGAGCGCTCTCGCACCTGGTACTTGGCCAGGGGATTCTGCCCCCGAGGTTTACAGGCGATATTCTCAGCGTTGATTCCCGCTTTTGCATCCTTTTAAAGGGGCTGATTTAGACTAGACATTAGGAAGAATTTCTTCACCATGAGAGTGGTGAGGCAGTGACACAGGTTGCCCAGGAAAGCTGTGGCTGCCCCGTCCCTGGAGGTGTCCAAGGGCAGGTTGGATGGGACCTTGGGCAGCCTGATCCAGTGGGATGTGTCCCTGCCCATGGCAGGGGGCTGGAACTAGATGATCTTTACGGTCCCTTCCAACCCAAACTATTCTATGATTCTATGATTCTATGATTCTATGATTCTATGATCTCAGAGCCACCAGTTCTCACAGATGAGGTTTGGTCAGGTAGGGCCTTACTGTAGCTCGCAGGTGAAAGCCATACCCAAGACAGCTTCCAAGTAACTGGTAAAAGTCTAAGTAAACTGGTAAAAAGTCTAAGTCCCTCAAACTGAACTCCACCATCAAGAATCTCTCTATGTAGTTACTCAATTAACGTGAGCCATATTGCCTGCCGGTGCAGATAACCGTTACCCGTATGAGATGCACGTAACACCATTGGGTGGGAAACAATACTCTGAGAAGTTACAGAAAAGACCAACACAATCTACTTGAAAACTCACAATGGAAGGTTTTTGTTGTATACGTGGAAAGGTCATGCAATGTGGAACAACATACGATCAGAGACTAAAACTAGGATGACTTCTTAGCAGTTGTTAGTGATTCTTCCTTTTCTTGAGAACGCTATTCTGCATGCCCCTTGGGCTGCAAAAACCTTTAAAATTATCACCATGCAAAAAGATGCTATGGAATTGTTTTTATCTATTGTTTGACTAAGAATATTCAAAAAAGTCTTTCTGAGTCAGACTCAAGACAAAGCACTCCAAACACAACGTATACCGAGTTCCTCATCTTTTGTGGCTCAAAGTTTTAAGGCTACATTTTAGGGTTGAATTTTTTCAAGATCCTCTCCTGGAGCAAGAAGCTTTTGAAGAAAACAGAGGTTAACTAGTACTACTGTATTTTCTGCATTTAGACTTTAAAGCAAACCGAAAAAGAACAGTCCTCATCTAAGTTCTGCCTCTGTGGTAAAATAAGAGTAGTGAACAACACTGACTGGAAAGCAGTAAGGTGAAAAAAAAAAAAAAAAATATAGACTTCCTAAGTCACCTGGCAGTACAGCATCAGTGAACAAATCAAACCATGGTAAACAAAATAAAAGACGTAGGTACAATCCTTGCCACAAAGAGCTACAGAAAATGCCTGCTGCACGATGTATTTGACCACCATTTGAGATTTCTTGGTACACAGCGTTATGACAGCCTTTCTCAAATCTGCTCGACCTAAAATGAGGGAATAAGCCCCAAGAAGGGCGGGGAGAGAAAGCGGATTTCACGGAAGAACAGCTGGTTGTGGGGAGGTATTACTAGCGGCAGTAACTCGTTTTTTCCTTAAGGGGTCACTACTCAGCAAGGAGGGAGGCTACTCCGGCAAAATGTAAGGAAGGGGCTGTGTTGGGTAACAAAGTGTACTTTTAAACAATTTCAGTATGATGTGGTCTCCTATACTCTGCAAAATCGAAATGCTCAAGGTAAACATTACCTTCACACTGTGTTCATCAGTACTAGACGGTCACTCCAGGGGGTTATCAGCATTGAGGCACCTTGAGCAGGACACAGGATGGATCTCCACCAGACTCTTCCTTCTTGAGAGTGTGATACTGTGAGAAGGCATCAGGAGCCTGAGGATGCGTTCAGAATGAAAGCCTAAAAACGATTCCTGGCTTTCTGGCAACTTGTGTGTTAGAAATGGGAATTTCCTTGAGAAAACATACCAGAAATCTGCCCCAGAAACAACCCTATTATTCCCAGAAAGAAGTCTATCATTCATTTTAGACAATGTGTCATAGATCTGCAGCAGAAGGGGGTGTAATTTACTCTTGTATATACTGATGAGAAAGAAGCAGGTATCACTTACAGTATGTAAGACTCCCCATCCTTGCTGTCACCAGCTGTGAGGGACTTCAACAAACTGTATAACAGCTGATTTAACACCATGTTAAAACAGCTGTTCCCCCTTCACCCACAGTTGCAGTTCTATGGTAGCAAGTGGGCTTGGCAGAGATCGGTCAGAAAATGCACAATGTACAACAATCTTTTGAGCTGCTACAGCACAGTCCAATCTACTGATGCAAAGCTCAGCTCCCGCATCCAAAAGACACTTAATACTTTTTGCTATGGAGAAATGCAACAGTTTACATCATTTCAGTGGAGTGGGAACCATAGCTTACACGCTGCACAATCTCATAAAAATGGCACAGCTATTTGGAGAACAGAAGTCAAACTTATGTGTGCATCACTTCATCATAGGACAGGTAGAAGAGAGCTATCCGCTTGTGACCACCACATAGACAGTGACTGTATATGGAGTTTCTACTCATTCATCTCCTTGCTCTATCTATGCCAACCTCTTCAGTATAAAAATTAAGCCCTGCCTATGCCCAAGCTCATCTAGCTGGTGGTAGTCTGGTTGGTCTGAACCTCTACACTTTATGCACTTATTTACATTACACAAAGTGAATGCAGAACTCCACTAAGTCTAATTTTTTGCTCATATAAACATCTCTGTGAAATGCAACAGAGGGCAAAAGAGACAGATCAGTAAACAAAAATAAATAAAGAGTGATCCAGAGTAACAAACAGTTGAATAAAATTTCAACAATCTGATTTCCTTTGGCTTCTACGTTCACTTTTACAAATACACTAGCCACAGAGGAAGGGCTTAATTACAACTAGTTAGAGACTCCAATGCCTTACCAAGAGAGTATAAAGTGTTTTAAGGGCTTTTATTTTACAGAAAATGTACTTCTTTAACCAAGTCAGTTCCTGGATTAATAAAGTTCATAGTTTAACCCTATTCTTACTCTTCTTTTAAACTGTGGACTGCCAATTTATCTTTTTCTCCATTTAGTGTTCCTTTAAAATCTATGAAGACAAATGGAAAGATAAACACCATAAACATCAAAACTGCTTGTTGCTACTCCATTGGTGGCAAGAAAAGAATAAGAAACACCAGCATAAACAGAATTAAATGGTAAAGACTTATTCTAAGCATAACTGTGAAAAAAACATAGTTGTGTCTTAAATTGGACTTGAAATTTTGTCAGCAGCTGAGAACCAAGTCTTTGACATCTACTCAGCTGAGTCAAGACAACAGTAGCTTTTGTTCTACTGACATTTTGAAGATGCAGATCTTGATTACACAGAAGTGTCTTAACAGTGGTTTAAAGGTCGAGCTGACAGACCAGTGTCTTGGCAACAGCAGCAGTTGTGACAGGTGATGACGTCCCATTAACGTCTCTTTTCAGGAAATGGCACATTTCAGAGTTGTTTGTACATGTGTCTGTATATATATGTTACAAACAAGACCTAATAGCCTCCGATTTACCAACAATTTTTAAGGACTCGATTCTGAAAGTTCAAGACATTGTCACAAGATAAATGGATACATTGACATTTACTGTTTCAGAACTTATTAGATCATGTAGTCACAACTGCTAGCCCCATTGGTTTGCAAGATATTGATATGGTTTGGTGTGGGATGAATGAAAAAATATTTTTGTGTAGTTAATAGGCATAAGCTTTATCTTCCTCCAAAACATAACAGGCCAAAGTTTCCACAGAATCCACTGCTACGCATCACTAGCTATGACCAAGGATATGGCCTCTGAAAATAAACTGAGTGAAAAGGCATACAAGGTGAATATCTATTAAGAGGAATAATTTTGGCAGCTCCTGTTCAAATTCAAACTCCTCCAGCACTGGCAGTACTGATAGTCCTTCCACTTCACCAATGTGACTCCACTGGCCAGTGTGTGCTCTTAAGGAAATGAATCCAAATTATTTTTTTTAGTGTGTATTGAAACTTAATTTGATTTGTGGGTAGATATGCTCATACAAGACTAAAAAAAATCTGAAATTAAGTTCTAATATAATTAAAAGCACCTTTGATTAAAAATGCCAGACTAGAGCTTTAATGTGGATTAACAAATTCACATTAAATTAACATCTATTTTGGATCCAGACTGATTTTCCTCACTGTGGACAAGACTTTAGCGGCCAAGCGTGACAATCCCCATCATCACTGTACATTCACAGTGGAGAAACAGGCCTTCCAAATTAGACTGTCACACTCTTGGTGTAAATCCAGGCTTAGTCTCTGCCTCATCACAACCAGCACACATTCCTTCTCTCTATGGTGACACATCTAAGAAGGCATGTTTGTCCCGACCCCACCCAAGACTGCAGCTATATGGTCAGTGGTATCAAACTGTGCTCTGTCAGGTGGGTTTGGTAAAGCTGTTTCTGTCTCTGAGCCTTTAAGTTGCACAGGTATGTCTGTATCTTGTGTAGTCTTCTCCACTATGAAAGCAGTGGAGTTCTTGCTCCTCTGCTTCCCTGTGACCGCACCTCCTCTGCAACAACAAGCTGTCCTGTCCTGCAGTGAGGCAACTGACAGAAAGCACAGGTGCCAGCCTGAGTATCTGCCCTACTGCAAGAGCGAAAAAAAGATGCTCCCAGCAGGATGCAGTTAACCAAGGTGCATTATTATACAGGTGTTCCTGATAAAATCACTTGGCTAGTCTGATGGGTTCTCATAGGCTCTACTTCATGCTGGTTTTGCCTCTCAGGCCCTATGAAAAAACAGCTCCCCTTTGTAGTCAATCAGTGCCACAAAAGCACTCTGCAGTGTGTTTAGCCTGCACTGCCACCCAAGGTTGTTACAGCCTTCTTCATGAGATTATCTCAATGGCGTGCTATGTCCAAGATATCTCATCTTCAAAACACCCCTGTGGGTGTGTGGCAAAGCAACTAGCCTTCTTCTATACAGAGGGGGAAGAGGATTTAGGAGAGAGAAGGGATTTATACCCAGCAGCTCTCAGCTTTGTAGCTCCAAAATCTTCATGATCTTGTCATCAAATCAGCATCCTGAATTAGGCATACAGACTCCACGTTCAGCCCGTGAGGAACATTGAGTGCCCTGTGGTGGGATTTACAAGTGCCATGTCTGCTAAGCAAGAAACTGCCCAAGTGTTAACAGCAAAACAAGATTTCTCACCGACGCTTAGGAGGCTGTCAACTCCATGCTGCAGGGAGTGTATGAAGTGTATTCATTGCCCCAAAGTGAAACAAAAACAGCAGAAAAAGTGGAGATGCTATTAGAAAATTATTGCGACAAGGACAGCCTGCCCTCCACGCCTCCTGGACTGTGCTAACAGCCCAGTGTTGGAAAAAGTCCTTTCCCCAAGAGGGAGAAATCTGAGCTAAGTTCCTTCATCTGTCTGAAAATATGCAAGTACACGTCTCTCAGGAGTATGCTGGGCTCTTAGGCACCTTGGACAAAAATTTTGGAGTGGTGAAATACTTTTGACAGCAGGAGAGACCACTCTTTCTTTTACATAAGCACTCTGTTCAATAAGATGCTTTTTTTTGTCTCTGAACCAGCATGTGGTGGGACAACTGGGACTGGGCCAGCCAAGTATCCTTTTGTCTGAGGATAAAAACAGGTCTAGCCCCATAGACCAGACTGGCAGATGACCATTTTTTTGGTGTGGATTTCACTGGAAGCTCAGCTAAATGTCCTGCTATTAGTTGCAGAAATTGTTTGGATGCATTTTGCCATTAATATACAAAATGAAGGATGAGACTTCCCACATGTACATACCTCTCTGCATGTGTGTACACACGTATACATGGTCACAGCTAATTCAGAGCTGCTGTGGTTCAACTGGAGCATTTGCTGCCCATGAAAATCAGTTAGATGAGCAGCAGTAAAATAAAATATATTGCATGTGGGGAAAGGAGTCTCTCTGTCTTTTTCTTCTCCGTAACTTTTCTGATTTAAAGCCTAAGCAAAAAACCAAATAAATACAGCATGAGAGAGGATGAACACTCACTCCATCTTTGTTTTAAGATTTTTTTATCCAGCAAGATAATTAAAATGTGTCTCATTAAAGTCTGAACCAGTAGTAGGACTCCCTGCTGTGCCTTATCTACGTAAGAAACACATACATCTATAGCTAGCAAGTCTTGACTGTTTAGCTCAGGGTGTAAAAAGTTGTGTGATTAATAATGGTGTCTCTCATTATATCCCTGATTTAGCAGGCATTATATTAAGCACAGGAGTATTGCTATGGCAACTCCTTTCCTTAAAGACAATCACAGACTTGGGTACCTTTCAGAAATGGGATTTGGGAGATTGTTCTTTCAGATAGTTTTAATGCCATTTCCTCTCTTAAAGGAGTGGGACTTTGGGTAAAATGTGTCTCTTGTGCCATTCCTCCTATCAAAGTTTGTCAGCTGCAACCTTCATTGAAAATTTTCTGTGAGTAATACGTTGTTTTCACTGAGTTGTTTTAGAAAGTGTCATGCACTTCCCATCACTTCTAAGCAGAAGTTAATTTTGGTAGACTTGCCTCAAAAAGAGAAATACGGTGTGCAGGGGTATCATTTCATGCTGTGCAATAAGGATTGAAGTGAGAGGTTAAATAGGAAACTAGTCAAGTGGTAAATTAAAGCCCACGGAAATCCAGTTATTTCAAGCTGCAAAAAATAACGTTTTGAAGCTGCATTAAATATAGTGCACTGGTGAATGGGGTGGAGATGGGGGTGTTACCTTCACACAGGTCAGAGCAAAACCTGTGCATTTATCTGTTTTGAACCCTGCCAACCGTTTTGGGGGTGTGTGGTGGGGAGTGTGTTGCACCCCAAGTATATTTAAGCTATCTATAGTTATACTGAGAACAAGGTACCTGGCTGGCATATGGGAGCTGGGAGCATAAATCTGGAAAATTACTCTCTACATGCCTGGTTCTTGTAATCTTCTTTAGGAGCCTGCTCCTGGAGATTGTTAGAAAACAGATATTAACCTGGATGGGATTTCATTTGACCTAGTGTAACCAGTTCTGTATTCTTTGTTTCGCATGCAATTCGACAAGTGCCTGAGGTTTCAGGTCATCATGAGGCTTCATTGTATTTCTAAAAGAAATTGGTGACTTCATAGGAAGTCATGGTTTCTTCCGAGACTAATTACTTCCCATTTTTCCCAAAAGTGTAGAGGCATAGTGTGACATGGTCACTGTCTCATACATCCATCGTTTTTGGGCATCAGAAATTACCAAGCTATACACCTAGTAATAGATTGCCAAGGAGAAGTTAAAAATACATTTCAAGAAGATCTTGATTTTTCTTTTCACGGCTTTGCAGAAATGATGACTTAAGGTATTATGGGTTGCTTAGTGGTGGTGGAGAAAATTGAATTCAGCATAAAATAGCAGACAAGGGGCTAAATATAACTTTATTTGCAAAAAGTGTGGTAAGGAAGGTAGTGAACGTAGTGTGAAAGTTGAGGAGAAATCCAGATGTCAGATCCCCGAGGGTGGAAAATTAGCACAGCCCCTTTGAAGTTCACGGAAATAGTGATTTGCACACCTGAAAATTTGGCCCTAATGCATCATGACTGTTTCCAGATGAGCCCTAGTTTAAAACATATGGATAATAAACAGCTTTGCTGTTTGCTGACTAATTCCTCCCTTTCTAAAGGAAATTTGAATATGGAGTCAAGCTGGAGACCCTCAGCACAGTAAATGCTCTGATATAATCAAGCTTGTGTGACTTCTTCTGTGGATAAAGTTTTTTTGTGAAATGCTCTTTAAACAAAACTCTCTCCAGATCCTTATGTTATACACACACACGTACACACACATACACACACGAAATACAACTGAGGAGGTACTGTTGGGCCACACATATCCCAGTAAACACAATGCTATGGCACACTTGAAGACGTATATATGTGTATATTTAGGGTTTGTTTGGGTCACTTAAGAATTCCTGCAAGCTGTGCCCTGGCTGCCAAGTTTCAGTGCTTAAAAATACAAATAACTGGGATCTGGGTACTTCCCTTCGGAGCAAAGTTTTTTAAAAACCTTCATTAATCCTACCCCTATGAAAACAATGTAGAACTCAGTTGTCAGGGAATAAAATGTGTGGTGCCTGTGTCACTGAATTCTTTCAAGTGGTTTTAGTTGACTCATAAAACACTCAAAAACTGAGCCAGGACAGAGATCCTATTACCTTAGAATGTACTAGTTCTATAGAGCTTGCAAGTAAAGCGCTGAAAGTTGTGGGATCACCTCACCAAGCAGAGAAAGAATGTATTTTAATGGCAATTCCTCCTGCAAGTTTATTCATGAGTTAAAGTAGACAATGAGTGTGCTATTCTGCAAGCTGAGACCTTTGTCTGTCCATGATTAATCAGCAGAAAGATTGCAGATACATCAGTTATAAAGGAGAACATGAAAGTGCTATTTGATAATTTGATTGCTACATGAAGCTTTATGCTGGCCTATTATGCAAACACTTTTAATCCTATAGTTTACTCCTGAACTATTCACCACAGCTTCTGTGGAGAATTTGCTAATCTAGAGTCACCATCTCAATATGCGGCTACTCACCTAAATCACAAAATTTATGTTCTGAGCTGGGAAGGTAACATTTGTAAAACAGAAACTAGGGACTGAACCTAATAATGGGACTGACAGTGACAACTCTTGCCAGTGCATACCAACTTCCATTCTCTGTCAAGGCATATTAGCTATTCCTTCTTTTGCCAGGTCTCATTCTGCGTCGGGTAAGTGATGGTCAGCCTCCTATTAGCATTCCTTATGTCTGACAGTATAATCACGTAGTATCTCAGAGAAAAAGATTCTGCAGTGAATTCAAAGGGAATACAGTTGGCCAAATCCTGATTGTTTGCTAAGAACCTGTCAGTGAAACCTGGGAGGGGGTCAAAAGTTCAGTGAAATATTCTGAGGTGCACCAGTAACTGATGTGTTTACACAGAGTAGTTGTACAGCAGTGCTAGTGGTAACAACATGGTGCACAGAGAAAACAAAGCAGAAATATTTTTGTCAAGTTTCTTCAGAAGGTATCGTTGCCCAATGACACTGGCCCCTCCTCCCCCACCAATAAAAACCAACTCCGAAGGACTTTGTGAGAATGGACAAAAAAGCTATCCAAGAAAAGTATCTGTTCGAAATACACGCTTCCAATATGGTGCATTAAGACCAAAAGAACAACTACACTTCTCTTCTTTCAAGGTAGGGCAAATGACAGAACACTTCCCTTTCAATATTGCCAATATGCTCTTGTCAATATGCTCTTAGTGGCAGTAAACAACATGTAGCCAAAATGAAATTAATACCACATCACAGAGACAAAACACAGGGTAAAGAAGTTCCAGAAGACAATTGACTTATTTGCAAACACTAAATTCAGCCATATGATTTTTAGTGATGCAGGGTCGTATATGCAACAAAACAAAACATAGGCTTTCTCTCTTGGCATATACTGCAAGGAAATTGGGAAGGGAAATATTGCTGTTGAATACAGAACTCTGGGGTCATGATTGAAAGCTGGATGTTTTGCCAAAATTCCTAATAAACCTACAGAACAACTCCTCAACAG
This sequence comes from Cuculus canorus, assembly GCF_017976375.1. NCBI lineage: Eukaryota > Metazoa > Chordata > Aves > Cuculiformes > Cuculidae > Cuculus > Cuculus canorus. The sequence goes on from NC_071441.1 coordinate 41,396,452, forward strand.
GCTGACTTGTGACAAGCAAAAAGAAAGAAAGAAAAAGATAAAAATAATAACAAAAAACCATGCAAATATCAGGTGATTACAGCAAGGCTTTTTAGTGGTATTCTGTAAATTTGAGGGTAGAGAGGCTTTGCAAAGGGATCTGAACAGTCTGGATCCATAGACTGAGGCCAATGGGATGAGGTTCAACAAGGCTAAGTGCAGAGTCCTGCAGCTGGGACACAACAACTCTGTGCAGCACTACAGGCTTGGGGAAGAGTGGCTGGAAAGCTGCCTGCAGAGAAGGACCATGTGATGGTGGTTGATAGCAGTCTGACCATGAGCCAGCAGTATGCCCAGGTGGCCAAGAAGGCCAATAGCATCTTGTCCTATATCAGAGACAGCGTGGCCAGCAGTACCAGGGCTGGAGAACAAGTCTTACGAGGAGTGGCGGAGGGAGATGGGGTTGTTTAGCCTGGAGGAGGCTGAGAGGAGACCTTATTGCTCTCTACAACTACCTGAAAGGAGGTTGCAGTGAGGTAGTCGTTGGTCTTTTCGCCCAAATAATAGATGATAGGATGAAAGGGAATGGGCTCAGGCTGCGCCAGATGTGGTTCAGATCTTCACTAAAAAAAAAAGGAAAATCTTCACTAAAAGGTTTCTCAAGCACTGAAACAGGCTGCCCAGGGAGACGGTTGAGTCACCATCCCTGGAGGTGTTTAAAAGATGGGTGGATTAAGTGCTAAGGGATATGTTTTAGTAGTAGACAGGTATGGTTGGACTTCATGATTTCAAAGATCTTTTCCAGCCTAGGGATTCTATGATTTTGTGATTCTAGGAAATGGAACATGAGGCAAAGGCAGGGAATGGGCAAGAAAATGGTCAGGAAAGGAACACTTACTCTGTGCTAGAGTCCTGATGACTGATGGCCACTGACTAGGATGACTGATGGCCACTGCGCTGTCTCAGACCTGCCATTTCCATGGGTACAGGATGAACAGTATTCAGCAGGGTACACTGCCCTCAAAGCTTCTCCGAGTGCTTTCAACTTCTGGAGATAGAACTGGAATGCTTTAGAGTTAATGGCAGGAAAAAGAATCAGGGTTAGCCTGTGCTTCTGAAACACCTTGGGCTGGCCCTGGTCTGAAACCTTACTAGAGCCTCTCTATACAGACAGATAGCATTTAACAAAGTGCAAAGTAATGGATAAAGAAATCTCTTGTGGGTGTGGGTTGAATTGCAGTCTGCAATGGCAGATGGTTCAGCAGGTGCATGACTTGTCTACAGCAACAGGATGCAAAACATATTAAAGAATCTGATGAAGTGTCTGATGGTCAGGGACACCTCAAGAAAACAATAAGTCACACTGATATAGATCCCAGAGTTCTGGCAAAAATAAGTAAATGAGTGGCTGCCCTGAGTAAAGTGCTGAGAGCTAGAGGATAAGCTGGACTAATTTGGAGAGAATAATTAGCTAGCAAGAGATGCTGTAGTAAAATTAAAATAGTTAAGGATCAGGAAAGCAATCAAATGGAAATGCTGTTCCCTGTGAACAACTGGGGAAGGCAAGTCTAGTTCTGAAATATCATTTTCCTGAACTGATCGTAGTTCTCAGGTAAGCTAATGGCTTTGGCAGGCCAGAATGTGATGCAGAGAAGCTCTGTGCTGTGACTTCCCTTGAGGCAGCAAAGTGAGTGCCCTAACACCTATGCTGATGCCACGGAGTGTTCCTCCAGCAAATGGTCATCATTGCATGTCCATTTTGTCCATTTTGTCAGTTTGCACCTTTGGCCTTAAGACAGCTGTTTTGCTCTTTCGCGTTCTACAGAAAACCCCACTTCTCTTTGAGAGAGGAATTGCTTACAGCTTAGAAACTGCTGAGCCAACCTCCTAACCATAGTCTGGAAGCCACACTCACTCAACGAACAGAAAATTTGACCCAGGCTTCAGACATTGCATGTTATGTTTACAGGTTGTGGTTACATTTAAAGCAGTTTATCTTTGTTCTTACCAAATGAAAATGTGAAGAATTTATGGACAAGTTTAAACAAAGAGGTGGGATCTGAGTCAGCTTCTTCAGTCATCGGTGATTTTATGTGGTCAATTAATTACTATTAGCTCTAACAACCATGAATGCCTTCTGATAACCACCAAGCAAATGACAGTGTTTACCTCCATAAAATGTCATCAGTTCTTGGGAAGATTTTCAGCAGAATTATTCCCTTAGTTTAATTGGAATAGCTTTTATGGAGTTGCTATAATGACTGCCTATTGAACAGAGGTGGAAATGCAAACATAATGCCGTGGAGCAATTTGTTCACGAAAGCACATCAAAGCTGTGACAGAGCCATAAGGATGCCGAGTCTTCAAAATGTCGTTCCAGCAATCTGCAGAGCACCATCTTGTCTCAGATCTTTACTTAGGACACAGGATGTTGTGTATTTGTCCCTTTCAAGCTGTGTTGCTGGCAAAGTCAGGTGGTCTCAATCTGAGATAGGATGCAGGACACACTAGACCTACTCTGGCCGTTTTGCTGGGCTGCACAGACAGGATGACCCAGCAAGTGACATATACATAACATGCCAAAGGCCACAATCTTATTGAGAAGAGCTAACCACACCCGTGTAGCCCCAAAGGGCCAGATCTGTTGCTCACAGAGATCAGTAAGAAAATGTTATTACAGGTATTGCATCAACCACAGAACAGATCATTGACAAGAAGAAAAAAAGAAAAAGCCTGAGTGGCAGTTTTATACTCTGCTGGACAAATCACATGTCACTTTCAGAAAAGTTAGTGTTCTCTGGGACAGGTGAAACAGTGAAAACAGGTTTTGTTCCCTTTTCACTGGTTCAAGTCAGCACCAATTTTACCCCATAGTGCTAAACTCCCAGTCTGCCCAGAGGGCCAGATTCTGCCCTGGGGTGACACCAGGTGGGCCAGAGCATAACAGGAATACCAATGTATGGACTCACAGCTTGTGCTGTAGTCATTTCACTGTCTGTGAAACAGTGCCTGTAGAGGTTCACTGCTACCGTAATGCAAGCTATGGATGACTGCATGCACAGCAGGAGTGGCTTGCCTGCTCTTTTCTGCTCTTCACAGGTAGTCTCCCTCCCACAGTCCTCCAACGCCTCCTGCCTTTCTTGGGGCTGGATGTGCTGAGGGAAGTCACTCCAAAAGCTGGTTTGAGTGTTCGGGGTAGATGTGAGGCCCAAAGCAATCAGTGCTGCAGAAAGAAAGGCATACCAGAGATGCCATAAAACTTTCATTGGCATTTTATTTTATTTTATTTTATTTTATTTTATTTTATTTTATTTTATTTATTGGGCATAGTCCCTGTGCTATCACTGTGTCATGGAAAAAGAAGGGCAAAGTTTGGAGTGAGTTGGGCCAGACTAAATATACATGAGAGTGGAAATGAACCACCTGAATGGAATATTCCTGGAAGCCAGCTTAGCTTAGCACACTGGAGTGGAGATAAAGGAGTTGGAAGATTACAAGGCAAAATATCTCTCTGACCTTTACCTTTGCAGGGACAGGATTGCAATGGGTTGTCCCCACTCAGAATGAGATTCTGAGTTTCAGGTAGATAGGTCTGCACATGGCAAGGCTGGTGCTCCACTGAAACAGCAAACTCCATCCAAGGAAATTTTGGGAATTGAAAAGAAGAAAACAGAGAACATTTCTCTGCCAGTCTTGGTTTGCACGCCACATTTTTTATAAACCTGTATAGTCTTTGTCCCTTTATCTGCTCTGGGTAAAGTAACAGAGAAAAGCAAGACAGCTGGTTGAAGGCATGCAGTCTGGTGGATGTAGTGGAGTCCCATGTGCTCCAGATAAGTGGAACAGAAAAGATGATTAGGGAATTGGTGAAGTAAGAAACATTAGTACAACCAGAAAGTAGTAGTTTCAAACATAACCCCTATTACTTTCTAATACAAAAAGGAGTACATTTTTGCATAACATTTAGCTAATTACATTGTGGAACACCTTACCACAGGATGTTGTTGATGGTAAAGGTTTACATGGAGTTCAAAACCAACTTGATAAACTCATGAACAAAAAGTGTTTCAAGAGCTGTAAAATCTAAACACGTTACCCATGAGACTCTAGTTCTTAGAAGGTAGGTAACGTTCCCCTAATCCCTCTCTGCATACCTCCTATTACTCGTCTATCAATCTAAGCTGTTGGCTAGTCTCAGGGGCAGGATAGTGGGCTAGATGGTCTTCTAGTCTCAGCTGAGCAAGATAAATGTAGGCAAGCCATGTTCCTGTGTCCTTGTTTTTGCTGTGATCCAGCTTGTCTTTTTTTTTTAAGTTTGTAATTTCTACAGGGCAGATGGATTTGTACGAGTGAGAGGGTTGATTCTCTTGACTCAGGGCTTGTCAAGCCTCATCCAGGCACTGTGTCCTGTTTGGGGTCCCACAGAGGAGAGACTCCAGGAGGCTGCTTGGTTGGTGGGCTGGAGCACAGTCCTGTGAGGAGAGGCTGGTTCAGCCTGGAGCAGAGACATCTTTGGGGAACCTAACAGCACCGTGACAGTGCCAGGTGAGAAAGGGAGCAACAACAGGTATAAGCTCAAGCTAGAGAGATTTGGAGATAAAGACACACTTCTTCCCCACAATGACAGCCACACAGCACAATAGGATGCCCAGGGATGCCGAGACTTCTCAATCCTTTGAGATTTTCAAGACTCAATAAAAAAAGCCCTTATAGAGCTCTGGGTAAAGTTTCTTATGTAGAAGACTCTCCACTTCCACTGAGCCCTCTGCCCCCAGAGATAATGTAAATGCTAATGAAATGCCATCGGCTCAGTGTGTAATTTCTCTTTGCTTCTCAAAGGTATGTATGCAGGCCTTGGCATTTATACTCATGCGAAAACAGATTAAATTCAACTTCCTGCATAACAATAATTACCATTAGATCATTCTGTCCCTGTCCTAAGGAAAGAAAGTACATTAACTCTGGCAAAAGTAGAGAATATGTCTTAGGCTGGTGTAAGTCAGTGAAGCTTCGCTAATGCCAGTCGTCTGTGCTGAGTTGTACCCACTGTAAATTTGCCTCTAGACACTTTGAATGTTGTTTCCTCACCCTCCCCTGCTCCACATATCAGCACTGCTATGTGGTCAGGAAGGCCACCCAGGTGTAGCTGACCAGTAGACTGCTTGTGATAGATGATTAGTAGGGAAGCTGCTTTGTCTGTGCACAGGTGTGTGCTTATGCTTCAATGGAGAGGACACATAGGTTGCACAATCTTGCTCATGCCATCAGGGAGACTAGCCAGACGTCTCTCACACACACTCTGGGGAGGAGGATGAGGAGAGAGCTGCTTCCTCTTGCAGAGCTCACAAGGCCCCCCTTTCCTTTCAGGAGCACTGTTGGATGGGCAGCAGCATTCAGGGGTAAGTCTATCAGTGATCGTGCTGTGGGATCCTAAACAGAACACTTCAGATCTGTCCTTGACCCAGCAATGAGGCACTGGTGCAGCTGCACAGCTTGCCTTTCCTAGGGCACTTTCTGACCATAGAAACAAGCTTTTTAAAGAGGAATGACCATTGCTTGGGATTTGCCAAATCCAAATATTCATGCTGCTTTGTGTTGGAATGGCCAAGAATAAAGAGCTAGATAATACTTCCATTGCCGTAAGGGCAGTGTAGTTATCTAGTTATTGCAAAAATCCTACCAGTGGCTTAGGCATTGAAATGGCTTTGATCTACTCTGTGCTTTAAACGTCACCAGCATCATTTTGCTTGTAAATTCTGCCTGGTATCCACATCTGAAAAAAAGCACCTAATAGGTATTTTGCTTTCTCTCTTTTCCCAGAACAAAGTGAGGACACAGACAATGCAGGTAATGACGCATTTCATTTGTGTTCTCTAGTTAGAGTAGAAAACAGGGCAACATCCTGGCTGGCAGCTCACATGAAGAGCTGGAGCCTGCTCTCCATCAACATGGTTCCAATGGTTACAAGCCAAATTGCTCCCTGCAGAAAGGAGCTCCCAGCTGTAACACATCACTGCCCCCAAGGAAAGCAATGTCATGGAGTGTGATTTTTTTAGGGACCTTGTTTCTCTCTCCAGCTTCATCACGCAGCTTCCCCCTCTTCCCCTTCCTAAAATCCTATTTAAAAATGCAGGTATTGACCAATAGACACTGCAGCATAATGAGAGAGATTTTTCTTCATTCCCAGCACAGACTCAAACTGGGCAGGATGCATTGCCACAGAGGAACCTGTGAATACACGCACTGGCTGCCCATGCTGTTCAGGAACTGGGTGTATACACTCAACAGAGAAGAATTTCCATACAGGTTTTGGTTTTCCACCTGTGTTCAATGTCTAAACTGCAACACACATTTCTTACTTGAGTCATCCCATTTAGGTCAGTGGAACTATTCACTAAAGCACTACTCATCAGGAGAAAGAGTTCTCCAGGCAGGCCACAAATATCTGATCACACTTAAATTTTGAAATGCCTGCTCAAGTCATAATTTAAACAACTTCACATCATGCCTTTAACAGCCATAACCTTTTGGTAAATCATGAATATTACATTTATTTTTTATGTAATGGACTACTTCAAGAAGTATAGACAGTTATGTGAGATCACTCCATGCCATGTATGCCTCATCTGCTGTATGTATAAAATTGTTACTAAGGAGGAAATATAGCACTGGTTTTATCATACTGAAGGACAGAAAACTGGGGAGAAGAGGTGGTTTTGATTCCCTAATTTGAACATTGAAGCTCTCAGACAGAGGCTGCATGTCTTGAATATTCTTTTGAATCATCTAGATTACAGATCCTAAGGACTGACACGTGAAGAGACTTGTACAATATTACACTAAAGTCTACTCTGTTCTTTATCTTTAGAGTGTATTATACGTCCACCTTATTCCTGTTTTAGAGTCTTGCTAGATATCTTCCTAGTGAATAATGACAGCAGTATATGGTCACTGTTCAAGCGTCATAGAAATATGCAAATTGAACAAAGGTGTTCCACGTTTCAGCAGGTTTGACTTAGCCCTCACTACCAAAGAGAAGAGAGGCTATTCGGTTTAGCTCAGACAGACGGGGTGCTGTTCATCCAAGCCTGACATTCACTCCACAAGCAATAAATATCTTGAGTCATTTCTTAGATGTGCCAGCATTTCCTGGTGGAACTCCTTTCACCCCAAACAAGCACACACCCTTCCTGTACAGCACACTGTGAGATGCGTGCTGGGGCCAGTTACCGCCTTGCAGCGATGTCTCACCAGTCAGAGGAATTACTTGGATCATACCACTTTCCAAGAAACTCCTGGTCCAGGCAGTTTTTAATACAGGCCTACCTGAAAATAAACTGGTATGAGTGAAAGATGGCAGCTAGAACCAGGCTGAAGATGCCATTTCATATTCTTGCTTCTGCAGCCAACTAAAGGTCTAAAATGTTAATTTCTTAAAAGTTAATGAATTCATAACCAGTGAAATTCATCCCTTCTGCACCATAAGGCAAAACACTGCCCCTGTAGCTCAGGAGCCTTTGAGCTTTGAGGAGAAAAACAAGACTGTGTTTGACATGTGGCTGGTTGAAATCCACACTAAAACGTATATCAGTACTTTGATGAAAGAAGTTGAGTGAGAATTAAAAGCAAGGTGTGCGAAATCCAATTTTTTAAGCCTTGCTGCAATGTGGAGAAGAAATCCATTCAATTGCCTTTTATCCAGAATTCTCTACCTTCTATTAAGTGATCTCCAATGGACTACTACTTAAACTTTGATTTGACATCTGTTTACTACATGGGATGGAAGACTTGCCTGATGCCTTAAGTAATATTCACCAAGTTATGCCAATTTTTGGTACTCTAAGTATCAAAATGTCAAAAAAATTGGCCAAGTCTCTTACAAGTGAGGTTTAATTTCCTCCCACCAGGAATCAGGATCAAATTTCTGACTGTACTGTGAAGGCCATGCTCTAGAAAATTGAACTTTGTCAATACACACACAGGCTACGTTCATGGACATCCTAGTTTTTGACTTTATAATCTTAAAGTTCCTTCAAAACAATTTTTAAATGTAAGCTGATAAAAACAGTATTAAAAAAAACACAAACCCTAGTTCAAATCACAACCTGAAGCTGTAGATCATGTCAGGAAATACCTCTGAGCACCAGATGGATAAATGGGTAGGATTGTCTTGTAATTGTGATGATTTAAGGACAGAAGTCGGTCAAGGCTTGAAGGGAGAGGTAATAGCTCTTATTTGAAACAAATGATACTTTTGGGAAAAACTGATAAGCTGAAAAGGAGCTGTGTGCTAACACTCTGTATTTTCTCATCTATCAGCTACTCTAATTTAAAGATTTGACTTCTCCATGTAAACTGTATGTCAATTAAATAGCCTGAAGAACTGCTTTCTAGATGGATTTTGCAATTATTCTTGGACCATCATGCTAAACTGTGGGAGCCATTTTCAGGGCTCTTTGTGGCATGACTGCATGCCCTAGGTAAAAGTCAGTAATACATAAAGGTCACAGAGATGTCTTTAAACCAGACCAGTGTTTGTTTCTGAATAAAATCTGTTGGAGGAGCAAACACCCATCACAGTCACATTTTTTCCTCATCTGAACAATTGCTGCATTTATTCATACAGCAGATAGGCAAGATAAGGCTTGAAGAAGTGAATTGAAATAACAGGCACAGCTTTATCATTAATTGAAAACTCATATCAAAAGCCTATGTTATTCACAGCGACATCCCTGTTTTCTGGCTTTTCAGAGGCAGCATTGCTTATTTATTCCCTTTGAAAGACAAAAAGCCCAACCTGGGCAACAGAGTAAGGTTCCCGACATCAAGCATACAATGAAGCTGCACAGATGAATGATGACATTGAAATGAGCTTTCCCTTTCCTGTGGAAATGACCTCACTTGGCTAATAACATGTGTAGAGCTTAATATGTCCGCAGAGTTTTCAGTAGGCATCTGCTCTGTGCCCACCAGATATTGAGTGAAAAAGCAAGAGAAGGGACCATGTACCAATACTTGTGTATTTCACTCTGCTCGGTTGCAGTGGGTGGAACTATTGTGTAAAACAAAGAAGGAGCCTATGTTTGCTCAGCTCATCTGTCAGTGCACATCAATAAAACTGTGTTGATTTCCTGCACATTTGAATCACACCAATACAGCAAATATTGTTGGATCTGTTGTCCATGACTACCGCTTACGGATCTTTCAACATTTAATGGACATGAAGTAAAAAATTTGATTTCAATAAAGGCATTTAACAACTTATTTTCGACTGGTTTTCTTATATTCTTGTACCTAATATCAGGTCAAAATCATAAAAGTCAAATCTATGTTTTATTTTGTTAAAGATTCTAGGACTTCCATTTTTATGTCTCATTTCACTATAAAATTAGTTCTGCTTGCACCATGTCATTCCTTTTTTATTGAATCAAAAAATGCATGGTTTTGGTGCAGGATAAGGAAAGATTGTTTTACTACAAGTTTTGCTAAAGAGTACTACATGAAGTTTTAGTATCACCTAATTAAAAAAAAGTCCCTATTTATTTAGTTACAGGATGAGTTTGAAGAGATTAAATGCACAAATACTTGTAGCTGCAACAGTTACATCTAAGAATGAGTGGTGACCAAATTCGTGACCAAATTCGTGAGTACCTCCAAAAGTGAGAAGCAATAACCTCAGTGATAGCATACATGGCTTTTAAAACTCCTACAATTATCCAACTAGCTGAGTAAGGAAGAGAGTGAAATGTGTCAGTAAGATGTATGGGGACCCAAAGGGGCCAGTGAGGTGTTGAGAGGCTAGGACTAGAGATGCATGCTGGCAAGAAGAAATAGGACTTTAGAGAAGGAGAGAAGCTAGAGCTGGGAGGGATGAGTGTGACTGGAGAGCGTCAGAAGGAAAGGAGAAGGAAGGAGATTAATGGGTTTGAAGTTAGTAGGGAGGTTTCAAGCAGTTTTGTGTTATTCCTCAGGTGCCTCTGCCTCTTGTCTCCTCAGTATCGTGCACCTTATCAGCTGACCAGTTGGTTTTGTAGGACTTTCTCTCTGTCCTCACAGCAGACACTCTTATGGTACATGTTCTGGGAATACATTCTAACATCAGTTCCACCAAAAAAAACACCTGCTTCAGAGAGAAGTAAGCAGCTCTTTTATCACTGATGTCCCTGATGATCTGGTTATGGTTGGAAGTGGTAGACACACAGTCCAGAAAGATACTTTTGTTTCATCCCACCAAGTTTTCATTTGAAGATGGAAGTTGTTGCTGAATGGAGGCTGACAGTTTAACAATGGAAACCTAGGAAGAACAGACTTGAGCAGTGCACCAGAGACAGCTTTTCTGTATTTCCACATCCTTTTAAAAAGCATTGCAAAGATGTCACAAAGATTAAGCAAGCAGTGCATTTGGGACAGGTCAGCCTAAAGCTCTCTTTATTTGTATTACCCTTTTTCTCTGCCCATGCAACTGTTGAAATCCATTGGCTATATCATACCTTCCAGGCTGCAGGTTCAGGTAGTGGACTGGAGAGTTTTGTTCCTCACAAGCTGCAACATTAGGATCAGTGGTAAATCTTAAAGTTAGTGGGGGTAGGGGATGCATTTCTACAACATTCTCCTGTATACTTTCTAAACCCTAGGGCATAACAACACAGGTGTTGAAAGGCTTTGAAAACTATTGTATTATAGATGTACAAGTAACACAGGTAAAATAACCGTATTGAAGAAGCATTGGAAAAGTTAACATATTTGAAAGCAATTAGCTAGCCTAACTTATTTGGCATTATAGTGGAAGTCTCCAACACCTATTTAAACTTTTACATGTATTTAGCACTAGCATTCACTGTGCACTACCATGCATAAATTAAAAAGAGCAGCTGGGGGAGTGAGATGATCACATACACGCCCCACTGATTTTCTCTATTGTGAAGCACACTTTTTCTCCTCCTGGATTTCCTTTCCCCTAAGGCAAAGATTATGTTGATTGTAAGCAGCAGTGCTGGAGGTTATGGAAAAATGCAGCTATACTGTCTGCTTTCTCTTCCACACACCTTGCTCTGCTGAGACAGTCTCTTAAACTGATACCATCTTTGTTACAGAAACACGTGAAGGGAACTTGCAAGTGACTTCACTTACTGTCAAGCAAGTGGGATAAGGAGCCACAGATGTCATTGTGCTGACACTGCCCAAATTTTAAGGAAACTCTCACAGAACTGGAAATCTGCATGTTCAGACAAGCAGTGCAGGGGTGATACTTCACTCCAGAAAGGATCTCTCTGTATTAGCGGATGCAAGTGAGGTAGTTTCAGCATGTGGGCGTCAAACAAAACCTTAAGTATACAGTGGATTTAGTGACTTTCAATTTGTTAGCTTTACAGGCCTGAGTTTGCAAACAGTTTGGATAATTCTCTAACCCAAAGAGAAACCAGCTGTTTCCAGGCTTCACTTTCAATCACTTCCTCCTACTCTATTAAAACAAAATGGGGGAAAAAAGTACACTAAAAAAAAAATCCTGCTTCCTGTCATCAGAGGCCTCAAGTGTCACTGTTTTGCTTGAAAAGGCCAGTGTCCTTATTCCTCAGGAATCAGCAGGCAAATGGCTACTGCGCAGCAGAGAGGGCTGTGTACGACAGTAGTGATTTATAGTGTGGTGTCCCAAGGATTCAAAGGGTTTCCCCTACATGGCTCTCCTCCAGAGCCTGCTGCAGTGGAAATACCAGGTAAAGGACCTATTGATCTGCCTTAAATGGAAAACTCTTGTCATCCGCAATGGGGAATAAGGCTGAAGCAGTCCAACATTTAAACATGTACAAGTGGTTATGAACACAAAACTCTGCAAGTTGCATTATTTTTGGTTTTGTACTCTGGATCTCAAAGCTCTTTGCAGGTTGTTCTCCTCATGTGTCTCTGAGACAGCTAGAGGTTTCTTCCACCATTTCATGTCTCCTGAGTTGAAGATTAGGCCAAAAAATGAAGGAATGCAGCATGTAAAATGTAGAGCTGTCAGGGTATTGTGGGCCTAATACCATTACAGGACATATCAAAGTGAAAGTAGAGGAAAGAGCCAGCAGAGGCTGAATTTTGAAATAGTATCTAAAAGGGTGCCTTCAGGTTGAACACACCTTCTCCTTCATGTCCATCTCTGCAGCATGGCTGCACCTCTTCAGCAGTGGACAGACAGCACCCCTTCATTTTGTCATTGCAATGGCATGGAAGCTTCTTGCTGTACGAATCTCAACTATGAAACCATGGAACTAAGAACATATTTGAGCTATTCAGTGAATAAAACTGCTTGGAAATTCACAGGACAGAAATAAGGTCTATTGTGCGGCTTGGACCATACTGTCTGAATTTCCACTGAGCTTATTTCTGAATGCTGATTTGGCTTGAGCCAAAAAAAATGCGGCTCAGGATCCCGAGATGTAATCCTTTGGCTATATTGCTACTGTGTGAACAGCAATGAACTCTCAAGGCATCCATTTATTCTGCCAAGAGACCCTTTCACATCACTCTGACAGCATATTATAGCTTTATTTTGGCTGCACGTTATATTTACACCCACTTCCCACTCCTGCAACAACGTGAAAAGAACTTAGAGAAATGAGAACCTGCATGTTCTACATGCGGAGGAAATGTAATATTCATTATAGACTTCTGCTCCAGCTAAACATTAACAACTCAGAAAACTGGTTTACTTCTGCATACACATTTTAAAAGCATCCATGGAGTCAGTGACTTCAGCCATGTTTTTCAGAGCAATTGTAGTATAAAGAGGAATATGATTACATTCTCCTGAAAAGGTGGCTGTATATTTTTCCACCAGCCAGCAGCTTGTCATAAGTATGCGTTGCCCTTCTGTAGGTGCCAAATGCCATACTATTCATGTACTCAGCCACTGACTGTGTGCAGAGAGAGAAGATCTCTTGAGCTTTGAAAGCCAGTCTTGGCCATTCCTTTGGCCTCCATTTTCAATCTGATGTCTGTATGGACAACCAATCTTGGTATCAACCCCTTGAAAGACAACTGAGACATATCCAGAGAAAGTCATGAATACAAGGTCGCTAATGAATATGATGCTCCAAGCACACAGGAAGACCTTTGCCCTGTAAGCTGGTATCTGATTTCCCAAGCTCTGCAGAAGATAGCTGAAAGTCCTGTCCTCTCAAATGTTGTGTGAGCGGGAAGCCGCAGGAACACAAAAGGCTGTGGATGATCTGCCTGCCTGTGAAAATGAGAGTTCAACCCAATTCACACTTATCTATCCTGCAGCCTTTATTTGATTTCCCACTGGATGAACTCTTCATCGCCTGCTTGCTTTGACCTGCACTCAATGACTGCAAAAGACCCTTTTTTCTTGCCTTGAAGGTGGAATCACCTAACTGAAAGGCTACATCAGACCTCAGTGTTTCCACAACAACAAAATAGACACTTGTATGCTTCAGTTTACTGGGACAGAAAGGGAAAACCATCAATCAGACCCAATACTGGAGTGGTCAATTGACTGCTAAATCAGCTGTCCAATCAATTATCCACTTGAAGTAGTCAACTTTTGTAAAAAGAGGGCCATATGTGTTTCCTTCTGACATCAAGTCACTAGGTTCTCACAAAAGCTTCCAATGACTCTGGGGAAAACAATGTAGCCTTTTCAAATGTACCTTGAAAGCACAGCAAATTTGTAGAGAACTGATTTTAAGTTTTTGTTCAAAAAGTGAAGGGAGGAAATGCACTAGAGATTTGATGACTTTTAAAGAAAATATATCCAATTCAGTTGTGTCTCATAACACAGAAATGCTAGAAACAGTCCTCAGTTTTCCTCCACATTCTATTGACAGGCTCATGTGAGGTGGGTATGAATTGCCTGCACAACTGGAGCCGGTGCAGTCACTGCTTAACCAATCTTCTTCCTGTATCCATAAGGCTGAGGATATTTCTAAACGGAATCTGCAGTCTCCTTTGCACTGAGGCACAGTAGCGCTGCTCCTGTAATTATAATATGCAAAGCCTTGAAGACCATTTCACTCTATCTGTGTGGTGCGGTCAGTATGTGAGGGCTCTGAATCATGGGCCGTGGTTGTTTCATCTGCTGTAGGTAAAGGTATAACCAATGCCTTCCTTTCCACCCACCCCTGATTAGCAATTTGAGGTAATACCGAGGCTGTGGTATAGGCATGTGTGGTTCTCTCACCTCGCTGTGGGAGTAGATTCTTCTGGCAGAGAAACAGAGTGGACAGCTGGAAGCAGAAACAGTTTGATCTGCTGCATATGAAGATGTCAGAATTCACGACTTGGAGTGCTGAGTGAATCAGCCGTATTTATCATTCAGCTCCAGGTTTTGTGCCAGAGTGACTCTTCACAAAGATCCTACTTCAGTAAATTAGTAAATATCAGAAAGGCTTAAAGGTGCTATAGAGCCAGTGGTATTCCACTACACTATAGCTCAGCACCTGTGCTAAGCTACTGCTTCTACATTGCAGGTCCACTATAGCAGCAAATATCAATTAGCAAGAGGATAGAAAAAAATAATTAAAATATTTTCAAGAAATCAAATCAGTCTTCAGGGTTAGAAAAGTTACTCTCTCAAACAAAAGGACACCAAATAGAATTTGGGTGAAGTCAGAGCAGACCACTGGTGAGTCACACTGTCTAAAGACAGTTGTGTACTGAAGCTGAACAGATAGCAATACATCAGGTTCTTAGATTCCCACAGGGCAGGAAGCGCAGGTTCGCAACCCAAGGAATCAGCAGCCCTCCACAGTCTGTGTAATACCATCTGGCCAGTAGGCCAGGCATCTTGGGAGTGTTGCTCTGCAAATGCACTATGGGCAGATTGTAGCAGACTATATCTGTATTTGCAGGAGGAGGCTGGTAAGGTTGGCTAATTCAGTGGTGTATAGGTCTGACCCCCTACCTGGAATAAAATGTTCTTTCAATCCATATGGAAACCATATGCCTTTGCTATCAAGGCTGAAATATGTAGAGATTTGGAGTAACAGAGACGAAAATGGAAAGCTAGCTGTTGGAGAAATATCAGTTTCCTTTAAAACGTCAATGCAGAAAACATTTTTACTGTTTGATTCCTGTTGACAATGGAGAGGGACCATGTCACACGAGTTTTTGATCTATAAAAGAAGACCTCTGTGCAGTCCCAAGTCCCTAGAGATGGCTATGTATTGATACCTGGGAAAAAAAAAGACTGTTTAGATAAAAGATAAATGCTGTAGCTGAAAATGCAATTTGATAACTTTTAGGAGGTGGATGATCTCTGGTAGCCAAATTGTTTCTGGATCTTCCGCTTTTTTGTTTTCTGGCTGCATTTTACTTTCATGTTACATCACTGGAAATTACAGGATGGGTCAAGCTGCCTGGCTGTCATTGAAACAGGTATTATATTTTGCCTGGTGTCAGTGAAAATTCTGCATTCATTGCATCTTGGCAGATTTGGACTTCCCAGCCCCACACTCCAAGAACTGCACTGAAGTAGGCATATTTGTCTTCCAACTGCAGCTTTGACTAATTAGAGATGGGGAAAGCTCATAATACAAAGCTTCTAGGAAATTTAGCTGCTCTGTCAGAAGAAAATCATACCATCATCCCCAGACATGACAAGGCTCCACTATATTTATAAAGAAAGATGTAAGATCAGAATAAATCAAGCTGAATTCCCATCCAGAGGTACCTTTACAGGCTTGAGAGGTGAGCCTGAGTGAATCTCATGAAGTTCAACAAGGCCAACTGTGAGGTCTTGCATCTAGGTTGGGGCAATCTCTAGCAAAAATTACAAATTTGGTGGAGAATGGATAGAGAGTAGTCTTGAAGAAAAAGGCTTGGGGGTGCTGCTGGATGAAAAGCTCAACAGCTGGCAAAGTGCAGCTGCAGCCCAGAAAGCCAAATATGTCTTGGGCTGAACCAAAGGAAGTATGACCAGCAGGTCGAGGGAAGTGATTCTCCCCATCTACTCTGCTTTCGTGAGCCCTCACCTGGAGTATGGTGTTCAGTTCTGGAATCCTCAGCACAGGAAGGGCATAGAACTGTTAGAGTGGGTCCAGAGGAAGGCCATGAAGATGATCAGAGGGCTGGAGCACCTCTGCGATGAGGACAGGCTGAGAGAGTTGGGCTTGTTCAGCCTGGAGAAGAGAAGGCTCTGGGGAGATCTTATAGCAGCCTTTCAGTACTTACAGGAACTCTGTGAAGGAGGTCTTTATCAGGGAGTGTAGTGACAGAATGAGGCTCAACAGTTTTAAGCTGAAAGAGAGTGGATCCAGGTTAGCTATTAGGGAGATTTTTTACTGTGAGGGTGGTGAGGCACTGGAATAGGTTGCCCAGAGAAGTTGTAGGAAACCCCATCTCTGGAGGTGTTCAAGGCCAGATTGGATGGAGGTCTGAGCAACCTGATCTAGTGGAAGCTGTCCTGATGTGTGGCAGGGAGCTGGAACTAGATGTCCTTTAAGATCCATTCCAACCTAGACCATTCTATGGTTCTATGATTCCATGATTCTATGATGCAAAGGAAGGCTCTACCCTGTCTCAAGAGAGTTTTGTTTTATTTTATGTGCCTTTCTTAGCTGTCATATTATAGATTATTTTCTGGTTTTGTTCTCCTTCACCATTTTTAGGGTGTCAGTTTTGCTCACACTTTTTTATAATTTGGGGGTTGCAACTGAGTCATATCAGTAAGCGTAGTGGTGCCTGCGCCATGCCTTACAGCTACAGACAGAGTCAGACGCTGTACCAAGCTAAGCCAGATGATGATGTTATCATCCCCATGGTGCTCATCCCCACCTAAGGGAAAACCAAGCAGGCTGATTTCTGCACTTAACCTACATGGCTTGGGTTTCTGTCATGCCAGCTGGTTTTGCCTACAGTGTATCGAGGAACCACTCTGCTAGAAGAATTGCATGGGTAGCACCTTCCACTGGGGTGATGCTGACGCTTTCACCTGCACAGCTGGATCAAAATAGGGTGCCTAAGCCAAACAAATTATTAGGGGCATTTCTGATTCAAAGTGTGAAGTCTAGATCTGCCATTCAGGCACTTAATTCATAATGACGATATCTCTGAGAATGTAAGCCTAAAGTCTGTCACAGAGTAGGGTGCTATTTCATTCCATTCTTAAACTGAAAAATAATACTTTTTATATATGCTCACACATGGAAAGCAAAAAGCACTTGAAATTGAGAAACAGATTTCTCAAAGGATAACCATCCCAGCGTCATGCCCTGTGCCTAGAGTCTGTTCCAAGATCTTCATGCTGCACAGATAACAGCTCCCAGATCTTTATACTCAACAGCTATTTTGTATGTGTAGAAACTTAACACTTATGCTCTGAAATATGGGATTGAATTGCCTTCCTTTTGTCCCATTCACTTCCCAGGTTTGTTTTGTGTTTCCCTAACATTCCTTTCAGGTTACATAGATGTTTCAGTGAAGCGCTGTAGAAAGCAGGCAAAAGGAGGGACTGGGTTTAACAAGGCTTATCCTACCAAGATGGACCACTGACTCATTTCAACTAATTTTGTAAGATTTTATCCCACTAAAGGACCTGTATCTCAAGACACAGGCCAACAGAGCTGTGTCAGGTGGCTTTTATAGAGAAGAGTTTGACCATTACTGCATACATTCAGTAAGGCCATTCTGTGCCACTGACCACTTTCTATGTTGATTCTTACAGATCATCAATCTTTGTCTTCTTTTTTTTTGATGGCTGTTATCATAATTCCTCAGAAATATTGGAACCTTCTAACAATGACATATAGGGACCCAGCCAGGATATAAAAATGATCCATTGCAACCTTAGTTTAGGAAGAAGATGCTTTGTGGTTTATAAGACATAAATTAACCAGTATTTTTACAGTCTTGATCACGTAACACATTTCTAGATTTCCTATGTCCACTCTAGGCTTTTGCCTGAACAGCCTTTTGAATAAACTCTGCCCTTGGATATTGGGCTGACACAACTCCTATTTTTCCTAAATGAACCTTGTTTTAGTTTTTTTTCATGTCTCTTATGACACAGCTGTATAAGTACTGTTCCATATCTATTTGACCATATCTTTCCAAATCCTTTCTGTTCGAGAATTCATTTATGTGTAGTTTACTTTATCTTCCTTAAAAGCAGCCAAGCAAGAATATTACTAGGTCCAAATCAGAGATTTGGTCTCCCAAGTCAACTCAGTCCTTTTGTTGGTTTGTAGCATCTAACGAAACCTCTTAAAAACATTCAGTTATAATTCTGGAAGACAGAAAACAGTGCCTCCGCAAAAGCCATTTACCAGGTTCCTTCCCATTTTCCATCTGTATCTCTGCTTTATTTTGCAGAACAGCCTGAGAGTTCTGTTGCAAACTACTTTTTTATTACAAATGAGTGAATAATTTACAGTAAGTAACTTATTCCATGAGTTTTAACCACTCTGAACAGAATGCCTGCTGGCACAACATGATTTCCACAATTGCACTTTTATTTTAATATATTTGATTATATGTGGTTGGTTGATCCATGACAAGTTTTATATTTCCAATGAACTTCATAAATATGATCGACATGAACAGAATCAAGGTGTGAGGCTGTGAAGAGAATATAAGCTGTTATTAATGGATTCAGTAAAGCACTTAGTTACAGATACACATGCTTAACTCCAAGCACAGTATTAATGCCTTAGAAATCAAGAAGACTTAGGAAGTGTTAAATGCCTCCTTGAATCAGGACCCAGGAGTCCAAGGATGAACTCGTATTTTGAAATATGGCCTGCTAGGTTTTAGTGCTTGTCTATGACGCGTGCTAAATGTTAAGAAACTGAAGACCATATTATGAGGATTCCCAGACGCTATGTATGCTTGTAGAAAAGCTGTGCTGAGTCATTCTTCACTATTGAGGCAAGACTGCAGCGTGATTACATTACAGAATTCCACTAGAAGCCCAAAATAACCATTCTCATACATCCTCCATAGGTTTATGCCTCAGCATCTGACTCTCTTCCACAATATTTAAATTATCATTCCTTTAGAAATGCTCCAAGTATTCCTTTGCATTGTTGCTGTGATCCATAGTCTGAAACAGACTGGGAGCCATTTTCCCTTTTGGCACAGGGTCACCTGCATCTTCAATGAAATGCTGATGATGCAGCCGCCTTCTTACAGGCTTAATTGGCAAGATAATGAAGAGACCTCACAAGTAAAATCTCCTCATGAAAAGTATGAGACCACTGCAAGGACTTGTCTACAAAACAAAAAGTTTGCTTGTCCATCCTTCTGCTAACCTTCCACTATACTGTGATAAAGAGAGAATTATTGCAAGATGAATGTCAGTAAAGAAACTGATCATATGATTTCTCAGTGGATATCTGCTGTGGATATCAAAGTGGTAGTGCAGATGTATGTGCATGTGTGTGTGTGTGTTAGAATATGTTTTGCATCAATGCAGCTTAATATATGAGTGCCTGCTCAAATAGATTTTTTTCGTATTCTAACCTTTAAGAGAAGGCAAGGGAAATAACAGAAGAAATAATGATGCCAGGCGATTTCTACAGAGGAAAATAAACTCCAAATTTCTCAGCAGTTTTCGATCTGGAACTAGCAAATAATAAACTCTCTCTTCCCCCAGGAAGGAGCAAAGACCATTAGATACATGCATGTATACCAGAGATAATTAACTTAGCCTTTTGCTGTATGAAGAGAGGTGTTGTAATCCTGCTAACAGAGCCTGTTAGTCTATAATGATTTGTCTTTTCCTTCAAATGCATTGCTGTGGGCCTGGCTATGATCTCAGTGATGTCTACAGGCCAGCATGAACCATTTGCATTTTAGGTAGATATGAGCTGTATGTTTGTAGCTGCTTGCACTGATAATTCCCTGTCATCGGCTCATCAGCTAAATTGAGCACCCCTCCCCACACACACATTTACAGCAGCTTGAAAACAGTTTATGCTACTACAGCTCCTTGGCTAGGCTGGAGGCAGAGACTTGAAAAGTAAAATCTTGACTGCTTAAGCTGAATAACAGCTCAGATAGCATGGTTTTGAAGGGTTAGTTCTACAACAAAGTAATTAAGAAAGACTAGAAAAGTACCAAAGAATATTCCTCTCATGTGATAGGACTAAACCATATTTTATATCCAAGATACTCCCCATGTTGCAACCCCTGGGTTATCCAGAAGACCCTTATTTGGCAGGCCCTTTAAATCTGAGAAAATCCCTCCAGGAACTTGGCAGAGGTTGTATCTAACTCAAATCCCTTGCCTTGAAGCCATCTTCCTCCTGTATCTCACCAACATTTTCTTTATTCCACTTTTCATGAGAGATGCTCCATGACATGGAGCAGATTTGCATATTTATGTGTGTGTATATATATCTATATCTTCAGTAGTAAAGCACTTGCAATAGTAAGGATGTTCAATGGGTTGAGTGCTGGTCAAAAGTCTGTAAAATAGCTCCCCAAGTTGTGTATGAGGCACAAGGAGAAAGGGAGGATAAACCCAATGAAGGCTTCAGACTCTTCAGTAGCGCCACCCAGAAATACCTTATCTGACAAAGAATAAAAATACAGCAAGAGCACAACAAAACACTAAGCATGAAAGAGGCTACACCAACCAGCAAAAGAAAAGTACCACAAAACGACATGGAGTCTTTTGAATGGCAAATGCTGAAAAAGACAGTGTATTTTGTTGTCATCAGTGTGTGGAGAAGACAAGGTTAAAGAGCTAAACCAATGACATGGGATAAGGATGCTTGTCTTCTCTTTCAAATTTGGTCTCCCTTATTTAACTAAAAGTTTCCTCAAGGAAGTCTGCCATTTGTTTCCATCTCACTGCTGTACTGAGTCCACCATGGTCAGCCAGCCTTCTTGGCAGCACCCTAGAGAAAAAGCTATCAGCTAAGAATATTAATACGGGAAAAAGAGAGCTCTCAGGTGAGGGGAGCGATATTGTTTATGTCTGTCATTGTGTATTTCTTGTTAATGAGTACTGATATCAGCCTGAAATCCATTCTTGAAACACTCACTTTGACAAAGAAGAAAAGATTTTTTTTTGTTATTTTAAACTTCAGGCTATCCTGGTCACACCTATGAGAAATTACGTATTTGTTTGTTTCCTCTGGATGGTCCTAAGATCAAAACACTTCCTCAGGTAATGCTGGACTACCGTGAACCGCTGCTGAGTGGAATTTTGCCTGAGCTGTGGAGAGCCCTTTCACTAACGTGAGGGACCTTCTCCTTCTGACATTCTTCTCCACCTGTGCTGGCAGCACTAGCTTCGTTTCTTACTTGCCAGCACCATGTGTTTACAAATCTGGAGCTGGGGTGCCAAATCTCACAGGATGTTTAAAAAGACCTTAGAATAGTGGCTGGAAGCAAGAACTTTGTTGTCCCAACCCAGAGCCATATAATCTGGTTAGAGAGCTATACCCTCTTGCACTTAATTTCTAGTTTTGTCTGCAAGGTAAAACAGCTTTAATAGGGTAGAAAATAAGTTAAAATCACAACACTTTTGTAGTGTCTTGGAGACCTCTTGATGGTGGGAAAGGGCGTTTTGACTTGTCTCACGTAGATGAAGAATTTAAGCCACAGACTCCAAGCTTCCCGGCACAGGGGGAAGCTGCCAAACCAGGCTTCCTGGCAAACATTTGGGAGACAGGATTCCGGTTCACAACTCACAAGAGAACAGCACTGATCTCTCTTAAGCTTTTACTTAGTGGCTTAGCTAGTAGAAAACCCTAATTAATCAATGTTACACTGGTCTTCATGAAAACTGACACCTTCACCTACTGCCACACAGACTAGACCTAGGGTTTATTAAAAGACTTTTAAGTCTGCACCTTAACAACTCCAATAAAAACATTAGGAACAGCAGGGGAGCAGTGGGAGGGGGAGGTTGCTCTATTATTTTACGTGAACAACTTCAAATTAGCTGTGTTCGAGGACACAGTGATAAGGAAGAGTCCAGATGTTGACTTCCAGCTTCTAATACACCTCATTTCTGGACTTACCATAAATGTTTCAGGCTGGCGTCACAGCACAGTATCAACAGCAATGTTTTAAATGACAAACCACGGCTGCAAAGTGACCACATTCTTCTGAATTTTAAGGCAAACAGTTAAACCCTTAGTAGCCATGTGGTTTTGCCCATCTCCTCAGGAACATTTAAAGTACTCTTCTTATAAACAGTTTAAAGTCATAATGGTAAACATACAGGCCGAAAGCTAAACTTCCATTCCTTACACTTGTGTTGGTTATTTGCAACAATACCAGAAATGTTTACCAATCCACCAGCACAGTTTACACTGAAATCCCCCACTCATTTACCTCTTGTGCCATGATTAATTGTTGGCTTAAACCAAGGAAAAGAGAGAAAAGTTGCACACCAACTCAGACCTTTCGCCGACTGAACTGCACTTTTTAAACGTAATTCAAAAAACCAAATCAAGACTCAATGCTGTAGATTTCTTCTGGATTTTTCAGAAATTTGCAGTGCTTTTACTAAGCCCCTCAAGAACTGCTAGAGCCTGGAAAAGATATAGTGGAAGAACAAAATGTTTTGTGAGCGATATCTCCTCCTGGAGATGTAAAGCAGGTGAGATGCTGGGTGGCAGATTTCAACAACAGCTCTGTGGTACTTCCTAGAGCCTCCTCCCTGTTGTTGTTTACTGTGTGCTTCTGGGATTGAGTTGAAGTCCATTATGGATCAGAACAGCGTACATCAAGATATGCTCCAAAGAACATAATGACCTGTGAGACCCTGGAGATTATGAAAAGATGTTGTACAAACCCAAAGAAACTGTCTGGCCTCCTTGACTAGGATTTCAGGTCTCTAACTTTCCACATCATGCTTTTCCAGCAATAAGTAGCAAATACAAATGGAGTATGAAAAATGAGTCAGGTTAGAATATCATTAACATTCACCAAATATCAAGGACGAGAGATAACCAGATTAACGCTTTAGACAAAACTAGCACAGTTATCAAGAGCAGGGCAGGCAATCCTGTAACAAAGATATGGAAAAGAAAGGAAATCCTTGAGCATTGCAAGGAAAACCCCAAACCAACAACCCAAGCTGCAAGGCACAAGAACACAAGTTCCTAATTTCAATTAAACACTATTTTTGTCTAGTTTTTCAGCAGCCTTAGCAAAAGATGAGCGTTGCTGCAGACCTTGGTGATCAACAGCCTGGAGATATTTCACAACAGGTTTACAGCCTTCAAGGTTTTTCTTTGAGTCTTTGAAACAGAACATGAAACAAAGAAGGGATTCCTGCAATTGATTTAAATAGAGTACCTCTGAAAACCTACCGTTCAACCCCATTTTCACAGAACTGCTACTGCAAGATGATGAATATAACTAGGGTGAAAAACATGGATTTTGGAGGGAATCTGGTGAGGTACGTAGTCTGAAAGACTTCTGATTGTGCTTCCAGTAAAAAAAAAAAAAAAATAATGATGTTATAATCTTAGCTAAAATCACAGCAAACCACACACAGAAGTCTGCAGCAAAAAAAAAAGGAGTTGTCTACCATGGGTCCACTGAAGTTGGTAGTAGGCTTTAGGGCTATCTTTTAAAATTTTCACCATTATTTATATAATTTAGATTACTATAATCTGAAATTCCAGCTTAAGTTTACTGGATGATATGTCTGTTCACTAGATACATAAGTATTTCCTAAGCTATTATTTGATACGTGGGTAAAAATGGAAATAACATTATGGACCCATCCATGAAAACAGGCCACCTCCTAATGACTGATAAGGAGTGTGGTGGAATATTTTGGGTTTAGCCTTTGGTGATTTCCTTTATTTTCGATTTGCAGGCTGTGACCATGAATAGTGCACTTAACAGAGACAGAAATCAAGACGTTTTTCCTTATGCCTTGAACAGAAGCCAGATTAAAAAAAAAAAAAGGAAATGCTTTTCCATTTTCCAAGTGTCTACAATTAGCCCAGCTGCTCGTATTTTCCGGGTACTTTTGTTTTTTGCATTTTTTTCAAATATATCTTTTTTTTTCCAGAACCCCCACACAAGAGTTCCACAATCTCATCACTGCCCTTTAAGGCCATTATCACCTCTTTCCAAAATGCCTCTGCCCTAGAGCACTCCCTAGGCACATCCTGGATAGTTCATTTCCTCATGTGTCACACACATCTTTTTATCCCTGTGAGAATGGATTTTGAGCTCTTAACTAGGTTTCTTATAGAAAACAGGTGACCTTCATTCTTTCTCCTGTCTTTTATAGTCTCTTTGCTTACCTCCTAGGGCCTAACTCACCCTTACTCTAATTTACCTTATTGCTGCTCTATTATTTTATATTTTTTTTATTATATGCTTACTATGTGTTTCATAAAGTCTCTTTAGAAGATTTGCAGGCAGAAATATAAAAATGCTGGAAAACCTCTGTCTCGTCCTTAGCAGTGCTCCCATCGTTGGAGCTAATGTTGGTGAAGATACAGAGCTCTGTAACAGGGATCTGAGTAGAGGGTAGGGTTTACATATAGGCATCTTCTAATGGAACACCATGGTAGTATTAGTAGGTTCCTCTGCTCAGACTCCATTTCTTTGAAGGGAAGCATACAATAGGCAAGCTGGACTTCATGCAACAGACATAGCTATATCTAGTGACTCCTGCAACAGCAGTTTCCAGTCTCATAAGCTCATATCATCTTTAAGAGACACAGCAAAGTTCTAGGGACTAAACTTCCATTATTAAATTAGGTAATGTACAGTCAGTATGGGAACAAGCACAACCTGACATGGAAATAACATAGGATCACGATTTATGCCCAGGGCCTTCCTGAGCATGTAACAAGCTGTTTGGATGAAAGATACACAAACCTGAGAAAGAAAGAGTGAAACAAGCAAGAGAGATCAACTGTACCTGCAGCAGCATCCAGTTTGAGGTAAAGCACTGATCTGAGTGTAGCATACATGTTGTGGTCATCCCTGATGCTATATCAAATATGTGGCCATTGCTTATGAGGGGATTATACTAAAGCATGGAATATGCTTAACGGTACCAATATGCTCAGAAATAATCTCATCTGCTCTCTGATGCATGTGATATAATAAACACATGCACATGCACTTAAAGGTACACGCTGGAAAAATATGAAAACAACCCCCCAAAAACATATTTAACCTACGCTTGCACTTGCTTTGCATATTATTATAGGTTTGTTAACATATTAAAGGTAGTTCAAGCCCATGCAGACAGTTACAGCTCATTGAAATTTAAATAAATAAAAAAAAGGCAGGAAGCCTCTTTTCTAGGGCATAGTCCCTCTCTCTCCCCCCTCAGGTAATTGTCATGTTGAAAAACATCTCCACTCACAGACACACAGAAGTTACCTGCAGTAAGGTGGACCTCAAAGAAGACAATAGTTTTCTTACTAAAAAATACTCTTTGATCAGGTCCCTGGAGATAAAATTCTCAATGACTAGGATAGGGTCCTGAAAGTATGTACCTCAATGGAGTCTTGGGGGGATACATATGGAGCAAACCAGCATCTAGCTTGGATTTCCCCTGTGACAGATTAGGCATCAGGCAGTATGAGCAGGGAGCAGCCCCAAACTAATCTATCTAAGGAACAAGCTGGTACTTGGATAAGGCATAGTGTCATTGCAGTTCACACTTCCTCACTGCCTTCCCTCAAGCCAGGAGCACACTCTTCCTTTTGCAGAAGGTGAAGATAGTACATCCATTTTCCAGGAGAGAATCCTCACACCATGGAGCAATGCCAAAGCCACCCACCCTTCCATTTGTTTCCTCTTCATTTCCTCATGAGAACATTTGGGTAGCTTCCCAAAGAATGCTATCTTCTAAGATCCCTCTCATGCACATTATTTCTCATTTCCTCATGCATGTGATTTGTGTGTATAAATCAACAAAGAAAAGTATCTACTGCATGAAGATACACAAAACTGTGTCCTAATATTGGTTATTATTTGTGTATAGCTCTGGGATTTCTCAAGACAAACTGGGAATATTCCTCATATTACTGTAGTCTCACTGGTCCACAGGGATCCATGCTCTCTTCTAAAGTCCATATAATATCTACATAAATAGCCTACTGCAAGCTTTCTTGCAATCTGATCTGGGGAATGCTCTGGGCCCATTTGATGTTTTCAGACTGTCTTTTCCATCTTTACTACTTTCTGCTGACAACTTACTTAGAAGACACCTAAAATGGGCTTAAGACCTCTTGAATGTTACAGTTCCCTAGAAGAAGCTCTAAGTTTTGCCAGATGAAATGTTATGCAATGCCTGATGAAGGAAAGTTGGATACAGTGATCTTGGTCAAGATGAGAAACTGAAGAAGGAAGTTGTGAACAGGTGTAGAAGGTGTTGCTGAGGTGCAATCTCTGTGAAGGAGATATCTTTTATCATGAAGAGTGCCTGGCCTTTTCTACATTGTAATGTGCCATGCCCACAGGGAGTATGATTTGTGTTGCATAATGCCAACTGGGAAAAAAATGCCCTCCAAAAAACAAAGCAGAAACAATATCTCCTCCAAACAAAGCAGAACAAGCAGACCTCACCCCAACATATTTTTGGCAGGAAAGAGACCACAGGTCTTTCAAAAAGCCTCCATGCTCAGTGTTGCAGAGCATACTATGCTCTGAGCCATTTTGAGAAGTAAAGAGAGCCCACAGTGACCCAGCTGGTGCTCTCAAGCTCTTTCTTAACTTACCCTTTCCTTAGGACTAAGCTGATAATTGCATTTTGCTAGATATTTCCAGTGTAAATCTATGAGGCTTAGACAGAGACACAAGCACAACATTCTCATGCACAGTTTAGTGTACTTATTTGTGTGGTAGAGTTGATGAATCCTCACGGCACTGAATGTGACTGAATGAGGTGATACTGCAGAAGATAGGTGGTGGACTAGGAACAGTGGTATATGGGATGGGATGCACCAAGTTCACATGTAATTTGCTCTCTTCTTTAAACTCAAAAGGGGATCACACCACTGTGATAACCCCTCAGCCCGTTTTATCCATATGAAATAATGTCTTATATTTCTGCACTCCTATAGCACTTGCAAGGATTAGTAATGTTTCCTAAGTAGTACACAGATACTTTGCAGAAATGTAATACCTGCCTTGACGAGCTCCTAACCATAGTGGCTTTCTGTTTACTTTGGGACTGAATCCATTTAGCTCAAAATTTCTAGCATCTTCAGACATGGAAGAACATGCTTTCAGTGAACCACAACGAGGCCTAGAATTTTCAGATCTAGTTAACTATTATTGCTGTTGTCCTCTTTACTGCCCTCTTGTACTATATGATATATGGGAGTAACAAGAGAGACATCTTGCTGCAGGAAGCAGTAAAGTGATCTAACAGGCAACGATACCTCAAGGTTAGGGAACAGAGAATCTCACTTTTTCCAGGGGTTTTGAAGAAGATACAAACTTGGTTTTGAACCCACAGCTGAATCAATGGCCTGAAGTGAAAATGAAACTCTACCTTTGCTCCGCTAGCAAAATCTAAGACACCTGTAGCATATTGTATCGAGTGGGTTTTTAGCTGGGGATTTATGGGAATGTGTGTGTTTTCTCAGTGGAGCACTGCCTATACTTTGTGGATAGTTGTGGGGAAGGCTATCCTGAAGAGTAGAGTAGAAAGTAAGCCGATATGTCAAAGTTGCTGTTGTGACCTTCTTGAAATAATTCATGGTTAGGAGGAGGCTGCCTGCTGTTCCACGTGTGGAACAACAGCAGATGGGCAGTGTTATATTTCTCTGATAATAAAATGACCTAATGCTCTATTTAGAAAACTAGAAATGCTTCTCTCTGACTGTTTACAGATTTCAGAAATATCATGATAAGCAAACCCAGAGAGTTCAAAGCAATGATATAAAGGACAAGTGGATAAATAATGACCCAACTTTGTTACGAAACATAGTAGAACTGTTGTATTGTTAATATAAACACAGATGACCTTTATTTTTACTCATTTTTCATCCCTAGAACAGGAAACAGCAGATAATCTTTATCAGCCAGTAGAATCTTCCACTTTGGTTCTACTTTGGAGCTATGGAGCAGATTATTGTGCTTTGTTTAGAAGTATGACAATGCTACTATCTTTTCCAAGCATATGCTGAAAAAAATGATATGGGTTTGAGAAGACAGATATATGGCTTTGAATAACCCAAGGATTGCACTAGCTGCAGCAATAAGCACCCACTCCTATTGTTCAAAAGGAAGGCCTAAAACAAAAACCACAGCAAACTATTCACATGTATGGGGCTTCTGTATAAAAATACCTAAGGAAAGCAAAGAGATTTTCTGTATCAGGAATTATTTATGTTCCTTGATGTGAAGGAATTTTAAGTTATTCTTCTTGTGAAGGTTATGACTGATACACAGCAATCTGTTCCCTAGAGAGGTTGTCTTGCCCTTCTGCTTTTGTTCTTGTTCTCTTTCTTGTGTTGGCAACAACAGACAAAAGAAATCATATGACATAAAACTAACCCCGTATGCTGTGAGACAATAAGTTGTTACTTTTAAGGCAGATTGGCTCCCTGATCCAGCTGGTCATACACACATAGGCATTAAAGCTGGAATAAGATGCCAATGCACAGCTGTGGTTGGGGAGGGAAGGGTGAGGGGCACAGGACCGTCTGTTTATTCTCTATACGGAACCTTATTGGCTTAAAGCACTTCTTAAACGCAAGATCCATACTCATTTCTTTGCGCTACCACAAATTGCATTC
The DNA here is from genome assembly GCF_017976375.1 of Cuculus canorus. NCBI lineage: Eukaryota > Metazoa > Chordata > Aves > Cuculiformes > Cuculidae > Cuculus > Cuculus canorus. The sequence continues at coordinate 41,425,119 of NC_071441.1, forward strand.
CAATAATACTGGGAGCTGTTTAAAACCAAAGAGTCTATCTGTGTTCTGACAGACTGGCAAAAGAATGACTGGAAAAGACACAAAATCAGATTCATTTTCAGATGGAAGACAGTAGCTGAACAGTAGTTCCAACAGAGTAGACGTCTATTAAGACATGAAGTGGATGTCACTTTAAAGTGGAAAAAGCATCTTAAAATGCTTTTTAAATAAGGAAATTTTCAGAAAAACAAACACAAACATCTCAGAAATAAGTTGTTGATGTAATGGGAGACAACCCTTCCATCAGCTGACTGTATCAGCTGTAGTGGCGTGTGTCCTTACAGCCATACTGTGCAACCAGAACTGCTGCCATGAGAGGAGAAAACCCAAAGAGGAGTTTTTGAAAGTAAGCATTCTGGTTTTCACAGGTAGAATCAGTGTTTCTCTTTTCTGTGTCACTAGGTTAGGAGAAGCACAGACATAATAACCAAAGTCCAAAATGAGTGTTCAGGAAAATACATCTCTTCATATATCCCACAATGTTCAGTACTGATTTAGTTGCTCAAAACTGAAGTGTTCAGAACTCATTTCCTGTTTCTAGAAAAACAAATGGAAAATACTTATTTTCTTCCTTTTCAAAGACCATGCCTCAGAGTGGTGATGGAGCAGTTTCAAAAACAGGAGTGCCTTATTTTGATGGTGGAGTAGGGGTCAAATCTTACAATGGGCTATATCTCCATGTCCCCATGCCTCCCATTTTTTTTCAGTAGTGTCATTAGTGAGACAAAAAAGCAGGACAACTACTCTCTTGCCCATGCTCTCTACTCTCTTTTGTTTTAAAATTTTCTTGAGAAGCCACAAAACTACAAAATATGGTTAAACTTTTTTTAGTGTCTTTCTGCTTTTGTTTTTTTTTTTTTTAAATAGATCATATTTTAAATATTTTCTCCCAGTGTAGGTATGAATCAACTCTTTCTTTGCATCAAAGTGAAGACCCTCACTTACTAAGGTGTATGTGCGAGTTGAAGTTACACAAAGAGGCATCAGATACATTGGCCATGCTGTTGTTGCACAGCTTGCAGAGCTCTGGGTCATTTTGTAACAGCTCATGTCCCATAACATCTTCAGTAAAGATTCAAGATGGGGAGGAGTGCTGTTCTCTGTTCTGGATGGGAATTTCCTACAAGTTTGTGCAACATCCTTAGCACTATTAACAAAGATAAATGACTATAATTTTTATAGACTCTACTCCATACAGTTAACAACTCCTTCCCTACATGCTCTAAAAAGTTTTCTTGTATTTGAGTCTTTTTTGGATGCAGCTAGCAACTTTCCCACTTTCAGAGAAAAATGGAAAAACAAAAATATCTCTGTGGAGGACACGAGTGCTGTGTGAGCTACAATCACATATACAAGCTCTGGGTTTGCAAAACTCTGTTTTGAAGGTGGATACTGCAGTGAAGGACTAGTTGTAACGCTATACCAGCTTGATCAAGCCCAACACAGACATTTCATAGTGCTCTGGGGCAGCTGCTTGTTAATGACTAAGTTTGCCAGACAGAGACTAACAACACAGGTCATTCTTTTTAGTGACACTGCATCATTAGAAGCAACTAAATGGATTATACAATTCCTCATCTGTTAATTTCAAATTAACCTTGAACATTAAGGCCAGGTTGAATGGCTCCTTGAGCAGCCTGATCTAGTGGGAGGTGTCCCTGCTCATGGCAGAAGGGTTGGAACTAGACGATCTTTAAGTTCCCTTCCAACCCAAACTGTTCCATGATTCTGTGTGTTGAGAGCTTGCACTGCCCTGTTAATGCACAGCAATGCTGCTGCATGACACACAAAATACACCTCACATCAAACTGTAAAGAAACATGAAAATTAAACATGTTTCAGGCAATGCGTCCACTTAGGTTTTGGCTTTCCCTTCACAGACTATGGAATACTGGGTGAAGAGGAAGGCCAGGAAAGGAAGCTGGGTCTCAGAGTGACATTGCCTAGAACTTTTGGGAATTCATGCCACAAGGAATCTCCATTGCTAGATCAGAAGTGCATTGTACTTTATAGATATTTGTTCTTCATTCTGCCTCCTTATAGTTACTCCTTAGCACCAAGGGGCATTGAAGTAGGATTAATGCATTGTCAGCTGTCTGATATGTAGGGCAAATGATGGATAGCCCAGATAAAGACAGGGTGAGGAAAGGACACTATGAACAGTTTACACAGTATGTAAATTAGGTTAACATAACACAACATACCATGTTTATCTTTGAAAAATCAGATGTAGTATGACTCATAAATGTAAAGAGAACAAAAAGTTGAGCTTGTTTTATCTTTTAGCATGGTTCAGTTAATTTGGAAAGTGTAATCCACACATGGATAATGGAGATTTGGCTGTAAAGGAGAAACATGAAAAATTGGTTTAGATAACATTTTGAAACACAGTTATTACTTCCTATTGTCCTCCAGTATTTATGATTTATGCAGTATTCTGATCTTTTAAAAACAGCTTTGAAGTGAATATGGTTTTATAAACTGTCACGTCCCTGTGATGCATTCAGTGTTCTCAACTGCACACAAAGCAGTGTGGACCTCCACACTGGAAGAAGTTACATCAACGATTTTGTATTTTGTCCCTGCAGGTATCCTGTGAAACGGAGGAAGAAAGAAGGTATATTTATTTGGACTGAGTTCAGCTGAAATACCTGAGCCTAACTCCAGAGGATCGCCAGCTCATTTGTTTACTTAAGGTCAGTGAATTACTTTCTCTTCTGCGGCATTTCACTTTCCCCTGGACTACAAGATCAAAGGTAGTGTGATCTGGTCACTCATGATCATATGGCAAAGTTGTCCACTATGTATTTATCAAGCATGAGACTTGGGACCAATGACCAATATTGCAAACCTTCAAGTGTTCAGTCACTTGGAAAGGGATCAGAGCAGAATGTTAGGGGAATACAGCAGTAATAAGTGAGTACCAGATCAGAACATACTGAGTGGTGTGCCTTTTTCTGTCAATGTATCATCTTTGTATTTATCGAAAACAGCAACATTTAATGTTGGTACAGTACTACTTCTTTGGACGTTATACCTGAGGCTGAAGAAGATTCTGTACTTAACCACAGGCATAGAACTGAATTGCATAAGTTTCCTCCTATATTAAGGTTCCATTTATAAATAGTTTATAAAGCATTAATACATTATTAATAGACATTAACCAACAGTGACAAAGTTTGACAGCTTGTTTATAAACATTGGCTTAGAACTAGCTACATTACCTTCTCCTGCTATGTTTATAAACATTTACAGCATAGACTACCCATGCCTGTAACAAGCTCAAAGCTTTCACTAATCACATGTTGCTCTCGTAAGAATGTAACCTCAAAATAAATCCTGGGCAGTCCTTCTCCCATTCAGTTCTGAAAGCAAAGACATTCCAGAAGTTAGAAGCTGGCTCTAGCATAACATAATGCTAAAATATAGGTAGCACTTGGATAGAAATGATTTTCAACACCTTTTCAAACCTACCACTGCTGATCACAAACTATATGCTGCTCTCCCCAGTTCTGTTACCACAATGGCACACAGCAAGCTTTGCAAATGACCTAGGGATACAGACAAACAATCACATGAAACTGAAAAATATTCTTTGTAGACTGAAGATTACACAAGAGTGTGCAGTCCAACGACTTTTTCTTGGAAGAACGGAAGCTCGGTAGATTTTATAGGCCAGAGCAAAACAACAGTAAATTGAGAGCTTCATTGAAGTTGGGATCCTTCCAGCATCCCTCAGACTACAGTAATTGCAAAGAGCTATCCCTTGCAGCAGACGTTGTAAGCCATGAGGGTCTATGAATTATTTCTGAGAGATCTATAAGGGTTACTAACTCAGAAACCAAGGCCCATGAGTACTGCAGAAAAACAAGCCTGTAACATTTATGGAGGGTGCTCTCAGGCATTGGGATAACACTGGATTTTGCCTGAAGGCTCACCTTCAGGTGCTATACCAAGACAATGCTGCTATTGCCATAGAAGCCAAGCAACTGCTGAAATTGCAGGATGGGGCTGGAGGCTGCTGTTCCTACCAGTAAGGGTAGAGATGGCTGTATCTGGGAGTTGCTTCACCCCTAAACCATCCACCTGGACCCATCTTTCTTCCAGAAGTACTAGCCAGTGTCACAGTGCCAAAGGTACTGGCACGGGCAGCAGGGCCAGACATCACAATGCATGCATTGAGCTCTGTATTCTCCGGAACATATGCCCTGGGATGCATACACTGGGAAAATATTGTGAGTTGTGGCTTTAAAAGCAGCCATCTTTCTGAAAGCGTGACTGATGGCAGTGAGAGTTACTGAGTGACAGCCAAAGAACCAGCTCTGAGCCCAAAGTGTGGCTGCTGTGCACAGGTCTGCTGTGCTGGAGAGCTAGTGCCTTCAGGCCACTTGCAGAGCTATGGCACTGAGGTTCTTCAGCTGTGTCTCCTGTCACCCACATTGTTGTCTCCGAACAGCATCACACCTCATTGTGTAGACAATGCCCATTGCTTACAAGGCATCATGGATCAGACACACCAAAGAATCACAGCCTTAGATACCATCCCTTTGTCAAAGCTACAAAGGAAATAAAATTGATTTTATTGGTGCAGAGATACCATCTTATACATTATAGCTAAATCCAATGCAAGTTTTTTTTCCTTTGCTATACTACAGCGTCATTGCTACTGGCAGAAAAGCAAGTGTAAGAGTCAGTGGAAGCCTCTGTATTTATTTAACCAGGGAAAGAACCCTTGAAATGTATACATAGCAGATTAGTTAAACTGAGCAGAACACTGAAAATTACTGCCTCGTGATGTATCCCTTGATTTCTTAACGATGAACTCTGTGAAGGAGTTATCAATGCAAAAGGAAGAAAATCTTTTAAAAGTCACTGTTGCTTGTAAAAAATTCCGCAAAAAGCTCCAGTAAGTTAAAAGTATTTAGGAGAAGAATGTAATTCTAGTTTCTAGGCACTATCACAAGACAGATTTACAATGACTCATAAAGTGTTCATTTTATTATATATTGCTGTGTTGTCTTCAGCACACCAATAACAGAAAAGTCTACTGTCTTCATTAATGCCTATTGCAAGCTTTTAGATATTTTTGGACCTGATGGCTTATTTGTTTGGGTTTTTTTCTTTATTTTAAATGAACTTTATTTTAAATGACCATCTACTGTTTTCACTAGTAGATGAAAGCTAAAAGACAGTAGGCTGGATTTTGTTATACAGGTCTGGACACAGTTTTTGACTTATTGAACCATACTAACTTATTCCTAGTGATGCTATATATGAGAGTACCAAACAACATTTTTTAGATAACTTCTTGCAAAATAATAGTCCAATTTTTCAGACACTTAATTCTTTGTGTGGATGGCTGCGCTCAGCAATTAGTAAGCAAATGCAAAGAGCTGAATTATTTAACTTTGCAAAGTGGCTGATGTTAAGCTTAATGGTTGAACTCTGCAAACATATGTCTGCTGAAATTCAGGGCAGCAACAAATGTCAAGTAAACAGCAATTACCCCACAAATATTTGGAGTATTAAGTATGTTTCATGTGAACGTGACAATAATTTTAGAATCTTTGCAGATTTCGAGTAGGATGAGATTTTGAAAATTAACAATGATAAGTGTTTTGGTTTAGGCATGGGCTTGAGTTTCTAATTTCAAAACATTTTTTAAAAAAATTTATTCATTGGACTTCAGATGATGTTTATATTTCACAATGTATTTTTTCTACACAGAATTAAAATAGTTGGTAATTTTTCTTCCTTACTTATTATGCCTGAAAATAAGGGCTTGATAAAAGTCCAGCCTATACTTTATTTGGGCTAAACATCCACTGACTGCTTCCCACTCAGACTGGTGCAGCAGATGTATATAGCTGGAAATAAACGTACTTTTTAGGCTACAGCAGTGCTACTTGTTTGTGAAGTTGCCCTTATGTCTCCATGACCTTCCTGCAGAGTCTTTGTCCTTGTCCCTCAAAGTGTGCTAGGTAGGGCTAGTTCATGCAGAGCAGGTAGTTCCAAGAGAGAGGATTTCCTTTGCATATCCTCATGTGACTCCTGCTCTGCAGTGCAGAACCACCTCTATGGCCAGTTACCTTGAAACCTCCCAGGTGTGCGTAAGGGGAAGGATTTGCCCATCTGGACTTAGTGTTTCCATTCAGGGATACAGAGACAATGTTTCCATCAGCAAGAAATACTCCAAAAACAATAAAAGGAAGGTGACCCTGAGTTGAAGATGGAGAATAATGACAGTAGACTTGTCCAGCAGAAACTCTGTTCTGGTAATGTTATTGTTCAGGCTGAGACATCACTTACATTAATCAAGAGGACTCAAGAGTCATCCCTGCTGATGCAGTTGTTAGTATCTGGCCATTTCAGAATGGGTCTTCCTTTCCAAAACTTCACCTTCACACTTGTGACTGGAACCTCTGGCCCCGGTGGAGGCTAGCTATGGCCATAATACAGCAATATTGTTTATGGCAGCTCTGGTCGTAGGATGAGAGCTGGTCATATAGAACAGGTTAGTCTCTTCTATGTGTTATGGATTTGTTACCCTCCTAAAGACTTCCTAGAAACGTAGCTTATATATTGTGCGCCAGGCTCTGTGAGTAACGGGAGGCTGTTCTTTTTTAGTCTGTGGTATCTTGCAATTCAGTCTGAATAATACATCTATTTTCATGCAAAATAGCAGGAAAATACATAGAATTGGACAATTACTTTTTTTAGGCAAGCTATGTAGTTATGGATGAACTGACAAGCTTAAGGAAGTAAGTGGGAGAAACTGGAAGTGATGCTGCATGGTTAGTCTATTTTATGTCAACAGTTTTTTCTGTCAGCCGTACCTCCAGCTGGGACAGTAACACAAAAGTGCCCACAGTGGCTCAAAAAATATATTTGCACATATAGTCTGGATGATTATATGTTTTTATACAGAACTTTATTGTTGCAAGTCCAAAAACCTTCCTATGGTTTGGCACCAGAGAACAGTTGTGCAACTTTTAAGGATGGGAATTTGTCTAAGGAGGTATGAAACACATTGATAAGGGTGGTGGGGAACAGTTTGATTTCCAGAAAAACTCTGAAAAACCCTCACTGAAGGTTTGAAAGAAACTAATATCTTTTCAGAGATCCTGTCAGGGATCGGGAACTGGCTGAAAGCCAAAACATGAAAGGGTATAAACAGATTCCTGTCTTTCACAACAGAAAGTATTTGTGTAGTCTTGTGAAGCTCTGTGCTAGGACCTGTAATTTTCAATACATTTATCAGTGATCAAGAAAAGGATGTGGAAATGAACTAACTGATGACACTGAAGCACAGTGTTGCTGACTAAAGGCAGCAAAAGCAAAGGCTGATTCAGAATCAAAAAGTTAAACTGAATGCAAGGATTCTTAGGAAAAGCCCAGGGAGTAAAATCAGCAAGCACTGCTGTCACACTGTACAGTTATATTTACTAATGGGACAAAAGGAAGCCTAAACCTTGTCGAATGGACCATGTGTTTTACAGCGAGAATATAATTTTCTTCTTGTGTAGGTTAACTACTTTCTTTTCTTGGAAATGTCTGAGTTGTACATGAGTATAAGGTACACATGAGAAACTCACTATATAAACCACCACATATCTGTAGGATATAGGTGAGTCAACAGAGTACAACTTTTACTCTATTATTTAAAGCCACTCTCTTAGTTGCTGCACAGGAGGCCACCAGTTTCTGGTTTAAAAATTCACTCCTCCAAATTCCACTATCAATGGAGAGAAAGATAGTTAGAGACAAGATTAAATTACTAAGACAGGAAACAGGACAGAAACCAACCTCAATAATGCATTACAAATGCCAGACAGCAAAGATTTAGAGAAGAAGGAAAGGTATCAAGTCAGAGAAAAACAAGCAAGAACATCTGCACAGCAGTGTAAAAATGAGCAAAAAAATGGACAGCGACAGCCCCTCATTTTCTGTTTTCTGAGGTTGCGTCCCTGCTGTTGTGGAAGCACAAGGAAGGTTACTCTCATCATGGAGGACCCAATGTGCGTGAGACTATTCAGGGCACTATAGAAGTGAAACACATAGGTCTCATTAAGATTTTGATTTCATATATTCTCATAAAACTTACCAGGTGTGAAAAAAGAAAATAAGCTGATTTCCTGAGTGTCTTAACAGCTTGAACTAACAAGGCTGAGCCAGTGGTAAAACAGATTTCATTCTCACCCTTATAGAAAAAATTAAAATAAAAAAATCTGCAATTGCTTGAGACTGTGATCTTAACTTAGTAGTTTTGTAAGCGCCAACTGATAGGAAACATAACCATATTAAACTTAGCTAATACTGTGCCAGTGTAATTTAGCTCTCTGAATTAAAGTCGATGGAATAGCTCTAAATAGTGAATCCAATGTTTGATTGGATCAGGGTTATGAAAAATCTTTGCTGCATGGCAGTCAGTAATCCTGGCTCACAGGAAGTAGCTACTGTGTTCTTGTTTTTTGGTTGGTTTTTTTTTTTTTCTCTGTTGCTTACGTAGGAAATGGATAGGGAAGGATGTTATGATTAGTAATTATGACAAGGAGCTGTTATGGTAAGAAGTTTCTGAACATCTCTGAGACATCTGAATCACAATGTTATTCATGATGTGCAACCTAAAACCTGACAACTAAATACAGGGTTAAAATCAACTTTCTGCAAAGCTTTGAAGAATTCTGTTCCACAAGGTTAGAAGATTGTTTAGTTGTCAGCTAACAATGAACAACCACTCTTAGTCACTATCCCATGACTCACCCTGTAAAATCCCTAGAGGCTGTCACATCTTCCATGGATACTAGTGAATAAATCTTCACATCTGGCAGCCAGGGCTCCTTTTAGGCAAGGTGCCTTTTATGAATCAGCCTTTGGATGCAGCGAAACAGTCCCTAGTACATACAATATGAGGTCACAGCAATCTAGGGTATCCCTTATCTTGGAGATAAAAACTGTGCTAAGCACAGATTTGGAACAAGGACAAGGAAAGCTCAAAGAGCACAGAAGCTTCATTTGGATCAGATTCTTTCCCTGTCTCCCTCCCAACCTGTTGCTAAACTAAGAGTAAGGAATCTCCATGAAAAAGGATTGCCCGCTTTCTTGACCTCCTTCTTGAAACTGTAGCATAAAAGAGAAACAAGCCCTGCAGACTGTTCAGTCAGTGAGGCTTGTAGATGGCTGGAGCTCCACTAGCCCTTGAGGCAGCTGTTGGCGGTGTGTAATTCTCAATCAAGAGCAACAGTGCTCTTCAGGTCTCATTTGCCACCGTTTCAGCAAAGGGTGTGAAGGAAGACAGTCCTCACTAACAGAATGGTGCAGATCACCCTGGTACAAACATAAAGAGACTGGAAAAACTATAAAATAGACATCCTATTTTATGCCATTTGTAGCAATGGAGAGAAAAGGCAGGATCTCCATACTCTGATGCCAGTGAAATACTCCTGGTGTAGCTGTAATGTGTATCTTAAATACTTTGGAACAGCAAGAGTGCTTCTTCCTGTGTTCATCCATTGCCTATAGTCTGAAGCTGTATTTAAGACAGTAAGCAAAGATCTCATTTTCTAAAATGCTGCAGAAATATTTTTCTGATGTGAGCAGAAATGCCATTAAAGCTACTGCTCACTGGATAATACTGCTCTTCTGCCAAAAGAAATAAATAATTAATGTAAAACAAAAGTATTCTGAACTTATACAGGACTGTGAGAGGATTTTGGGGTCTGGACAAGTGCAAAAGACACCCTGCTGACACACCATATTTCACTCAGATTTATTCATCTGACACAGGTTTAGAAGAAGAAGTTGGAGACCCTGCCTTGATAAATCTGTGTGCAGCAGTGAAGTACTCGAAAAACAGTGATTTGCTCAATCAGGCTTAGGAACATCAATGATTTGGCACATATACACAACTGCCCTAAAATTTTCTGCCCAAGGACAGTATTCATCTAGAGGGACGGGATCTGGGTAGCTCCTGCCAAGGCGAAAGCAGCAGGGAAGCAGGTAGGCAGAGCCAACCAGTCTCAGGGTGCAAGGGTGCAGCTTTGCAGGGGAACAACTGTCATGCCAGAATGAAGCAGACAAGTGTCTCCTTTTTCAGCCCTTGGGTTAGTCAAAATGATGATCATGTGCTGGCATACTGCAGTGTCGCAGCCCAGTGCCTGGGAGGGTGTAAGGAGCATTCAGCTTCCCTACAAATTCCCTACAACATGTTGCAGATTATATGGATTATCTCTCTCTACCGCCTGTGAGACATCCCTTTTAGCAGATAAGACAATTCAGGTCACAGGCAGAAGGAAAATGTGAATGTTAGCCCAAGAAAGTAGATCTCCTTGTTTGCATATACCTTGGAGATAAACAGCAAAGCCCAAACTCACTCTATCTTACAAACAAGAAGACAGCCTCCTGACACACAGATGGGATGGCACAGCTGCTGTCTTCCCAGCTGTGCTGCTGCTGGCATGGCTGAGCAGAAGGGCACCATGTATCTCTGCAGTGCAAAATAGTGAAGGCTGGCTTCTGTCATTCTAGTGGAGCTGAAAACAGCACACACAGATAGACACGAACTCCTACTGCTGTCCAGTGCACCACCACACACTTCAAGGCCATCTCCCATGTCCTGCAGCTGAAGTCTGTAGAGAGGACTACAGCAGTACTACTAACGTTAAATCAGCGCTCAGATTCACTTCAATAAACTTACCACTTTCAGTTCATTGAAGGTCTTCCTAGGTACACGCACCTTGGAGATAAGGTATCTGGAGTTTTCATCTTGGGATTTCTGTTACCAGTAAAACTTCTTGACAGAATTACAGCTGTGTTAGTTACAAATACAAGATTATCAAGATCTATATCTCAGAAGTCAAAAGGAGTAAGATTTACTCTTACTCTCAGTATATACATTTTGCATGGGTAGTTACACAAGAAGAACATTAAACAGTGAAATGTTAGATCATGCCTGAGTCCACAGTTTGGTCTTTTTTTTGTGGATGGATCATGATTTAGGTTTCAACAGTCTGACCTCAAATTTGCTTAGTGCTCAGGAGAGAAGTAATGCAGTAAGAATATATCATTATTTTCCTCTCTTGTTCCAAAGTGTGTAATCATATCTTATTCCAATATTTATATAGTTCTCTTACTCCAGTTTTCTCTCATTTTCTAGTAGTTACTCAGTGTTTAAAATATAATGAAAATGAACTGCTATGAGTTTCTTCAATTATTATGGCTTTCATTATTATATTATCTGAAATCTTCAGAAACATGCAATTATCACCACAATGGCACAAGAGGCTACTATCCATCATCATAGAGGAGAACAAGAGGCATGGAAATAATAAATTTCAGGTGTGCTGTTTGGCATAAGTTGGACCTGATTTATTATGGAAAATAGAGTTACACAGAGCTGTATGATCCAAATCCAATTCAATGTTATTTCCCAAGCACTCGCCACTGTGACAAACCAGACTACTAGCTCTCAAAACTAATGCTCTCCTCTCCTCGAAAGAAATGTATCCCATTCTCCCTCCCCTTCCTTCTTATAAACAAGGTAAGTAAGATCTCTTTCTGATTTTCTTCATTTCATCCATCAGGGAGAACAAATGCCAATCCTTGCTCCCAGGGCTGACTCAGCCTCGGTTAAGGCTCCTTAAAATCTTCTTCCTTCTCTCTCAGTGTTACATGGCATGCCTATGTTGCTTCCTGGGATAAATGGAGGACTTCTTGTGACTGAAGGGGACTTGGGAAGAAGGGGAAGCTCATCACATGAAACATCAGTGCCACTGCCTCCACCTTCATTAGCTCATTAGATGGGCAAGAGTGTTAGAGGTGATTCCTAGCAACTAGGGTAATGCCACAATGAAAACTTCAAGATATGTAAGGGAGATAAAACCTCTGAGCCCTGTTGATTTCCTTGAATGACAGATGTAAAAGAAATGGGCAAAGAAAAAGAGCAGGTCTTAAAAAATATCAGATGGAGTATTCTAACCTATTACTATATCTTTTGAGGATGTGTCCAGGATCAGCAAGCACAGCATTGTTGTGGAGACTTCACCTCACATGCTTTGGGATGTTGCTTTGATTTTAATTCTGGAAGTGACATATGGATTGTTACCATTTCTTTCATTAAAACACAGTCACCCAAATGAAAGCTACTTGGCTTAATGGGCCTTTGATCTAAACCTGTATATCAGTAGCTAAATTCAAATATAAGCAAAAGAACTTCCAAAGGAGGGCTCACGAGACTGAAACTACTCTCATACCAAATACTAATGGAAAAGAGATGCAAATGATGCAATGACATGTCCTCATTGTGTTCCCCTGGGCAATTTTATAATTATCTTTGAAAATTTCTCATGCTTTCCCCGTTCCACAGTCTCATAATAAATGCATCAATGCATCAGGCAGAATTTGTCCCAGCATGGAAATCCCTATGGATTTCCCTATGCATCTGAAAATATGGATTTAGGAGACACAAATTCAGTGGGACCAAGAGGAGCTTAGCGAGAACTTCTCCCAACAACGCTGACAACATTCATTAAATATAACCATCCTCATTCTTCCTTCAAAACTAGGCATCTTGACTGAAAAGCACAGAGGTAGATATATCCTGAACACAACACAGTGGTACAAAGTTACTCAACCTGGCCACAGCAGCCTGAATTTGCAGGCATCAGTTCCTATCTGGTTTCTCAGGTGTGCCTACATTACATGGCATTTCCATGATTTGAAAACTATCAGTTTCTGGTTAGCTGGCTTTAAGTTGGTTTGGTACATTAACACCACCCTGCAATCTGTGGAAGAAGTGTTGACATAGTTCTTGGGAATTATAAAGGATAAAACCAGCTCAAAAATCAGGAAAACATCCCCCTGCTTAACTACTATCAGCAACTCCAACAATTTATAACTCTTTTGCAACCCATTTAAAGAGGAGAACGCTTTCATTTCACTTTCATAGCTAGGAAAATATTGCATATTTCAAGGCTCAGAACAGTAGTTCATTGTTTTTATAATAAAAATGGCAAATCTGTGATTTAATGAAAATTATTTATTTCCAACTAAGAAACCTAGATAAAGAGAAGATGATAACTGGGGATGCTGTGTGGTTTGACCCTAGTTTCCCCTGAAAATGCAGCCTTGGAGGAAAGATGATATTTATATTAGAACATAGCCAAACTTTATAAATGAGTGTTTTGATTGCTTATGCATTGTGAGTGCAGTCTAACTGTCTGGTTGTTAACCAAAATAAGCAATTTTTTCTCTATCCACACACTGTTTTAAGAGCCTGCAAATAAATCCCTTTATAGGTGAGGCTGGAGTCTTGTCAAAAGAAGGTAATGATTCATAGTGACTAAAACTTTAGGAATAAGAACAAATTTGTGCCAACAAGTTTCCAAGCAGTCTCAAAGGATGCTCCCTCAATTGCCATCATATAAATATGTCAAAAAGTAACTTTGAAGTTCATTAAGGCAAACACTCATTTTCAGGCTGCTATTTGCATCAGAGAAGCTGTGCGTAGACTATGAAGAAACCAGCCAAGTTCTTGTTTTGTGCTTTTGTGTTAAGTATGACCTCAAAATCAGTTCACATTTGTAAACTAGTATTTCCACCCTCTGAAGGAGGAGCTGAGATCTTGGTCTAGCATAACTAATCTGGGTCCTAGCGAAGGTCACCTCAAAGGAGATATGCATGAGACATGCACTCCAGAAGGAAGAATCTTCTAGTTCAGCTTCTGCCCTTTTGACACAACAGTACTGTCAATGTTGGCAATGTCATCACAAGCTTGAGAACATGCATAGCTTCTGCTAAAGCTCCTTCTACTAGTTTCAGTTACCAACTGAAAATCGCAGCTTTCGTTTTACTTGAGGAGCAGCTGTCCAGATTTGAGAGCTTTTGACAGGATCTGTAGAATGGAAGCATTCCAAGCTCCAATGCTTGCCTCATTCCAGGATGGAATATACAGATCTCCATGAGCATAGGTGTTGTTTTGTGTACAAAAAAATGGGTATTTATCAAAATCAACTTTGCTGACATTTTTTTCACAGTGGAGCTAGGAACCCTTCCTATACTTTTCATGAGCAGAATTAGTAAGTCTGTCTAGACGTGGATGGTTAAGGAATTTGGCCACTTCCTGAAAGCCCTATAAGCCTTTATCACTCATGATTAACAAAGTATGTTTACATAGCTATGTCAACCTTAACTTTGCTTCTTTGTCTATTTCTGTAATGGAAATACACTGTTGACATTTGCTGTTGATTTTATCTCTTGTTTATTGACTGGATGGTGAAGATTTTGAGGGGGACTCAGTCCCAGCTGTAGCGAGATGTGTCAGTGCTTCAGATGTTTTCCACAGTTGTAACAGTTTGGGGCAAATGAAAGGCACGTTTCAAATGAACTGCATTGATCAGTCCTTCTGTAGGACTTTCTGTAGAAAATAGAATAGACCAATTCTGTTTTCTAAAATACCAGGGAATCCTCAACCAAAACATTTGTTACAACAAAGCAAATTAACTGTAGGTTCCACGGGTGTTTGCTTCATAAAAATGAAGTGATGTTTTTTCACAAAGTATTTAAAAAAACATAAGAATAGCTTGAAATGCAAAGGGATCCTGCCGGTCTCATTAGCATGGACACTTTCTTCCCCTGCTCCGATGTTGTCTTAAGTGTATTACCCATCTTTAAAAAGTATTCAGATTTATGGAAATATCAGGCCATTATACCTCATTTTTTCACCACAAGAAATTAAATTTTGTTACAAGTCTTCTCAGATTTCTCATCCTTCCCAAGATAAGGTAGACAGAGAAAGGACACAGCCTTAACACTACCACTGCTACAGCAACAGACAGAGTAGCTGGGACAGAAGTGAGGAATACAGGAGGACAAAGTTGGGACAAAATTCTTACTCTGGTCAAAGCAATTAAGGACCGTATTCAAAGAATAAAAGGTGATATGGGGAAACACAGTGAAATCACTGCTCCTTGCACAGTCCTTATAATGAAACTACAATCTGGTCGGAAATAGCACAGAAAGGAAATAAGTTTTTACTTCCCTTGACTTTACTCAACTACACTCTTGTTTTCTTACAGTCTTTCTGCCACACACCTTTGTATTGCTCTTCCAGAAAGCTTCTCTGCTTAATTCTGTGTTACTGTTGACCTTAGGCTGCAGACTTACAGTGGAATTGTTTGCTATTCCTGATGCTGAAAATTATCGATAATTTTAAAGATATACATTGAAATGATGAAAAAAGAGACTGTTTATTCAGCTGCATTCAGTCACAACACCTGGAGTCAATAATAGTAAAGACAGACATAAAGAATATGAATGGAAGAAAGACAATACAAAATATCCAAAAGCTGCATGTTTCTACTAGGTGAAAGTCTCATTTCTGCAGCTGCTTTTGTGCTGAACAGGGAGTATGAGCCTTGATTAAGGACTGTGGCATTTGATTCTCACAGCCAAAGAAGATTTCCACTAATGAGTGAAGCATATGGGAGGCGAGTGTGGAGACACAGTTCCCACTGCTGTGAATTTGTATGGAGTTGCAAAGTTTGTGATTTCAGGAGGTTTCGCCCTTGGTTAACAGAAGCAGGAATTCAAAGAGAGGAAGTGACCGTGAAGGAAACCAAAGCTACAAGCATAAATTTACCAACCTAATACAGTAGCTGATTCTTCAACTGTTTTACCTTGAGACTCATTACAATACTGGAAGAGGATCCATGAACCCTTTACTAGGCTTCAGATGGTTCCCATGCTAAGCATGAAGGAGCCTTTCACTACTTTTTTCTCAGTACCTGAATGAACAATGATCAAGGGAAATATTGGAGAAGAAAGGAGTTTCAGCACTGCGCAGACCCAGATCCTTGCAGGTGCTGAAACCAATTTTCTCAAGGGAGATCAAAATACTCACATACTTACGGGTACCTGCACACCCATGCGCTCACTGCTGATCTCCCTGTCTCCAGTGCTGCAATTCCTCTTCCCGCATTTGGGCATGCAGAGAAATCAGGGAAATTCTTCAGAAAACTTTTATTTTATAGACAGCTGAGAGCCCTCCTTCACTACTGACCTTTCTGCTATGGTCTGACTTTTTGTGTACTGAGTAAAAAGAGCAAATAATTTAAGAATAAAATGTTCTGACTGAACAAAATGACAAAAATGTTTGTTTCTATAATTCTATACAAAGACAACAGTCTTTTTTAAACCTTTGTGAGAATTACTTGAAATTGAACTAGTCAAATGATTTCAATATACATAAGCTTGCCTTGTATTTTATTTATTAGAGATATACATTTTTATGCTATGTGCATTCTTAATGAACAAGAGATTAAAACGTGATCTTTTCTTTGACACACTAAATGCAGCAGTGTTTGACTGCTGAGTAGGTCTGTACCAATGATTAAAACCTAATTTATGTTATCTGATCCCCACTTTTGAAAACAAACAAACAGTAGAAACTCTAAAGGTGTCTAACAGACTCCTGGATAAACAGACTGAAGCTGTGTCCCATCAAAGCAGTCATTAAAAAAAAAAGTTGGACTGAGTCAAGGAAAGAGTTGCTATTACATACACTGCTCATCTAAGGAGACATCTAACTAGGATCATCCTGAAATGGAGCTCCAGAGCCTGGCGGACACTGATATTATGGATCAGATCTCTCCCTGCCTCAGATTGGTGGGAAACATTGACCAGAGAAACCCCCAGTTTCCTGAGGCTGGAGTACAAAGCAGTGCTGACAGCACTTTGCGTTCTGCAACGAGTCCTGAAGTGTTTCACATTTTCCCTGTTCTCTCAGCTTTTGCAACTGCAACATTAAAGGTGAAACTTAGCTTTTCCTGTTAGACACCTCTTCTCCTCCCCATCTGCCCTCCATATTAACCTTCTGGCTGCAATGAAAAATTGCAACAAAGAACAGGCTAAAGTCTCAAATAGATGCCTGTGGATGAGTACACTCAGGATCACAGAATCATTTAGGCTGAAAAAGACCTTTGAGATCATTGAGTCTGACCACAAACCTAACACTGTCATATTCACCACTAAAACATGCCCTTAAGTGCCATATCTACCCATTTTTTTTAAATACTTCTAGGGATGGTGACTCAAGTGCTTGCCTGGGCAGCCTGTTCCGGTGCTTGACAATCCTTTCAACGAAATACTGTTTCCTAATAGCTAGCCTAAACCTTCTCTGGCACAACTGTAGGCTATTTCCTCTCATCCTATCATCTGTTACTTCAGAGAAGACACTAACACCTGCCTCACTACAACCTCCTTTCAGGTGGCTGTAGAGAGTGATAAGATCTCCCCAAACTTCCTTTTCTCCAGACTGAACAATCCCAGTTTCCTAAGCAGCTTCTCATAAACTTGTGCTCGAGACCCCTCACCAGCTTTGTTGCTCTTCTTTCGGCATGCTCCAGCAGCTTAATGTCTTTCTTGTAGTGAGGGGCCCAGAACTGAATACAGTATTTGAGGTGTGGTCTGATAGTGCTGAGTAAGGGAGGAAAATCACTTCCCTTGTCCTGCTGGCCACACATTTTCTTACACAAGCCAGGTTGCTCTTGGCCATCCTGGGCACACTGCTGGCTCATGTGCAGCCAGCTGTCAACTAACACCTGCAGGTCCCTTTCCACCTGGCAGCTTTCCAGCCATTCATTCCCAAGCCTGTAGCGTTGCATGGGTTTGTTCTGACCCAGTGTTGCAGAA